>NC_137273.1:10885070-10952794 GCF_053477335.1 Acartia tonsa | reverse complement strand
TTTTAAAATCTTATTCTGTACTGCCCTTAAAAATCATAGATAGATTAAATGTACATGAACTAATTGCACTTAGTTACAGGAATCACCATGCAATTTTTTAAATCGAAAGGACGATTCTGACATGCCTAACTACTTCTCCGATAATGAATGATAAGAAAAAGAAGCCTATTCCTAAACACAGCTGAGCAAAAACCTAAATATGCATACATGTAAAGCTACCATAGAAAGATAAAAACTTGAAAAAAGCCCCAATATCTCAACAGCTTTTCTCAAAGAATGCCTTCACATTGTTTGGATTGTACTTACTAACCGACAATTTTGCATGTTTTTATTACAATTTTACCATAGACAAATAAAATCATGCCCAATTTTTTTGTAGCTCTTATCAAGTCAGTGATTCTTTTATTTGTGTTATTTTAAAGACCAGTACTTTTCTAATAATTGCATAAATCCTTTTATTTTTAGTTTAGCCAAATAAAACTGTGCCTTTTTTGAGTTTGACGATTTAAAAACATTTGTTTCTTTATCCTCTATCCAATTGATTTTAAATTTGAATTTTAGTGTAGCCAAATAAGACTGCGCCTTTTTTTGAGTGCAACACTTGTCAAACCATTGGTTTCTTTATCCCCTGTTGCAGTATCACACTGCTAGGTGACAAAAAAAATAAAATTTGTTGACTATTTACTAAAGAATAACCATTAAAAATTAATACATTTATTCATTAAGTTAAAAAAACATAGATATCACACACATATAGTCAAATACTATAATCAAACATAATTAAAATTAAAAAAACTAGAAACTCAGGCTTCTAACTCATGTTGAAACTGAAAAAATATTCAGAATAAATAAAATTGCACTAATAACTAAAACATTTCAATAATTGATCCAACAAAAAGATTTAAAACATCTACAACTAAAATTGTACAGCAAAAACAGTGTACCAACCATGATTCTTAATAACAAGAATCTATTTATAGTTATAGATCAATAAATTGGTTAAATCAATAAAATAGATAAAAATTTAATAATATACTATAAAACTATGTACTAAGACTTTTGTCAATAACTATTAATCAATTCAGATAAAACTACTTTAAATATGGATTAAGATTGACTTATTATTCTCAAACCAAAGTAAACATCAAGTAAATTTTACCATAGACAAATAAATAGTAACTTGCTTAGAAAAGCATTAAAGACAGACTTAGAACATAACTAAACAAATAACTTGATAATTCCTACCTTTAACTGAAATTTCTCAAGATAAAAAATCACTGATCAATCTCCTTTCTCTCACTATCTGGAATCTTTTTTTAACAGTAACACTAAACAAGATAAAAAGCATAAAATTACAATATGAATAGAGTAAAAAGTCACAGATAAAATATAAATAAAAAGTTTCAAACCAAATAACTTAGCTAGAAAATTGACACCAAAAATGGGTACTATTTTTCTAGGAAATTAAATTGTTAAAACCAATATTTACATATAAAAATAACTTTTATGTCTATTCAATTAATACTAATCAAGATAAAGGTTAAAAACGATCTAAAATAATGATAATAAATGAGAATGATAAACTATCACTGCTGTACACTGTATTTATACTGGCTATTGTTTACCTTTTTCCAGTTATATCAGCTGTTTTAATTAACATAAAAAATGACTTAAAAATTCATAAAATAGGCTTAAAATATGTAAAAATATATGTTTAAAACTTCTAAAAAATCGTTTGAATTTTAAACCATCTATAAGTGAAATAAAAAGTAAAATTAAATAAAATAAAAAATAGGCTCTTTGCAATAAAATTACCTGTTTCTCTTTGCATCTTTCTACTAAAAATAGAATTAATTAAGAATTAAACTTTTTGCAATATTATCACATAATACTCTTTGCATTTTTCTACGGCTTTTATTAAAAAATGAGATTAAAGTATAAAGATTAAAGTATAAAATAAGAAAAAAAATGTTCGTTTTTTTTTAAACAACATATAAGCTTTTGGAATAATCATATAGATTATGCAACACTGGCCGCCAAACAAAGAAAAGAAAATGTTTAGATGAAAGAAAATCGATAAAAATAAATAAAGGTAAAAAATACCTACCTAGTAAAAATTTATAAAATAACTTACCTACTTGATAAAAATTTATAATAATAAATATACCTACCTGGTAAAAATTTAGAAAAATAAACATACCTACCTGGTAAAAATTTATAAGAATAAACATACCTACCTGGTAAAAATTTATAGGAATAAACATACCTACCTGGTAAAAATTTTAAAAAATGAATAGAATTAATAGAAATACCTACCTAGTAAGGTTGTTTTCTCTGTCTTCTCCTTTTTTGATGAGCATGATGGAAGGTTAGATGTGGATCCTGAATTTTCATTGGGTAGTATATCTTCTCCATGATGGCCTTGATTTTTTGATAGTTTATCTTGGATCCAAATGAGAAATGTCTTGGAGACCTATCCTTGGGAATGACACTGACTTTGTTTATCCAACCAAGTATCAGGTTTGGATTTGACTTGGCTTCATTTTCAATTATATCCCAAGCATTACCACCTAATATAGTCAGAATTTCCCTCAATTTTAAAGACCTTCTCCAATCATTGAATAAGTTTTGAGTGAACTCATTACCATCAACATCAACATCAACAAATGGCTCTTGACCTTCACGAAGCTTCATTAACTCAATTTCAGTAACTTTCATTCTCTTCATTACAGGATCTTTCAAACATAGGTTAGAGAAACCATTCTGTACACAGCCTATAACTACCTCATTCACTACTGGAATTGATTTCATTGGAATCTTTGTAGTGATGTTATTATTATTGGAACATTCATCAACCATATTCAGAGACTCCATCTTATTCCTCACTGTACAAACACCTGGATCTTCACTTGTTTCATGATCAGCATCATCAACTATAACATCATCACCTATCTCTTCAGCATCAACTACATCATCATCATCATCAATTTCAAATAACTCTGAGAATAAGAATGGTTCCCTGAATCTATTGACATTTGGTATCTGCATATCTGCTCTATCATCAAGAAGTCTTGCTAGAACAAATTTTCTATATTCTAAAATCATTCCCTGGTGATAAGTAAGATTCTCTTCTTTCAGCAGATGATAACCAGTACAACACACAAACATCCCACAGTCTACCCCATTAAGTTGCTTTGGAGCATCTTCAACATACCTAGTGCTGGATACATCGATCTTGGAACTTTGGAGAACCTCTATAATTTTATCTAACATTTCCTTTGGCTCCTCCAAAAACAGACTATCATAATAAAACAGTATATCACTACTAGAATATTTTACTGCCAAGGTCCAATGATCTTTCTTCGCATAATGAATTGGAAAGAGAATAATCTTTTTGCTTTCTAACTTGGACAGCTGTTTCCTAAAGGTCTTTTTTGCTGCTGCCACACCATCCTCTCTCATAATAACAGTACTAAAAAATGTTGAAAATATATCAACCTCTACTTCTACAGTTGAAGCTGTTTCCTTTAAAAAACATTCTATTATTTCCCCATTCAATTTCTCCATTGGTTTCAGTGTTAAGAGATCTCTGACTTGAAGCTCTATTCCTGATTTCTTACAGACTTTCTCTAATACATTTATCTTATTCAAAACAGTACTTATTTTCTCCATAGTTAGATAGTCAATTGATAAATCATCATTAGATGGAAAATTGATGGGATTGGTACTTTCAAATATTTTTTCATTCTGGTACTTCTCTGGCTCACCAGAAGATAGATAGGATGGAAAATTGTTACTTGCAAACATTTTTATTTATTCTGGTACCACTCTGACTCACCTGAAGATAGATAATTCTGTTAACCATTCCAATGAAAAAAAACTTATTCTCTAACCTGACCTTTAAAATACCTGAACTTCAATAAAGTCAAAAAAAAAACATTGACTTATCTATCATAAAAAACAATGATAGCTTATTACGAATCAATTTTAGTCACAAAAAAAAGTGACAATTATCACACAATAACGGTGATGAAATTGATGTTTAAAAATCATGCAAGGAAGTGCTGGTAAAGAAGGTCATAAAATAATAGTTATTGAATAAAGTTAAATCTTTCAATTGATAGATAACCAGAAATTATCAATCCACAGTTGTAAAACCCTATTAAATGTTACATGGAGTAACTGTTTTTTGCTGTACATACCAAAATAAATAAAAAAATTAAATTACAAAACATGAAGGTTGATTTGATTTTAAAAATAAAATAAAAATCTTTTAGTGCTTACATTTATATTACTATTTACAAAAAAATATTTACAAAAACTTTCTTTGAACAGAAGCAGCCAAATAATGAGATTCAGTGTTGAAATCAATTTCATCTATGCCTTTGATCAATACAATATCTTTGACATTTCTGTCAATGATCCTGTTGACAGCTTCAGTAGCATTACGATAAAGAATTCTGACTTTATTGGTCCGACCTTCAACACTGGTCTCTACTACTCTTCCATAATGATATTTTATATTTCTTGCACGATCTGCTTCTTTACTGACAAATAACACAACATCTTCTACAGTTGGAGAGTTCTCCTTTGTGTATCTAACTCCAGGGATGAAGCGATGCACAAATTCAGCAAGTAGATCTTGAAGTTTCTTATCTGTTTCAGCAAGATCATCCAGAGCTTTAACAGGATCTCCCTCAAAATGCACAAAGGAGTCTGGACTTCTGGAATTATTTCTACCTATCAAGAAGTTGTTTGGGGATATCAAACTATACTCACCTGAGCTTGTTCTATCGTCCTGATTTACACATATAGGCAGACCGTTAATTGTAGCTGCAATATTCATTCCAATTGTCTCCCATGCAATAAAGCTGTGTTTTCTTCCAGTCTCACCTGCTTTCTCTAATAGCTCCTTCAGAGCTTTACATTTTGACTCAATACGGCCGTGTTCTTGATGGGCTAATGGTGTATTGAAATCAAGTATCACTTTCTGATTATGCCACAACTGATTTTGTAAATCCCTAAATGATATTCTAAGGTCTTTAAGCTTGTGAAAGGCAGATTGATTATCTAATACCAGATACTTGAACCAGCCATATCTTGATGCAGATCTTGTTAAGGCTTGCACTATGGAAGTCACTGACAAGTCTTCAAGAACTCCTACTGCAACACCTCCAGTGATAAGACAACACTGTATAAGAAAGTAACATTTCAGAACTGATCTCTTCTTGACAGTATCAAAGGCTTGAAAGTTACCTGCGATATCAATAGTCGTACAAAAGAATGGTGGGGCTCTCATCAATGAATAGGTAGCTTGATTACCTGTAACAGGAACAAAGTGCTTTTTCAGAAGATATCTACATCTGGGACAGCTTTCTCGAATGTATTTCACCAGCTTTCTCAATTTTTCTACACTTATGATTCTAAGAATATTTGACATAGTTCTTTCAGTACCAGAATGGGGTGCCAACTCCCAGTGAACATACATACATAATGCATATGTCAAAGAACTTGTATTCAGAAATACTGGTTGCACAAAATCTAAACCATCAATTAAGGGATTCTGTACTGGATTGTTTATTTTGATTTCTGGGTGTGATAATCTGCCACCACCAAACAATACACCATCTTTCTCAATGTAATCATCAAGCTGTCTTTCATTGAATTGAGCCTTTACTTCTAAAGTGCCTAATTTGCACATATGATGCCAGGCAAGATAAAAATCTAAAGGGGAGCAGACAACTCTGGAGTTTAGGTGAAAACCTTTGGTGCTGTCATAAGGCTGTATTTTGTTTAATCCAGTAGTTTTGAATGAGTTAATGACAGAGCATAATTTGCAGTTTATACTGGATTGACTCTTACTCACATGGACTCTATGTTTTACTTTAATGATGAATCTGAAAATTATAGCAATGATGAGAAAGGATTTCTTGAAACCAAAGTATACAAGGTCAATAGGGTAAGGACTTTCATTCTTTCTTCTCACTACATTCAATCTTGAGTTTTGGTATTTCCTTTTTACCTTAGGAGCAATTTTGTAGATTGCAGGAGTATTCATATCATCATCTTCTAGAAGCTTTTTGCACTCACAATCATTAGAATCTTTGCATGGCATCGCCTGTTCATCAATATCATCAAAGAAGTATGAATGAAACAATTCTGATTCAGCAGAATACCCTTCCACCCCACCAGAAGCATCTGTAAAAAAAAAGTCTGCTTCAGCAGGTGCTATTGGATGAGATTCTTTGTCTATGATTGTTTGTTCATCCTTTGAGAGACTCTCACATATTTCCTTGTATGTTTTGATAGGCATTTCATCTACTTCAAGTCTCATCCAAGGATCACCATCATGCCATCTTGTTCCAATCCCAACTTCATCACATGTGACATTACCACGGGTTAGAAGATCACTAGGATTGTTTGTACCAGAAACATGATAAAAGCAGTCTGCTCCAAATAACCTGTGAATGAGCCTAACTCTAGCATAAACAAATTGCTTAAGTTTGTTATTTGGATTACAAATCCAACATATGGAGATAGTGGAATCACTTACAAAGAGGATTCTTGAAATTCTTGAACCTAGAACTTTGGATAATGTAAAAGCAGTTTGTGCTGATAATGCAATACCTTCAAGTTCATTCCTCGGTATCGAGAAGTTTGTTGTCCTGGATCTTCCAGAGATTAGCTGACAACTATATGAACCATCAGTTAGCTTGAACCTTGCGTATATACAACATCCTGACATTCTCTCTGCAGCATCACTACAAGCAATCAGCTCCATGTCATTTGGATCTACTGCATTAACTGGAATGAATGCACGAGCACATTTGACATATCTTGCATTGTGAATCATCTTAAGGTTACTTAACCATCTTTCTCTATGCTCTGTTGGAATTGCAGCATCATAATCAAGATCCTTAAGTAGTTGGAGGTCAAGCTTTAATCTTGCTTTCAGTGGCTCCAATAGACCAATAAGGTCGTACATCTCCAAGGTCTTCCCGAGCAAGATCTTCCTGGTTAATATCTTACCATCAATAAGCCTTTCAACATCTTCTTCTGTCTCAATATTGAATTCATTAGGTTTCTTGATTCCACGTCTCTTTGGATTGAAGTTCATGTCACCACTGTTAAGCATCAGATAATCATCAAGAGAGTTCCATTTGTAACCACAGAAAGTAGTATGTACACCATCAGCAGATGCTTTTTCAGAAGGTGATTCTCCTGACTTGACTACAACCTTAAGAACAAAACCACCCAAAGGTAGCAATTCTCTTAACTCATCGATCATCCTATCACGTTCATGCAAGTCATTTGATCCATTACTTGAGTCATCCATGTAGGTATAGGAGGTCAAGATTTTGTAGGCTAATGGATATTTATCTTTCAACCTACTTGCTATCTCTTTTAGTGCATAAGTACACTGATTGGCAGCGCTTCTGAGTCCATACATCAGAGTCAGTATTACCCACACCTCTACAGGATCATTCTTGTTTAATGCTTCACTGAAAAGATATAAGGAATATCTATACATTTCAGGTTTTAACTTAAGACTGTTAAACATTTTTGAGATATCACTCACAAAAACATGTGAGTGACTTCTCCAGTTTATCATGATTTGATAAAGATTGGTCAAGCAGCAAGATCCTTTAGCCAAGACATCATTGAAGGAAGAGACGGTGGGGTCAACCACCAGGCGTGCAGGGGTGGATAAGGACCCCGCTTTGAAGACAGAACGCCAACAGAAATAGTGGCGGAAGTTTGCACCTAATATTTGATTTTGTATATCAGTTGGTAGATCTTTGAGAGGAATGACATAACCTTTCTCATGCAGTTCTTTGTTGAATCTGATAACACTGTCCTTGACATCTTGAGACTTCTTGGTTTGAGCTTTGTATACATTTTCTGCCATTTTAAAATTATCAGTCTGATTGTTCCATTTTTTACACAGGTAATCATCTGGATTACTGGTAAATGGGTATACACAAACAGATTCTTTCTTGGTGATATCAATATCAACACTCTTAGCAATTAACAAGTCCTCAGCTGCATCCTTAACAGATACTGCTCTGAGTTTTTCACTTTGAAGACATTTCAAACAGTCAAAACAATCTCCACATCTGAAATCCACAGTGCAGCCAGTCATCTCATCCTCTAAATAAGCTTTTTCCAATCCTATTGAAGTTTTATAAAATGAGAAGTTTTCTTCTACTGATGTTTCTATAGAGGATTTGATATTTGATGAAGCAGTATCTGACTCTAGTGTTGACATTAGAACATTGAAGCATGTATCAAACTCATCACTACCTTCCTTAATTGGACTAGGAGTATGATTGAAAATATTTGATTTAGGAGTATCATGAATAAACTCAGGCTCTAATTCTCCAACTTGCATTGCAGCCTCTGTTATATTATCAATATCATTTGAAGCAGGTATGTTGAATTTATCTATTGGGGTAATGGTATTACATTGAAGACTGCTTAATTTCTGTTTAAAACATTCTCTTTTAGGAAGAGTCTTGTTAGTAACAGGATTCACAAACATCTTCATGTCCCTATAGACATCGTAACTAGTATGGAAGGAGAATGGCTCCTCAATCTTAGATAGATTTAGACTATTGTAGGCATTCTTGATACTCCAATGAGGACCAGCAAATATTATGCTTGATCCAAAAATATCTTGAAATTGAGATCGCCACACTTGTAATCCTGAATCAAGCACCATCACCAGTGTAGGAAATATTAAGCTTTGCCGTATCCCAATTATTAATTTAATGTCGGAGCCACCAATTGAAACAGGTAGTGATTCCTTAGATAATGGGGATGAACTCTGATGATGTTTAAACTCTTTACCCATTTCATGTAGATCCACAGTAGGCAATTTCTCAGATATTTTTTCCATTCCAAGTAAGGAAAATGTATGATAATTACCTTTGATGTCAGGACCAAGTGTACATTCATACAATGGATTGTTGGTTGATACTATTCCACCACCAGCAACCCTGAAACTTTGTGGTCTCGTATCTATTATACTCATTTCTACTTGTTCAGCAAGTTCAGCATTTACAGCTTCTCCACTTGCACCACTGTCAAACATAACCAAGGTTTGTTTACCACAAATATTTAGTAGTTGCATTGGGTAGATCGCGGCATCCTTTGAATCCTTGTTTATCTTGAAGGCAACATCACTCTTGGGGATCAGGCATCCATTTGTTATATCAAAAACATTAGTATTGTCTCTAGTTTCAACTGTTGAAGACTTATTAATTACTGTTAAGCGTTCAGCTGACTCATTGTTTGTAGAGATAAACATCATAGTGACAGCTGTTCCACACTCATAGCCAGCCAAGAAGTTCTTTAAAGATTCAAGGATCTTGGGATTTGTGTTCTTGTGTTCTCCACATAAGAGGACATTCCGCTCAACACCTTGAGATGCACAAAAGCTGCAAGAAAGTAAGGTAGGTATTTCCCCTTTGTACTTGCACTGATCTGGGGACTTTTTCTTACACACATACAAGAAACAAAGATTGCACAAACCTCTTTGATCAGCAAACTTTAACCTATCCTCAGGTTTCATGTTTAAGAATATAGGACACTTTCCAGTTTCACACTCAGATACTTTTTTCTTCATATCTTCATGTACAAAACAGACTGTCTTTATAAACTTTTCCTTCTTAAGGGGTTTGGTCATCATTATTGACTTAGTAGATTTAACTGCTTGCTCCTTAGGCTGATCATTAGCAACTATCATGACTGAATTAGTAGCTTCATTCTTCTCCTTTTCTTTTCGATCAGTATCCTTTTTGTTATGGAAAGGATCCTTTCTCTCTTGATAATTTTCAATTGGAAATTCAAGTGAACTCAGACTAATCTTCATAATATTCAGAAGAAGTTGGAATGCTCTTTTACCTGACACAGTTTCCAAGCCATTAGTATCTCTATCCTGAACATATTTTTCGGCAAACTCTTCCTGTAGGAATCTGGGAAGCAAGGCAGACAAATCCATAACATTGGAATGGGAAAATATTTCATTTTCCATACTAGGGTAGTCTTCTACATTTAAATCAACAAGAGATTGTACTTGCTCTAGAACTTCCACATAACCTCTGATAAACTCCAGCTTTTGTTGTGGACTAGACTTGAAATTAATGTTAGGAAGAGATCTTACTTGTGACTTTTTTATGGCTAATAGTCTATTAACATCACCATATTTAGTTACGAGGCATATCTTCATCTTTGCAAAGTCATCATTGATATGTCTGACAGCTCTTTTAACTTCGTCATCAAGATAGTTACTAAAGAGATAATGTGATTTTTCTTCAGTAGTAAATCCTCTAGAGATTATTGTAAACATCTTGAAGAATTCATACACATTACTCTTTACATCCTTGTAACCAGTGAACTTAGCAAGTTTGAGAGGTTCTGAATATTTTCTGTCTGAAGTCATATGAAGGTTTTTTTCATGCATCAAATCTTCAAGCCTATCAAGCCAAGAATTAGATTCGGAGAAAGCATCCACAGCATAATTCTTCAATTCCACACAATCATCAGAAACATTCTGTACTTTCTTCTCTAATTTTTCATTTAGATCTTTCAGTTCAGGTTTCCTACTCTTATTGAGGGCCATAATATCAACATCACAAAGTTTGTTACTAATCCTGATTTGAGTTATTTTTGCAATTGACTTGATGATCTTTGCCAATGCCAGCTCAGATATATTGCGAGATTCGAGATTGAATGTTCTCCAGGACTCTTCATTGTGTGGTTCACTTTCATCAAGACCAGTAAATCTTACATTCTTATCAAAGCCACTGCTTGTAATGAAAGATGGTTGAGTTGTATTTTGTAAATTGGTGATGACTGATTTCTGATTAGAGTGTAATAAGTTTGTAATTCTTGAAAAGTTTGATCTTGATGGATCGGTGTTATTTGAAAGATTACCAGCAATAGGAATTGATTTTCTTCTTACTTCTGGTATGGAAGAATACCTAACCTGAAATTGACTTACCTTATTTGATTCATCTTGATCATCATTGATAACCTCTTCAATATTGTATTGATTAGAGGTTGAGCTACTCATTGATACAACATTCTTCTGTTTGGTCCTTTCAGCAACTGTTACCTCTCCCAGTTCTTCTTCATCATCAATAAGTTGTGGTAGACGCTTCCTGAGTGTAATATTATCAGCACTAGATCCACCAAGTTTGTTGTTTCCATCTTCTAATCTCTCTGATGTAGCAATTGGAGAACACCCATTGATTTGCACTTGAAGAAGATCCACAAATTCAGCATATTGTTCTTTGAGTGTTTCAAGCTGATGAATTATGTCGCCAACTTCTTCACTTACACTCAAATCTTGCCAGCTCTCATAAGTATCAATGTTCCACATGAACTCATAGTAACTAGATAGCCTCTGTTTATAAGATTCAAGATTGACTTTCTTCTCCAGAACAAATGCTTCAGATGCAGATTTGATTTTACTATGATCAAACAGAGATGCTTTAGCTGTATATCTTCTAATAGACTTTTTCATAAATTCTATCAACTTTTTAGGATCATGTCTATAGATTTTCTCAAGATGGGAAGTCAATTTTTCCTCATCTAGAATAGCAGACATGTAACTCATATTTAAATCATCATGACTTAAATTAGGAGTTTGTTGACCTTCTCTGTCAAGAGATTTATTTTGGTCAAGTTTTAATCCTAAAAGGTCATCCATATCTGAAATGTATTCTTTAATTTAATAGTCAACAATTAGATACAAATCTACATTTCACTTTAAAGTTTCAATGTTGCAGTATCACACTGCTAGGTGACAAAAAAAAATAAATTGTTGACTATTTACTAAAGAATAACCATTAAAAATTAATACATTTATTCATAAAGTTAAAAAAAACATAGATATCACACACATATAGTCAAATACTATAATCAAACATAATTAAAATTAAAAACTAGAAACTCAGGCTTCTAACTCATGTTGAAACTGAAAAAAATATTCAGAATAAATAAAATTGCACTAATAACTAAAACATTTCAATAATTGATCCAACAAAAAAGATTTAAAACATCTACAACTAAAATTGTACAGCAAAAAACAGTGTACCAACCATGATTCTTAATAACAAGAATCTATTTATAGTTATAGATCAATAAATTGGTTAAATCAATAAAATAGATAAAAATTCAATAATATACTATAAAACTATGTACTAAGACTTTTGTCTATAACTATTAGATTTCAGATAAAACTACTTTAAAATATGGATTAAGATTGACCTATTATTCTCAAACCAAAGTAAACATCAAGTAAATTTTACCATAGACAAAATAAATAGTAATTTGCTTAGAAAAGCATTAAAGACAGACTTAGAACATAACTAAACAAATAACTTGATAATTCCTACCTTTAACTGAAATTTCTCAAGATAAAAAATCACTGATCAATCTCCTTTCTCTCACTATCTGGAATCTTTTTTTACAGTATCACTAAACAAGATAAAAAGCATAAAATTACAATATGAATAGAGTAAAAAGTCACAGATAAAATACAAATAAAAAGTTTCAAACCAAATAACTTAGCTAGAAAATTGACACCAAAAATGGGTACTATTTTTCTAGGAAATTAAATTGTTAAAACCAATATTTGCATATAAAAATAACTTTTATGTCTATTCAATTAATACTAATCAAGATAAAAGTTTAAAATGATCTAAAATAATGATAATAAATGAGAATGATAAACTATCACTGCTGTACACTGTATTTATACTGGCTATTGTTTACCTTTTTCCAGTTATATCAGCTGTTTTAATTAACATAAAAAATGACTTAAAAATTCATAAAACAGGCTTAAAATATGTAAAAATATATGTTTAAAAGTTCTAAAAAATCGTTTGAATTTTAAACCATCTATAAGTGAAATAAAAAGTAAAATTAAATAAAATAAAAAAATAGGCTCTTTGCAATAAAATTACCTGTTTCTCTTTGCATCTTTCTACTAAAAATAGAATTAATTAAGAATTAAACTTTTTGCAATATTATCACATAATACTCTTTGCATTTTTCTATGGCTTTTATTAAAAAATGAGATTAAAGTATGAAAAATAAGAATAAAAAAATGTTCGTTTTTTAAACAACATATAAGCTTTTGGAATAATCATATAGATTATGCAACAAAGGGGTAATTTTGTTTATAATCACTAGAGATGTGCATAAATTTTTCTGTCCTTATCTTAATTCTGAAAATCAATGATTATTTTAAATTTTCTGATCTGTTTAATTTTATTTTATTCTAAAAGTTTAATGGTAGCTTTTTCTTGTCAGGGATCTAAAGGGATAAGACAATGACGCATTAATCGATGTACATCCTAAACGATGACACACAAATGTACCCCTTATTGGTTAAAACATTTGGACACTCATTTTTAATGGACCAAACAATCAAAATGCAATAAAAGTCTCTAAAGTTGTTAAGCCAACGAATAGGAAATTATAGTAAAAAAAAATTGGGGAATAGGATAAACAGCTCAATGCCCCCTCCGTCCCTGCACTGCTAGCTACTTTTGGTGTTAATTTAACAATAACAGTAAATAATTATAATTTATTGTATTCTGATTAAATTTGATTTTCCGTTGGGAAAAATTAATTTTATGGTTGATACACATTGCAGAATATTTATTTTTTAAATTAGCAAAATATAAAATAAAACATCTTGATATATAAAATGATAAGGTTTTTTTGTTTGTCTGTTAATATCTTGCTTACCTTTGAACCGATTGAGTTCTCCATTTTAAGGGAAACTTTACATAGATACCAGGATGGTTTATGGCTGTTTTATTTATAATTTCTAATTCTTGATAAAGTTTTGGGCTATTTATGCTCTTTTCCTCCCTAAGATGTTAGAAGTAATAAAATCAGGTGCTAGTTATTTCTCTTGGTATTTTGTTTTTTTACTCTGTATTTTTTGCTATTATGAAACATTATGCAGAAGTAAATTCACACAAAATTTTGATGATCAAATAAAGCCACATTCAATATTAGCTCGTGCGAGAAATGGTTTCAATCTACAAGGGGTGTTTTCTCAATCTAGCTTGTTGTTTTCTAAATATTGCAGGGTGTTTTCTCAACCTTGCATGGTGTTTTTTCAACCTTGCATGGTGCTTTCTCAAGATAACCGGTTGTTTTTCTCAAAATATCAAGGATACTTCTAAATTTCAATCTAGCATGGTGTTTTCTCAATCTAGCAGTGTTTTTTTTTTTTCAATCTAGCAGGATAAGGAATGGAGTCGAAGGTTTAGTATAAAGAATAAGTTGTTTAATATATACACCTTTCATTGGTAGGTATATTAAAATTCTATACTCTATAAACCAGTGACAAATACCTTGTAGTCCGAAAGTTTACACAAGCTTTAAAAGTACAATATCAAATAATTTTTGAAATACTACTTATAAAAGTTTAATGAAAATTATACATTGTTTTTTACATTCTAGAAAATATCTTTGTAAAAATACTTCTTGATGTAAAGAAATACCCAGAATGTATACTGTACAAAATTTGACCTTAAATTAGCATATCATCAATTCTAAACACTCAGGAACCATCATCCCCCCTCCCCAATCATTTATTCACTTAAAAAGTGGGTTCAAGAGATGCTGTGATACCTCATATAACATTATAATTTAAGTATGTTAGTTCTTAAATGTATATGATATTAAGCTATAACAGAAGGACTCTGGAACTTTAAAATTAGTCCGTTGCTTAACAAATCAATTGTTATATAAGTAGCCAAGTTATTGGTAGGTAAACAACCTTCAAAATTAGAACAATTGTAGAAATGGTAAGAAGAAATTTAACAGCTTAATAGGAAGCTAATTATTTTCATACTCCATGAATCTATTCATCTATTCATCAATACATACTTATATCTATTTATTCATTCATCTATCTATACATTCATTCATGAATTCTTTCGTATATAAATCCATTAATCCATCTCTTCATCCATCCATCCCTCCATCCATCCATCAATTTATCCATCCATCCATCCATCCATCCATCCATCCATCCATCCATCCATCCATCGTTCCATCCATCCATCCATCCATCCATCCATCCATCCATCCATCCATCCATCCATCCATCCATCCATCCATCCAACTTTACTGCTGATCTAGAACAAACTAAATAACGCAATATTGATAATTACTAAAGTATTATGTTATTATAACAACAGTACATGAATCAAAAAAGTGTAGTTAATAATGTTTGTCAAACTGCTGGTTGTTCAAATGTACTTCACTGTAGTAAACAACAAACAACAATAATAGCACAGCTGGTTAGTTCAAAGTATACTATAATAGTGTACACTATACCCTAGCACAGATGCTAGAACCAAAGAACATATAGACTTAGAATCTGTAATAGGTACTTGTTACAGTTCAGAGTATACTATAAAAGTGTAAACTATATACTCTAGTACAGATGATAACACCCATAGAACATAATGACTTACAATCTGTACACTATACTCGAGCACTGATGCTAGCACCATAGAACATGTAGTGTTAGATTCTATGATATGTACTTGATACAGTTTACTATAATAGTACAGAACATAGAATATATAGAAGTAGAATTTATATTAGGTACTTAATACCAGTTCATAGTTCACTATAATAATATACATTATATGCTAGCACAGATGCTTACATTATAGAAGAATAGACTTAGAATCTATGAAAGGTTCTTGATACCAGTTCATAGTACACTATAATAGTGTACACTATACCCTGGTACAGATGCTTAAATCATTAAACATATATATTTAGAATCTATGGTAGGTACTTGATACATTATGAAAAAATATAAATTAAACAATATGACCTGTTTACTTTCTATCTTAATTTTTCTAAGAACATGAAATGATGATTTTAAGTAAACTTTTATAATTTAGTGTTTTCTTTCATCCCTCCAATCACCCCCTCGTCCCTCCTTATAAACTACTGAACCAATTTGAAAGGCCTTTCATATACTAAACAAGCAAATTGGCGGTAAATTTGGATAATTTTCATGATACAAATACTGTATACTTAGAGTTGACAAGGATGATAACATCTTTAAGGCGAAAATCATCAAATCTGACAGACAACGGATTGCTCTTGTCGTTAATTAATGCATTTAAGAATTGTCCTTCCGATTTCAAACTTTTTGTACAATTTATAACATTTAAACTTTTCAGCTATTTTAAATATATTTTTTTCATGGTGTCCTTGTCCAATTGCCATGTTTATCGAATTAGTGATTCCTAGGAGAATTAGACACAATGTCGTAAGCGAAGTTTCTCTATTATTTATTCTAAAAACGTAATTAAATACTGTATTTGCGACATACATACATATTTGAAATTTTGTTCAGATTTAGTTTATTTCCTTTGGTTGTCATATTAGTTGAACTTTGCTTATGTGGATGTTGTCATCCTTTTTAAAAGCGAAGCTTTTCTATAATTAGGGTCGGTCCGTCCGTCCGTCCTTCCGTAACGGATAGCTTTTTTCGTTAATTTAGGCATGTTAGAATTGTCCTATCGATTTCAAATTTTGCATGGTGATTCCTTTAGTAGTTAGGTACGATTTAGAAAGCGTAGCAACTATATAATCATTACCAAAATGTCCGTACGTCCATTTTAAACATGTTGATTTTTTAAAACTTTTTTAACAACAAATTCTTATGTGATCAAATCATCCGATTGATCTGATTTTTTGTATATTGTTTCCTGGGACAACAAAGTATAATGTTATAAGCGAAGTAACTCTATAATCAAGTCCTAAATATGTAAGTATGTCCATAAACATTATCCTGTATAAGGCAGTTTTTCAACAAATTCACTTACAATTTAGCTTCGACTCTTATACTTATATATTCTGATTATTCAGTTCTGACACTATATAAGTGTTCATGTCCGTTTGTCCTACCGTTTCAGTGCTTCGCTTTTATGGATGTTGTCATCCTTTTTTAAATGAAAATAATGCAGTCAATTTTGTTAGCATTCGTACACTTTTCATTATATTTGTCTTTTAAACATGATTCTTTGAAAATACTAATTTTGTAATTTACTAATTTTGACTACAACCATAAAAGCAAAATTCTCAAATAGACAAACGATTTTTATTATAAACATTATTTTAGGAAAGATTCACTTAAATATAGTACCTAATTGTAAAAGGAATCATTATTCCTAAAACCAGATTAATAGGATAATTATATCATGTATAATGGACAATGACATGCGGACTTTCTGGTTATAGTTACAGAGGTTGTTTTCTGAATTGTACCTAGCTGTTACCTGAATCTTTATTTCAAGTTTTAAATAGGTATACAATCGTAACATGCCTATAATAAGATAAGATCGCTAAAGCATAGTGCCTATTGTTAAGGGAATCATAACTCCTATCAGTTTAATAATATAATTATATTCATATGAAACATTATTGTCTAACATTTAAAACAATCATATGGACTATTGTTGTTATGTTTTCTAAATAGTACCTATATGTCACAGGAATCATTATTTCAAGTTTTAAATAGGTAGTACAATCTTAAAATGCCTAAATTAAGACGTTTTGGACCTACTGACGGACCTACTTTGATTGATTATGATTACAGAAAAGCTTCGCATTTAGAAGATTTGATCCTTGAAATAATAAAAATAGGCCAAGCTGCTACTAATCTGGATATTTCTTGTTAGTCCTGCATTTTTAATTATTTGTTGCTCTACTTATGTAAATTAATGTTTTTGTTTATTATTTATTTTACGCATTTAGCTTAAATGCAGGGTATATAGATTAGATCTTTTCATGAAAATACCCTTTTTCGAATTTCAATCTTCTGCTAACCTAAAAAGTTACTTTAGGGGCCTAGAAATGTATGTACAAAATTTTAGCTCTCTATCTCTACTGGCGACCTAGCGCCAGGCATGTAAAATATCAACAGATAACGGTAGCACGGCGGTTTTAACAATATCTCAGTAATGTGCAGGTTTCCAGCTCTTCTGCATATTTCAATTTAAACACATAAGGCCAAAGATATTATATCCAAAAAATCTTTTGTCAAAGTCTACTCTAGACCTAGCGCCAGTCAGTTTTCTAAAATCATGCATTTTATACCTGTGAAAAATGAAATCGCCAGCGCTAGGTGTAGAGTAGACTTTGACAAAAGATTTTTGGGATATCATATCTTAGGCCCTTTGTGTTCAAGTTGAAATATGCAGAACACCTAAATTCACCTTCCAAGCCATTCTCTAAGCATTTTAATTTTTTTTTTTAAATAACGGGATTTCAAAACTGCCTTTTGAAAAGGCCTAAAAAATATCTTTTTTTGTCCCTTTTTTCACTGTATATAGTTACAACTTATTAAGATATTATTCCCAGTTAAAAAAAAATTGGCGCTTCCAGCACCAAAACCGGCAAAAACAGGCAGTTAAACTTCTGTACCCCTACTTAACCTGACAGACCCCCCCTCTATCTCGGCTCCTGTTACAGATAGAGACGTAAAACTTTTTTCTGGTTGTTCATGTGTATTTTTAGAGAATTACTTTTTCTAGTCATAGTGGTCAGACCGCTCCTTATCCGCTTATTAGCGGCCAGCCGCTAAATATTAAAACAGCTGTAGAGCGGCCAATTTTAAAGCTAAGAAAGCCAAATTTTATGACAAACTAGTATTTTTTATAATAAAAAAAATACCTTTTCTGACCATCGCTGAAAAACGACAAATAACGGAAACTGCCAATTATAGCACCGAAACGGCGGTTGGCGGCGCTAAATAGTATTTTTATCTGTTTATAGTTACAACTTATTAAGATATTATTCTCAGTTTAAAAAAATTGGCGCTTCCAGCACCAAAACCGGCAAAAACAGGCAGTTAAACTTCTGTACCCCTACATAACCCCCTGACAGACCCCCCCTCTATCTCGGCTCCTGTTACAGATAAAGACGTAAAACTTTTTTCTGGTTGTTCATGTGTATTTTTAGAGAATTACTTTTTCTAGTCATAGCAGTCAGACCGCTCCTTATCTGCTTTTTAGCAGCCAGCCGCTAAATATTAAAACAGCTGTAGAGCGGCCAATTTTAAAGCTAAGAAAACCAAATTTTATGACAAACTAGTATTTTTCATAATAAAAAAAATACCTTTTCTGACCATCGCCGAAAAACGACAAATAATGGAAACCACCAATTTTGGCGATAAAACGGCAGTTGGCGGTACTAAATAATATTTTTATCTGTTTATAGTTACACCTTATTAAGATATTATTCTCAGTTAAAAAATTAGCGCTTCCAGCACCAAAACCGGCAAAAACAGGCATGTTAAACTTCTGTACCCCTACTTAACCCCCTGACAGACCCCCCCTCTATCTCAGCTCCTGTTACAGATAGAGACGTAAAACTTTTTTCTGGTTGTTCATGTGTATTTTTAGAGAATTACTTTTTCTAGTCATAGCGGTCAGACCGCTCCTTATCTGCTTTTAAGTGGCCAGCTGCTAAATATTAAAACAGCTGTAGAGCGGCCAATTTTAAAGCTAAGAAAACCAAATTTTATGACAAACTAGCATTTTTTATAATAAAAAAAATACCTTTTCTGACCATTGCCAAAAAAACGACAAATAACGGAAACCGCAAATTTTGGCGGTAAAATGGCGGTTGGCGGCGCTAAATAATATTTTTATCTGTTTATAGTTACAACTTTTAAAAATATTATTCTCAGTTAAAAGAAATTGGCGCTTCCAGCACCAAAACTTGCAAAAACAGGCAGTTAAACTTCTGTACCCCTACTTAATCCCCTGACAGACCCCCCCTCTATCTCGGCTCCTGTTACAGATAGAGACATAAAACTTTTTTCTGTTGGTTCATGTGTATTTTTAGAGAAAATTACTTTTTCTAGTCATAGCGGTCAGACTGCTCCTTATTCGCTTTTTAGCAGCCAGCCGCTAAATATTAAAAAAGCTATAGAGCGGCCAATTTTAAAGCTAGGAAAACAAAATTATATAACGAGCAATTATTTTTCATAACAAAAAAAATGCTTTTTCTGATCATCGCCAAAAAAGACAAATAATGGAAACCGCCAATTTCAGCGGTAAAACGGTTGGGGGCGATAGTTTTATCTGTTTATGATCACATTAAAGATTACATACAAAAATTGAACCAACAGAAAAAAGTTTTACGTCTCTATCTGTAACAGAAGCCGAGATAGAGGGGGGGTCTGTCAGGGGGTTAAGTAGGGGTACAGAAGTTTAACTGCCTGTTTTTGCCGGTTTTGGTGCTGGAAGCGCTAATTTTTTTTAACTGAGAATAATATCTTAATAAGGTGTAACTATAAACAGATAAAAATATTATATAGCGCCGCCAACCGCCGTTTTACCGCCAAAATTGGTGGTTTCCATTATTTGTCGTTTTTCAGCGATGGTCAGAAAAGGTATTTTTTTTATTATGAAAAATACTAGTTTGTCATAAAATTTGGTTTTCTTAGCTTTAAAATTGGCCGCTCTACAGCTGTTTGAATATTTAGCGGCTGGCCGCTAAAAAGCGGATAAGGAGCGGTCTGACCGCTATGACTAGAAAAAGTAATTCTCTAAAAATACACATGAACAACCAGAAAAAAGTTTTACGTCTCTATCTGTAACAGGAGCCGAGATAGAGGGGGGGTCTGTCAGGGGGTTAAGTAGGGGTACAGAAGTTTAACTGCCTGTTTTTGCCGGTTTTGGTGCTGGAAGTGCCAATTTTTTTTTAACTGGGAATAATATCTTAATAAGTTGTAACTATATACAGTGAAAAAAGGGACAAAAAAAGATATTTTTTAGGCCTTTTTAAAAGGCAGTTTTGAAATCCCGTTATTTCAAAAAAAAATTAAATTGCTTAGAGAATGGCTTGGAAGGTGAATTTAGGTAATCTGCATATTTCAACTTAAACACATAAGGCCTAAGATATGATATCCCAAAAATCTTTTGTCAAAGTCTACTCTACACCTAGCGCTGGCGATTTCATTTTTCACAGGTATAAAATGCATGATTTTAGAAAACTGACTGGCGCTAGGTCTAGAGTAGACTTTGACAAAAGATTTTTTGGATATAATATCTTTGGCCTTATGTGTTTAAATTGAAATATGCAGAAGAGCTGGAAACCTGCACATTACTGAGATATTGTTAAAACCGCCGTGCTACCGTTATCTGTTGATATTTTACATGCCTGGCGCTAGGTCGCCAGTAGAGATAGAGAGCTGAAATTTTGTACATATATTTCTAGGCCCCTAAAGTAACTTTTTAGGTTAGCAGAAGATTGAAATTCGAAAAAGGGTATTTTCATGAAAAGATCTAATATAGATAATTAAAATCATGAAAAAGAATTTGAAAAGTTTCAACTTCAATTGATTGCTTATTTTATTAAACTGCTCTCCTAGAAAGTAATGAATAGCCTAAAACCATCATAGAACTTCCTTAATATGGAGAATTGAGTGACAAACAATAGACCCTTCACTAGATTTATTACACTTAAAAATGAATTATCAGCAGACATTTCTTTTTATATCTAGCAACTCTATTGTTGAATGACATATTGACCCCACCAAAGCTTTATTCTAGTTATTTCAACTATGTCTACAGAAGCATACAGAGAAGGATGTATACAGCCCCCCCCCCCTTGACAGGGGTCTACATAAGAAGAAGTGTTTTCAAAATTTTATGTGCACTTTAAGCTCTTACAAAACCCTGTGCGCCCCACTGTATGCATTGCTTACTTATAATTGATTAATTATGAAAAAAAATTGCTTTATAACCAATAATGTGTTTTAGTAGTTTTACATATTCCTATATCCGCATATAAAATGTCATGTATAAATCATGAAAATCGACGATAAAATCACGCTCCAAATAGACACAAGACATTTGTGTGCGTGTATGGTTATTAGATCTAATAAATATGGATATGTTCACATATTTCTAAGCTTTTTATTTAATCCAATCCTCCCTTCGCATCCTTTGCACTCGAGTTTTCTTGTTTTAGTAGATCAAGAGATAGAAAAATATTTGGATGAAAGTTTTTAACCATTGAAATACTGATCCTGAGAGTCTATTTGTCATTCAAGGTTCTTGCAAACCTTCTAAACCCTTAATCCTGCGGGACTACCCTATGTTCTATATAACCTAACCTTATCTGATGTAAAGTATTAAAGAAACAATCGAAAAACTACCCCCAGACTTATTTAATTTTCTAAAAAATAGGGGTTATTTGTGCTTAACAAGGAATTTCAACGTTCACTCCTTTTTTATTACATCCATATCAACAATATTTAGGTTTTTGAAAACTAGAAGGTCTTTTAATATAAACAAAATGCTACAAGTACAGAATTAATTAATTTGATTTTTATAACCGCAACGTTTATCCGATTATATTCCTTTACAGAAAGTAGTAAGAATTTTTTAACCAATTGAGTTCTCTAATAAATGGAAGCTTTATGTAGGTCATTTGATTATACAGGGAGGGAGGGAGGGGGGGGGGACTGCAAATTATAATGGTACACAAAGTTTTTAGACCACGTTCTCTTATCATTGGCTCAAAAACTATGATCATTATTTTTGAGAAATTAGCAATGTCGAAACAATTCAACCAATAACTTTACATCGAATTATAGTTCATTGTCTTATCCCTAAGAGCACGAAGTTCAATATTGGAAATACAGTGTATTTAGTATTCTGGCCTTAAGATAATCATTGAATCTAATTAAAATGAACTTTTACGTGCAATATAGTGAAGAAAACAGTTCATTTTGGTTTTTTAAAATAATGTTATAACTCATATCATAAACTAAATTTTTGCCTTGATTTATTAGATACATAGAAAGAAAAAAATAAATGATATATTATTAGGTATTTAGATATATAGATAGGCAGATAGATAGATAGATAGCTAGGTAGATAGATAGCTAAACAGATAGATAGGTATACAATTAAATAGCTTGGCAGATAGATAGCTAGGTAGATAGATAGCTAAACAAACAGATGGATAGACAGGTAGATAAATAGACAGACAAATAGGCGAAGATCTAGAAAGATAGATAAATAAAGTTTTAAATAGATGGTTTCATAAATAGCTACTAAACAGTGTGTAAAAAAAACAGTCAGACTGAAAAAAGTGAAATAAAAAACAAGATAGAAAGATAGATATCTAATTCTAAAAGGTGAAACAGATAGATAGATAGTAGAAACAAAATGGCGAATATTTGCAATGTTTGAATTTTTGGCTAGAAACTAAAGGAGTGGTTGTTGCAATATGCAGCTCGCGAGAGTGTTTTCACATAACATCAGAATTCGTTTTGGCACAAAAAAACATAAGTTACATATTTTTGTGTTTATCAAGATATCACAAAAGGTCTACTTTTTGGAATAATTTTTGATTCTATTTGTAAATGTTTCTTTAAATAAAATAACCCAAAAAGTGAGCAATTAAAAACCTTTTCTTGGATTTACAGGAAGGACTGACTGAAAACTATACTGTTACCCAAAGTTTTAGAAAAAAAAATCTTACAATTGTTTGCTACTTTATGAAATCTTGATTGGTCAGTTAAGCTTGCTGTTTTTAGCCATTTATTTTAAACTACAGAAGTGGTAATTATACATCAGTTTATCATCCACTGTCTCATCCCTTAAGATCTCTGTTTTTTTTTGGTGGATTTTTTTATCAACATTGTATTTACACATGCATCGCAGCCTGTAGTGGTCTTTAAACTACATTCTTCAAATTCCAACCAAAAATTGCAAGGATTTAAATTATCTATCTATCCATCTTATTATCTATCTAGCTAGATATCTAGAATGAGGTAGTTTTAAAATTTTAAGTAAGGCTTTACGAATGCCGTGAAAAGGCAGTTCATATTCAAAGCTCGGTTTCAGCTGCGAATACTAGTGCGGATCAATTGGCTCCAGCAATTAGCTGCTATTATTTGATTGTGTCTGATTGGTTTTTTTTGTTTTGTTATTTTATAACACTAGTGGCTGCGCCCCAAGCATCTAGAGGATCTTTTTGAAGGTGGAGAGAGAGGTAACAAAAAAACTTCAAAACAACCATAGATTTCAATTAGTAAATAAAATAGTTTAAAATTATTATTAGACTAATGTTTAGCTTTCTTGTTAAGGAAAACTTAACTGTCAGTTTTGTAACTGCAGCGGCTATTAAAGCTTTACTAGTCAATAGGCTGCTCTATACGGCGGCCGATGCGGCTTCAATTCCGAGAAAAATTATCGGTTAAAAAGGCTATTGCATGTACTAACGAGTTTTGATATTTATAATTAAATCATTAGTTGAAACGTATAGGAACAGGAAAAATTTGTTTTTAAACAAGATTATTTTTGCATAATCAGTGATTTCTCACAAACCACTGGACCAAAGTGGTTGAACTTACAAGAAAACTCCCTAAAAAAGTTATCGACTATTTTTTGATAGGGGGGAGGTGGGTGTCAATTACATCTTTTATAAGTCTTGGACAAATCACCCCTACCCCCTCTGCTAAAAAAAGCAACCCAAAAATTATGTAACATAAGACCTCAAAAATGGCTTGACTGGCTGCTTTTTACTTCTCATTATAGCTTTCTATTGGTTTATTGTTCCTTATAAGGCAGTTATATAAGCAACAAGACTTTAATATCAATGAAGTAGAACACAGTAATAGTGTCTAACTGATTATGACGTAACAAAAAAAAATTTGCCAATGAGAGGCCGTTATTGACCAATGGTAAAATTTATAGTGGCCTCTCATTGGCTAATTTTTTTTGTTACTTCATAATCAGTCAGACACTATTACTGTGTTCAATGAAGTATGATTGAGAGACAAAGAGAGAGAGACAGACAGAGAGAGACAGAGACAGATAGAGAGAGAGAGGCGTTCAGACGGACAGACAGACAGATAAAAAGATAAAAATTGCATTACTTGGTACCAACTGAATAACTTGTTTGAATGTGAAGCTTTTCTTCATTTACCTATGTATATATATGGTTGGTTTAGCCGTTTATGAGATCCTATGGTACTACATATTAGATAGAGGGGCTATTCTGACGGACAGACAAACAGATAAAAAGATAAAAATTGCATTACTTGGTACCAACTGAATAACTTGTTTGAATGCGAAGCTTTTCTTCATTTACCTATGTATATATATGGTTGGTTTAGCCGTTTATGAGATCCTATGGTACTACATATTAGATAGAGGGGCTATTCTGACGGACAGACAAACAGATAAAAAGATAAAAATTGCATTACTTGGTACCAACTGAATAACTTGTTTGAATGCGAAGCTTTTCTTCATTTACCTATGTATAATTGTATATATACGGTTGGTTTAGCCGATTATGAGATCCTATGGTACTACATATTAGATATAGAGGGGCTATTCTGCTAAAAATCTGTTCGTTTTTCTACTAATGGTCATTTTATATAAAATTTTCTGATAACTTTCTCTATTTTAAAAGGAGGGAGGGGACATTGTGCTGTTTATGACACTAGTCCCCAAAGTTTTTCTTATTCCATGGCTTACCAACATTGGGGACTTTAGTTGAATTTTGATTGTATAGTTTATTAAGTGTCCAAACATTTCTACCAATAATTTGAATCTACAGAAGGGGTAATTTTATGTGAATCATTGGAATGTACATCAATTTTTTGGTCATTGTCTTATCCCTTTAGGTCCTTGTTATTTTTTAAAAGCTTATGTTGATGGTTCAAAATGTACACAGACACATTTTGAGGCGGTGTGCATTCAATTACGCATATTTTCATATCAAATACTAGCGGCTACGCTCCTAGAGGCTTCTTTTATAAGGGGGGGGGGGTAAGGGTAATTTTTTTAGTATCCTCCCCCCAAATAGTTAGGAACCTTCCTAGGACCTTTGAGAAGCTACATTGTAAAGGAGAACCATATCGGTTAAGCGGTTTGCAAGATTCTCGGTACAGATAGAATTCCTGTTACTTGTATATCAGAATTGTTTCATATTCACCAAAAAGAAAGAAAATGGGAAATATCAAGGAGAGTATATCAAAGTGGAATTTACAGTTTGCGCTGTTGTAAAATGCCGTTGTGAAAATTTTATAATATGAAGCGTGTGCGGAAATGGTTGCATACCAATTTAGAAAAACCTAGAAAATATGTATAGGCCTAGTGCACTTGATTGGTCAGGATCGTTCTTGTCCACACCTTCCTTAGTTTGAAAAAATGCAGGAGCCGTTCAAAGTTTTCTGAAGACCTGCAATATCATACTTGAAAATTTGTTTGCGCTGTTCCTGGATGACCCAGCTAGGTTTGCTAGCAATCTGTGACCACCAGGATGGTTTTAACACTCAAATTTATATTCCTATGTTCCACATTTACTTTGCCACATTTGAAAAGTCTTTAGATTATGGCCTTCTAATTTTTAAATTCAAATAATGATACAGAAAAAAAAACTTAAAGGGGGGGTGGCGTTTTTGCCTGTTCCCTTAACTTTACTAGGGGCGTAGATTCACCTCTCCACACCCCCATCTGTGTAAGTCTCTGGTCGTCATTATTATAATAAATTCATGTTATTTTTACTCTTTCAAGTAGCAGCCAAAAAGTCAATGAGCTGTATTTCAAAAATGTCTGACGAAGCCCAATCTTCTATTTTTGATTCCTGTGACATCATAAAAATGAGGGAGATGAGAGGAGAAGTAGGAAAGAAAACCCATTAAAAAAGAGATAGCTAATCCTTCATTTTTATGACGTCACAGGAAATAAAAAGTGGGACAAATTGGGCTTCGTCAATTGTCATAATTAGTGATTTATTACCTGTACCTAAAATTTGTTTCAAGAGAAAGTTATAACACTGTTTAGGGGGTATTTTGCTAAGATAGACAAACATGACAGTAAACACAACGCATATAAATATCGACAGAATGATTGAATTTTTAAAGTCTGAGCTACTAATATGTTAACAGTCAGGGAGGGTGATTTTAATCTTATGATTTTACATTTTTATGTTCGTAGAAAGCTGGATATAATACGATGCTAGACATAGTTTTTTCGTATGGATGAGAACCGGTTCCTATCCACCAGATTCGAATTAATACGAGAAATAAATTTTTAATAATAGTTGTGCCAAATTTCACTTACTTGAGTTTGGGGGAAGATTAATTTTTCGTCCATTTTCTTATCCCTATCTAACACGGGGAACACAGTAATAGTGTCTGACTGATTATGACGTAACAAAAAAAATTAGCCAATGAGAGGCCGTTATTGACCAATGGTAAAATTTATAGTGGCCTCTCATTGGCTAATTTTTTTTGTTACGTCATAATCAGTCAGACACTATTACTGTGTTCTAACAAGGGTGATATGTAATGTGTTGATAGTTAGTTCAAAGTGTACGTTTATGTTTTGTTATTGTCATAAGATTTTAGAGACTCATCAAAACAACAAAATAATTAAAATAGCAATACAAGTTTCTTTTTGATGGTATGTTGGTTTATCTTTTGGCGTTACGTATTTTAGGAAAATCAGGAAAAAATTTGGATCATGGAAAGAAAACGAAGTATAGAGTTTTCTCGTATTTTCATAGTAACTTTTCTCCTATTTCTAGACCCTGCGAGGGGCTTTAATCCTACGGGGCAAATTTCCTAACATTACGGTGCAATTATTAACATTTCCCTAACCTAACCTAAAATTGCCTATAAAATGCTACTTTGGAAATACGACGAAACCCTCTACTTCGTTTCCATAATCCAAACATTTGACTAAAATCTTTTTGAAACTTTAAACTAAACATAGAAATAGGAGAAGCTATACTAGAATTGAGAAATGGATTGGTTCAGTGGTTAGCGAGATACTAACCGACAAACAAACAAAAACATAACTATTGTAAATATTATAGCGTATTCTGTAATTTTTAAAGAAACTGTTACTATGGTCTTTTTGATATTCTATAGTAGAATATTGGCTTGATAGTAAAGACATATGTATGTATAGTCTTTATGCCTTATCACTTATGGACGAGTTCTGTGGATTTTCTTTGTTATTACAATCACAGCATAAAAAGAACAGTTAAGTACCGCAATCATAAAATTTAGAATTTTCGTTATTTATCCGATGATGTAAGCAAATGGAAGTATACATGGATATTATTACAGGGGAAAATTGTCGTCAATTTAGCTTGCTATTATGGAACTCATTTATTGGTTAGTTCTTTGATCCAGTAGGAGGGATGGGGATGGTGTAAATATGATGGAATTGGGCAATCGTTATTCTAGCCTGTTTAACTTTATTAGATAATACTTAAATCTGTTGTTAGATAGTAATAATATATCTATTTTTAAGAAATGTATATTCTTGAATTATAACAAATCTTATTTTGAAGTGCCCTGATCTATAACTGACAGACAGACATGCATACTTTAGCTTTTTAAACGGAAAGACATACGGATTAATTAACGTATAAAAATTCAGATGTCTATCAAAAAAGCAGTTGATAAAGGTATTTTTCAGACAGACACATTTTTGTATTTGTTAAGTATCTTTCTTTTATATATGAATATATTATTACTTGGATCTTACATGTTTTCTAATAAACAGAGGGCTAAAATAACGATTTATTTCCCCCTACCACCTCATTTACACCATCCCCTTCTCTCCTACTGGATTTACAAACTGACCCCAATAAATGCTATAGGAAATAGCAACCTTAATTAACGACAATTTATCCCTGTCATAATATCCACGCATATTCTACCTAAATTCTTTCCTACATAAAGTAAGGCTTCTGTAATATATTACGTCTGTAACACATATACTTCTAAAATTCTTGGAAATGGTCGTTTTAGAAAAGTTGAAAAACAGTTTGTTTTTAACGAAAGAGAACCTAGAAAGTGCCCCATTTAATAAAAAATAGATTTTCAAGGACAAAACTGGCAATAAGTAGCGCAGCAATAACAAGCTAACATATTATGTAGAATCCTTTTCTAATAGTATCAGGATGCCCTTCTGTCTGTGTGTGTAGCTTAAGACCTCGCCAACCGACTGACTGATTTTTCTTAAGAGAACTAAAATGCTGTCTGAAAATGTCGTTGACTTAAAAAGTGTGAGAACCTTATTAGATTCTGATTGGTTGGTATAAACCAGCAGTATCCAGACTTTTCAACCAATAACTTCATTTACTTTTACAGAATGAGTAATTTTGTTTAGGGTTGAACATAAATTTATCTTTCATTGTCTTGTCCCCTGAAATCCCTGTTGATGCCATTTTATTTTCCAATTACTGTATTTTATGTGACTGTTGTTTTTTCACCAAGATTTTATTCGCTAATTACGAACTATTTTCTTATTATATTTTTTTTGTATTTTACAAGTAATTGAATGATCTAATTTGTTCATTTATGTAAGTTTTATCTTTTACTAAATATATTTGCGATAACTTTTATCTAATAGATTCTTCCAATTTATATCATTTACAAAACAGCCTGCTTTATTGCTTCAAGATCCATGTCAGATCTATATAGGAAATAAATGTCTATAAACAAGCTCAAGTTTTCCAAGAAATAAATGTTTAAAACGCATAGTGCTCCAATAATCCATGATAAACTCTCATTGGCCAGAATGATGAGACCCATTATTTTACTTTATTAAAAATAAATTCATTTTTTCATTTGATGTTGCTATTTACATTATATTGAAGTATTTAATTTCTAATCATAAAAAAGAAAATTTTAATTTTTAATATAGTAAATTTAAGAAAACTCTGTTTTAAAAGAATTCGATTGTGGCGACACTTCCTTTTGTGTCTTCAAATATTTAAACTAAAATTTTAACCATATTAATCCTTTGGTGATGGTAATGTGATAAAAATATATAATTGAAAAAATCTTTTTAAAATCATTTAAATTATCAAATATGTACTTCTTTCTTTTAGATAGTAATGGCGGGGGAGGAAAATTGATTTATTGAGAAATAGATAAATAGATATGTACTCATAGAAAACTTGCCAATAGTGAGATAGTTATATCGAGCCAACTCTAGTTAATTATATTATCACGAAAAGCAAAACTTTTATATAATTAGCCATTGGCTGTCTGTATGGTGTAACGGATAGCTCTTATCACTTTACACATTAAACTTTATATGAAGGGCAGTAGATGTTAAGAGAATAACCTAAAACATGATAAAACCCTCCAGAATATATCGTCAAAGCTTTAGCTTTAGAAAGAAACCTTACTACTTTATATAATAGGAAGAATTTGGTTTTTGGGTGTAGCTTTAGATTATTAGGTCCTGTTGATATAATTATCTTTCAAGCAATTTTATAAGTAATTAAATGATATAATTTATCAGTTTACATAAGTTTATCTTTAACAATAATATTATCTAACTTATTCTATAGTATTGTCTAAAATATATTGATTTAAACAAAAATTATAACATTCATAAGAGCGAATCACTTAAAAAGTTAGAGGAGAGGGAATGCCTTGACCCAAAACAGGCGCAACTCATTACCCTTCACAGTTAGGACTTCTCAGACAAAGGTCGTGCAATCAACGGGTTGGTTGTCTGATGGGTGTTACGCGTTACACTGCAATTTTAAAATGCAGATTATGTCCAAATGTGAAGTGGAGATAGATTGTTGCGTCTGATTTTAAATGCCTATTAATTAGTCAATCTAAATCTAATCTATAATACAAAGTAGCTTGATGTCTGTCTGTCTGTCTGTCTGTCTGTCTGTCCGTCCGTCCGTCCGTCCGTCTGAAGCTTAAGATCTCGGTAACCACTGAACCGATCGGATTCTACTCTTCAGGGTATATACCTATTGGTCCTGTGGTGGTTTTAAGCTATTTTCTTGGGGGGTGGGGCAAAGCCCCTAGAGGCTAGGGGCGAAGCCGCTAGTGTAATATATAATGTAATAAATATTTAATCAGAAGTTCCTACAGACAAAATCTAATAGTAGATAATATTTGCTTTTAATTATGCAATGCTATAGAAGCAGAAAATATGTTTAAATTTGCGTCATTCAATTCTATTCAATGATGATAGGTTAATTCAACTGCCATTTTTGTACAGTATATGCTTTGTAAATGTGAGTTTGTTGAATAAGGCACTTTGTGGTAAAACGCCGGTCTAATTACTAAAATGTACAAACATACAGATCTATAAAAAACATAAATTCAACTTTAAGAAGCTGTATTTTAGTGTGTATTAGCCAATGTACTTTTTAAACAATTGTACATTCTTGGTCCACTTGATCTCAGTAATCTATTCAACGGGCCTCTCAAAAGATTACAATTATAAACAAGAACGATTTAATTTATTGTTTAGGTAGCTGTGGAAAGTTATAATGAATACAAAAACATACCTATTTCATATACTAGCGACTGCGCCCCTAACATCTATGGGTTATATATTCGAAGGTATATTGAAGGGTTAAAAAAATAGCCTAAAACTATACCAAGACTCATTTATAAAAAATAAAATAGTCAAAAACAATCTCAGGAATTATAAGAAGCTTCATTGTAAAGGAGAACCAGGTCGGTTTAGCGGTTAGCGAGATTGTTCGCGACAAAAAAAAAACCTTACTGCTTTATATAATAAGATATCATAAAGTAAGGATTTTGCTTTAGCTTAAGATTTCAATAAGTACTGAACTGTTTAGGCTTTTCTTTTTAGGGAAGCTTCACATAGGCCCCATTATGGTTTAAGACTATTTTATTTCTAGATTTAAGCGTTTAGTAGGTTTTAGATGCTATTTTTCTGCCTCCTAGATGCTAGAGGAGCTGCCTCTAGTCATAATACCAAAAAAAGGGGTATATTTTTCAGTGATGCCATATATATTTCTTGGCTTATTTTTGTGTCGCTTTTCTGACCTTCCTAGCCCTCCCCTAGGGGCCAGTGGCGAAGTAAACAGTCCTAATATAAAGTAGTCCTTATGTTTGTCCGTTTCAATTTTGAATACTACTATACCAATTAAATTCTTCATTTTATGGAAGCTGAACTTAACTTTAAAACTTAGGTAATTTTACTAAATCTCAATTAATTAGCTGAGTCCCAAATTTAAAAAATAGGAAGTTGTATGGGAAATTGGGGTTGTATATAAATTTGGTTTCATACATAAATTTTATGAAGAAAAAAAACTATTAAGATTAAGAATGAAAGTTATTATATTTTGAATAACAAACACATGTATGTAATACTACGTCTACCTCGAAAAGTTCATAAATATATAGGATCTTAAGAAATAATTTTATATATATTAAGTGTTAAAATGTTTGTTTGTCCATCTTTCTGTCAGTTATGTCTTGGAGAAAAGGCGAATTTCTCGGCTGATTTTTTGTGTAGATTCCCGTAACAATAGAGAAAGTTATAGCTTATTTTGTCAGTCTGTACATTAAGTTGGATTACAGTTGATTCAATAATGATTATTTTTGATATATTATCCCTTATACTATTATAAGTAATGTCACTCTTTTTGAAATTATCCTTTTTTGAATTATTGACTTGGAAATGTACCCTCTAATTTTCTATTTCCTTTCGGCCCGGGAAGAGGTTTTTAACCCTAAGAAAGGATACCTCGCCAATTTCCATGAAACTTGAACGTCAGATCTCACAACCAAGGATAACTAAGGGAAGCCAATCTCTCCTCTTCTGACAAATTCACTGAGTGAAAAAGTCTTTGATACTTCTTTGTTATTTATTAAAATATAATTTGGTGAATATTGCACCCTTTTCAGTCTAAATGACATAAATCATATTAATTTAATTTACATATTAAAAGATAAGTAAAAATAAAGAAATTTGTAAAACTATTAAGGCAGAAATGGCCAAAGTTATTTAGATAGGAAATTGCTTATTTTGCTAAACATTATAAAAATGTTCATTTTAAACTTTCTATGCGTTGTACCTTTTACCGTCTTTAAAGCATGATAATGTTAAAGAAAGAAAAATATTCTAAAACAAATACAATTAGGTCCAAATATAGCGTAGCTTTTTCTTAAGAGACTGAAATAAAGAATGAGCGAGGGAGATAGATTGATAGATAGATAGATAGGTAGATAGATAAATAAATTAATAGATAGATAGATTGAAAGAGAAAAAAAAGATAAAGAAAGAAAAAGAGAAAGAAGAGATAAAGAATGAAAAAGAGAAAGAAGATATAAAGAATGAAAAAGAGAAAGAAGAGATAAAGAAAGAAAGAAGATATAAAGAAAGAAAGAAGAGATAAAGAAAGAAAGATAGAAAGAAGAGATAAAGAAAGAATGAAGATATAAAGGAAGAAAAAAGAGAAAGGAGATATAAAGAAAGAAAGAAGAGATAAAGAAAGAAAGAAGAGATAAAGAAAGAAAGAAGATATAAAGAAAGAAAGAAGAGATAAAGAAAGAAAAAGAGAAAGAAGATATAAAGAAAGAAAGAAGAGATAAAGAAAGAAAAAAAAGAAAGAAGATATAAAGAAAAGAAGAAGATATAAAGAAAGAAAGAAGATATAAAGAAAGAAAAAAGATATAAAGAAAGAAAGAAGATATAAAGAAAGAAAGAAGATATAAAGAAAGTAAAAAGATAAAAAGAAAGAAAGAAGATATAAAGAAGAGATAAAGAAAGAAAAAAAGAAAGAAGAGATAAAGAAAAAAAAAAAAGAAGAGATAAAGAAAGAAAGATAGAAAGAAGAGATAAAGAAAGAAAGAAGATATAAAGGAAGAAAAAGAGAAAGAAGATATAAAGAAAGAAAGAAGAGATAAAGAAAGAAAAAGAGAAAGAAGATATAAAGAAAGAAAAAAGAGATAAAGAAAGAAAAAGAGAAAGAAGATATAAAGAAAGAAAGAAGAGATAAAGAAAGAAAAAGAGAAAGAAGATATAAAGAAGGAAAGAAGAGATAAAGAAAGATAAGGAGAAAGAAGATATAAAAAAAGAAAGAAGAGATAAAGAAAGAAAAAGAGAAAGAAGATATAATGAAAGAAAGAAGATATAAAGAAAGAAAGAAGAAATAAAGAAAGAAAAAAGAGATAGAAGATATAAAGAAAGAAAGAAGAGATAAAGAAAGAAAGAAGAGATAAAGAAAGAAAGAAGAGATAAAGAAAGAAAAAAGAGAAAGAAGATATAAAGAAAGAAAAAAGAGAAAGAAGATTTAAAGAAAGAAAAAAGATATAAAGAAAGAAAGAAGATATAAAGAAAGAAAGAAGAGATAAAGAAAGAAAAAAGAGAAAGAAGATATAAAGAAAGAAAAAAGAGAAAGAAGGGATAAAGAAAGAAAGATAGAAAGAAGAGATAAAGAAAGAAAGATAGAAAATAGAGATAAAGAAAGAAAGAAAAAAGATATAAAGAAAGAAAGAAGATATAAAGAAAGAAAAAGAGAAAGAATAGATAAAGAAAGAAAGAAGATATAAAGAAAGAAAGAAGATATAAAGAAAGAAAGAAGATATAAAGAAAGAAAGAAGATATAAAGAAAGAAAGAAGAGATAAAGAAAGAAAAAAGAGAAAGAAGAGATAAAGAAAGAAAAAGAGAAAGAAGGGATAAAGAAAGAAAGAGAGAAAGAAGAGATAAAGAAAGAAAGATAGAAAGTAGAGATAAAGAAAGAAAGAGAAGGAGAGAAAAATAATAAGGCAATTGATAATTTTTACCTTCAGAATTATATATTTTTATAAATTTTAATTTTTATCCATTTTTTTCAGAATTTTGTTTACTTTCCCTAAAAGGTAAAGTAGAAATTCAATATTTTATTTGGAAATATTTTATAGAGTAAAACATGTTTTTCATCGATAATATTTGATAGCAAAGCAACTCTATCAACATTACGTCTTTGGCAGCAGCAAACCTTTGATTTTGCGGCATTTGTCTGAAAGTACTAAGTATAAAGTCTTTTTATTTGCCAATGCATTTCCTCTGCTTTACCAATATCTGTCAATGACACATTTGTGTTATGTACAATCTTAAATTCTTTGGCTATGACACAGTTCAAAATGGGGACTTGAGTCCACTACCCTCTGTAAGGTAAAGTTAAAAGGTGTTTTTGACAATATATCAAAGCTACTCTCTAATTCTCCTTGTCTGTCCTTAGGGTCGTAATGCTATGGAGGAAATGTAATTTGCTCAGCTTCTATCTAAGATAGGACTACTAATTTTCTATGAAGATACTCCTCCCGAAGAGCTTCAAGTAAATATATAACTATCTGTCTGTCGTTCTAAAAAATAAATTTATATATTGATATATATAGCTTTCATGATTTATAATTTTTATCTTATTTCTTTTCAAACAATGATTATCAGCTCTTTTTCTGTTTTTTCCATCCATCATTTTTATATGCTTTGCTACTTGTGGATGTTGTCATTCTTGTTTTTATTAACCTTGTGTTAAGTGGAGGAGTTTTAACTGTCAAAGTTTTATATTTTTTCATCTTTATTGTCTGTGTGGTTATTTTATCAACATAATTATTAATAATATCATAATATTATGTCGTTAACATGTTAGTCATGGCCACTTTTATGCCAAAAAGTCGATATAAACACTGAAAATTGCATGTTGACAAAATAGTACCAATTCGAAGCAGCTTATAGAGCCTAATAAAAATGATGACATACATTTCAAATGACCAATGATAGGCAAGTATACATTGTAATTGACCAATGGAAAAATGTATTCTGGTCTATCATTGGTCATTTGTATTGTATAGTGTTTTTTGTTTTTTATCAGACATTATATAAGCTGCTTCTACCAATTCGGACAAATTATACACAAGTTGAAATAGTATCAAACGCTTTTATTCAATCAGAAAAATTTTTAAGTAATTCATCAATAACTATTTAGATTTATGTATAAAAGTAACGACTAATTATATATTTATATCAATAAGTAGCGAAGCAATAATAACCTAACCTAATCAATATATCAAAGTAGAATGATATTTGTCTGTTGTCTTTAGAAAGATGTTCGCTATAGACAGACAAACAGACATTCCCTTACTTTGATTAAAGGGAGATTATTTGAAAATAGAACAGAAAGTATAACCTAATCGAAAATAAAAAATTATTAAAAAATTTATTTCAAAATTTTGTACAGAATATATATTATGGAAAACGTAGAATTATACCCCGATCGAGATTACTCCTAATTAATAAAATTATCACTGAAGTAGGTAAGTTATTCAAGACTAATATCATAGTTTAGGTTTAGGTTATCCCCACTTACCCCAACCGTATAGGCTCCTAGGAGGGTTGTTTATCCTCCCCTAAACAAGAAGTAACTTTTCTAGGAACTATATGAAGCTTTAATTAAATGAGATTGAGTAGGTTGTGAGATCTTTTGCTACATACAGATGTATATCGTAAAAAATGTACAAATTTTTAAAATAACTTTTGTCGGCCTCAAAGTTATGTAGACAAAATAAAGTTGAACATACTGATTTTTGCACGCAACGTAACCCAAAAAGTACAAAGCAAGCCTTTTATAAAAGAGGTAGGATGTTTGTTTGTGTGCTCGACTCTCCCTTTTACAATAAGATCTCGCTAACTGCTTGTATAATATAGTTTTATATATCCTTGGAACTTTTAATCATATCTATTAGGGTACATAGCATTTCTACAACCGGCTCTTTTTTGTCAAAATGTAAAAAAACTCTTCCTAAAAACAGTCATTCTTAAAATTACTGCCATGAAAACATCTAACGCTGGAATTTAAACATCCAAAAATGTCAATAAAACATCTATTTCTGGCCAAATTTACATCAAATTTTGTAATATGTCATAAATACATTTTTGGGAGAGTAAAGAATCATTATCGAATTATCTTATCCGTTTATTTGTTAGAAGAACCACGCTACTATTGGAAATAATAATCCTTGTTTTTTTTTTAATTGTATTGCTTTGATGAAAAAATGTAAACAAAGCTATGACTTTGAAAATTCCCTTGATTGCAAAGTACAATTGGGACAAAACAGTTTCCTATTTAACTAGTCAGAGCCTTTTTTGGCCTCTTTATAAAGGATGCCATTAAAATCTTCCTATTAACTTCAAGCATTAAGAAATAAATCCTAAAACATTTATGTACAATTTAGAAAGCGTTGCAACTTTATAACTTATACCAAACTGTCCGTAATTCTATTTTAAACATGCTCATTGGGTTCTCCTTTACCTCCTTTACAGGGAAGCTTCTATTAGATCACGAGAATGATTTTATAATCCAGATAATCAAACAAAATGTAAAATTGTACTATTATGAAATGCAGACGCAAAAATATTTACATTCCCAAAATTTCTCTAAAAGCAAAACCGTACAAGTTCTTGTTTAGATTTTGGCACATAAACATATTTTTTTTCAGAATTGTAATTTTCCGTACAGTCGTATTAACGTTTCTATATTTTAGCTGTCTATTGTTTTTGGGGTGGGGGTTATTTAACATATCAAGACGTATAAGAAGCTTGCTAGTTAGGAGCAAACAAATTATTCTATGAATTAAGACAAAGCCCACTGTGAGGAAATCGATTCCTTTTTCTCCCATCTCTTTTGAAGATATTTTCTTCCCCCTTCCCTTTTCTTTTCCCTTTATATGACGTCATATAGGAATCGTCTTCCTCACAGTGGGACAGATTGGGCTTCGTCATGAATTAATGGCAAAGATGATAAACAAAATAACCCCTTCTGTAAAATAATATTATCAATGGAAAAGTTTAGAAGCTGCAGGTTTGTACAACCTTATCTATACCCCATAGTCTTTTACCAACTAATCAGAGCACTTTAAAAAAAACTATAAAAAAAGAAAGATACTGAACCCGAATTTAACAATATGGTAAGAACTTTTGCATTTTGTAAGTCTATATTCATTAAAAGCGAAGCTTTTCTATAATTAGGGTCGGTCCGTCCGTCCGTAACGGATAGCTTTTTTCGTTAATTTAGGCATGTTAGAATTGTCCTATCGACTTCAAACTTTGCATGATGATTCTGTAGTAGTTAGGTACAATTTAAAAAGCGTAGCAACTCTATAATCGTTACTATAGTGTCCGTACGTCCATTTTAAACATGTTAATTTATTAACTTTATTAACAACAATTTTTTATGGGATATAATCATCCGATTGGTCTGATTTTTGGAGAACTGATTCCTATTACATTAAGGTACAATATTAAAAGCGAAGCATCTCTAAAATCAAGTCCTAAAAATATCAGTATGTCCTTAAACAGAATTCGGAATTTAAGAAGTTTTGCAGCAAATTTACGTATAATTTTGTCAAAACATATGTCTTAATATTTTGTTCTGACACTTCACAAGAGTTAATGTTCGTCTGTCATACCGTTTCAGAGCTTCGCTTCTATGGATGTTGTCATCCTTGTTTTATACAGTATATCCACTGTTTTGCAAAAGTCTAAAGTACAATAAATTAAGACAAGAATTTTCGGCGTTTTCCCCAGGGATCTAAAGGGATAAGACAATGGCCGATAATTGAGGTACATTTCTAATGGTGATACACAAAATTACTCCTTTGTAGAGTAAATCAGTGGTTGAAACGTTTGAACACTCAACTTAATGAAACAACATATCAAAATTACTTTAAGTTCTCATAGTAGTTTTGAGCCAACAAAAAAGAAAACTTTATTATAAAACTTTGGGGACTAGTGAAATAAACAACCAATTGTCCCCCCCCCCCCCGCTCTCTCTCTCTCTCTGAGAATTTACTAATCTAAGTACTTGATTGAAATAAATTGAAAAATAGGGCGGAGGGGAGTTTTTCTCAATATCTAACTACTGACTGGAGACTTAACCCTCTGTCATTCTAAAACCTGCGGGGCTACTTTTTACTCAATTTGACCTAATCCTTAAAGTAAATCGCTAACAAACGAAACCAGGAAGGAAGGGACAATGGTCTGTTATGACTGTTCTAAACCTGCGGGGCTACTTTTTACTCAATTAGACCTAAACCTTAAAGTAAATCGCTAACAAATGAAACCAGGAAGGAAGGTGAAATGGGCTGTTATTACTGTTCTAAACCTGCGGGGCTTCCCTATACTTAATTTGACCTAAAACTTAAAGTAAATCACTAACAAATGAAACCTGGATGGAAGGGGACAATAGGCTGTTATTACACTATCCCCAAAGATCATAATAAAGTTTTTTTTATTCGTTGCCATATAACTTTGGGACTTTTATTGAGTTTTATTGGTTAGTTTATATAAGTTGAGTGTCCAAATTATCGTCAAAATTATCGTGTACGTCAAATTATCTCTTTAGACCCCTGAAACGAAACCCACCACCCTTCCTGTATATTAATACTTTGCTGACAAACTTACTTATCTTAAGTTTCACAGAGAATCTTCGTTACAATATATATATATATATATATATAGCGGTTGCACCCCTAGCCTCTAGGGGCTCTGTATTTGAAGGGTTAGATAAAGGCACACAAATGGCCTAAAAAATCCAAAGACTTAAATGAAAAAAAAGAACGCTTAAATTACCGCAGGACCTATGTGGAGGTTCTCTAAAATGGAGAACTCAATCGGTTCAGTGGTTAGTGAGATCTTAAGCTACAGACTAAATACCGTATCTCTTTATATAATAGGATATCTATTTTAAGATTTACAGAGAGTATCTTATCTAATAATTATAATTATATATACTCATAAGTGTCTCTTAAGAGTTTCTCCATGGATATAGATATAGGACAATGGAGTAGAATCATTTGTTTTCCTATTCCCTGTGCGCATATAGCTGCCTTGGTTAACTTTTATAAAATTAACGGCTTCGCCCCTAGCCACTAGGGGATTCGCCCAAAGAAGTAACTTAAAAAAAAGTACTACTGGAGCTGCCAGCACTAATTTCAAATAATTTTTAAAAAATTAAGTAGGTACTACTGGAGCTTCCACCACTAATTTCAAATAAATAAAAAAATGGGGGGGGGGTGAAAAAAATAGCTTAAAAACATTAAAGGACCAGTAGATATATTCCCTGAAGAGTAGAATCCAATCGGTTCAGTGGTTACCAGGATCATAAGGGACAGACGGACAGACGGACGGACGGACAGACGGACGGACAGACGGACGGACAGACGGACGGACGGACAGACGGACGGACAGACGGACGGACAGACGGACGGACAGACGGACGGACAGACAGACGGACGGGCAGACGGACGGACAGACGGACGGACAGACGGACGGACAGACGGACGGACAGACGGACGGACAGACGGACGGACAGACGGACGGACGGACAGACGGACGAACGGACGGACGGACGGACGGACGGACGGACGGACGGACGGACGGACGGACGGACGGACAGACGAACGGACGGACAGACAGACATCAAGCTACTTTGTATTATAGATGATATCTATTTTAAGATTTACAGATTTTTTTCGATTATTGACCGCTCACTCCCTGGATTTACACAATAAAGAAACATTCATTGTTCTAAGAAACCTTTTCTTACACGCAGAATTTGTTCTACCAATCTGTATTTCCCTCACTTATTTTTTATTAAAATTTCTATCTATCTATCTATCAAAACTGGCCCTCTCATGGCTTACAAGATCAAGAAGAAATATTTCAAGAAAGAAACATCTTTTACCCAACTTCAACGGAAATTCTGGTGCTGCTATCTATAAATTTGTAAAAAAAATTATTATTACAAAAAAATCTTCCAAAATATTTGTGAAAATCCCTTAAATTTATATACATTGACATTTTTTACAAACTTTGTATAAATGTATTCCTGTAAATCTCATATTCGTAGAAACCTTTTAATCTCTATTCATTATTATAAGCAATGATTTTCTACATTTATATATTATTTATACTTTTTGACTTTAATTTTTATAAAGGTAATTGCACCACCTTTATTACATACTAGGGGCTACGCCCGTAGAGGCATCTAAGAGCACGTTAATTGTTTTTTTTTCATTCTATGGATGTGTAGATCAGATGTGAATTCTTCAAAAACTTTTGCCTCACTAAAATCAGTGAGCCTCGCTAAAAATTTAGAGGGGATAATTTTAGTAGGGCAAACTGTGGGGCAAATTGATTTTAGTAGGGCAAACTGATTTTAGTGGGGCAAACTGATTTTAGTAGGGCAAACTGATTTTAGTGGGGCAAACTGATTTTAGTGAGGCAAAGGTTTTTTTAAAGAATTCACCTCAGTGGTTTACCAAAAATAACAGCTGGGCGGCACTTTATATATTTAAAAAAAATTGGGCGATTTTTTTTGGGAGGGTTACCCTACCCCAAGGTAGCTATAGAACTTCCCAGGACCTTTGAGACCCTGTTAATTTTTGCTTTTATAGATGTTGTCATCCTTGTTGTTAAAGAATTACGTTTTATGTATATAATTATAAGACGCAAAATTTTTTGGAAATTTTGGAAAAATTTGTAATTAAGAAACCTACAATCCTTTCTTTCTCTAAGTTAGTATCTGGAATTTAAATCAAATCGTGTCATAAGTGAAGATGTTAAAATTATACTCGACGTTTGTTAATGTTAATGATTCAAATAGGAGGAATATCTTTGCCCACAAACAGGTGAAGATGATTAGTATATATAGTTCCAAACAAAGACAAAAAGATCTTTTAATCAATAATTTTGATCAAAACGTTTTAATAGTTTTCTTTACTTCATAAGGTAATATGAAAAATATATATTTAAACATGTTTTATTTAACTCATTTTTACATGTAGCACTTGTATATTTATATGTAAGATTTTTAACTGTTGTCAAGCATAGATAATGATTATTTTATCCATAGTAGCAAAGTAACAACAAGTTAAAGAAACATTTTGTAATACTAGTGTCCAAAGATTTTATAAGCTAATTTTTCATTTCAATCCTAACATTTTTTGGGAGTTTTATTGACTCATGATTAATTGGTTCAATCTGCCAGTGTTGTTATTATCCTCTTTGAGTACCTCTCCCCCCCCCCCCCCTCCCCAACAAAACTAGGAACCTGGCCGCGGCGCTCGGTCCCCTAGCCTGCCTAGCCACTGGCGCTCGACCCTCTAGCCTATAACATAACCTAATCTAATTGTAAAAAAGAATATCATTCTGGGAAGGGGGGGATCCTTTTTTAATCTTAAGATACCTGGTGTACAGTTAGATAGCTCATTTATTTAACATGCGACTGAGGCTAGATTACCATTTATTTCTGAGATCTTAATTTACAATATTGTACATTTTTTCAGACAGTCTATACAGAATAAAACGAATAAAAGTAACGTACTAATATAAATTTCAGTAGATGTTGCTTTGGAATAAAAGGAAAAGTAATTGAGAAGTTATTAAGATTTTTGAGATATCGCTAACCACTGAACCTACTGAGTTATCAATATTAGGACAGTTTTACTTGGTTTTATGGTTTTGTTTTAAATCTAAATCATTGGGATGGTTTTAGGCTTTTTACGGCCCTCATTACGTAGAATCAAGTTGAGAAGCTGCTAGTTTAAGATATAGCTTTTCTGTCTGTACTTTAAAATTTCGCCAACCGCAGGAAGGTGTGATTTTATAATTAAATAATTTATGCCTATCATTCCCCTTATCTTTTTCTTTTTATAGTAGAATAGAAGTGTTGTTAGCTATTTTTAAAGTCTTTAGCATGTTTTTGTCCTTTCTTTCCATTTATCCCAGTAGTTGCTAAATTGAAAATTCTGAGATCTCAATTATATAACTGTCTACAAAAAGCAAAGAAAATTGGGTAATTTTCTTTTTATTTAAACTGAGCTATCTAACTCCCCCCCCCCTCCACTTATTCTTTTAACCGTTTAACCGATATGATTCTCAACGACACTGTAGCTTTTTATAGGTCCAGGACAGGTTTTTTAGTATAACTATTTGGAGCATTGTTCTAAAAAAAAATACCCCTCCAAACTTTTACACTCTATCATTTTAAACTAAAATTGAAAGTAACTCCCCATTCCTTCTCCTTCATATTTCACTAAAAAGCCTTTATGGTCGTTGCAATTAGTCGTATATGACCAGTCGTATTTAATTTATTTATGTGTTTAATTATTTTATTTATAAAGAAGGGTTAGTTAAAAGAAATATTTTTAAGATGGGAAATTGTATGAAAAAAAATTGTAAATGTATGAAATGCTTATGTTGCAACGTACATATTCTAGGACAGAGAAAAATCCTTATATAAAAGTAACAGGGTGTCTGAGGGGTCTATCTGCACTCGATCTTGCTAACATAGATGGTTCTTCTTAACAATGTAGCTTCTCATAGGTCTTGGGAAGGTTTATAACTATCTTGAGAGAAATCTACCTAAGAAAAAAATAACCACCTCAAAAAATTATTCTAAAACTAAAACTAAAAATGGGAAAGTTTCCCCATCTCTTATAAAGATTATGATTGGAGAATACCAATGCTAGATAAAAGATAGGATAATGCTAGTTTGCACTAACCAACTATGTTGTATGAAATCTCTAAAGTTTTTGAGTCAACAAATAAGAGAACGTGTTTGTTAACTTTTGGAACTAACATAATTTCTAATCCAATGCCCATTCTCTTCTTGCATGCACAATTAGGTTCTAACAACAAAATATTGAAGGTTGATATTGGATCTTGGACAAAGTAGCTTCGGACAAAGTAGCTTCAGACAAAGTAGCTTCGGACAAAGTAGATTCAGGACAAAGTAGTTTCAGGACAAAGTTTAAATACAACTCTAATCTCAAAAAATAAAATAGTACCAACCAATCAAGATTTTATAAAAGTTTTTAAGCCAATAAATGAGAGGGTTTAATATAATGACTATGTGTAACAGTGTAATTTTCAAACCAGTGACACCTCCCACCCTCCTCTGCAGTGACACCTCCCACCCTCCTCCGCAGTGACACCTCCAACCCTCCTCTGCAGTGATACCTCCCACCCTCCTCTGCAGTGACACCTCCCACCCTCCTCTGCAGTGACACCTCCTTCCCTTCTCTGCAGTGACACCTCTCACCCTCCTATGCAGTGACACCTCCCACCCTCCTCTGCAGTGACACCTCCCACCCTCCTCTGCAGTGACACCTCCCTTCCTCCTCTGCAGTGACACCTCCCACCCTCCTCTGCAGTGACACCTCTCACCCTCCTATGCAGTGACACCTCCCACCCTCCTCTGCAGTGACACCTCCCACCCTCCTCTGCAGTGACACCTCCCACCCTCCTCTGCAGTGACACCTCCCATCCTCCTCTGCAGTGACACCTCCCACCCTCCTCTGCAGTGACACCTCCCACTCTCTCTTGCAGTGACACCTCCCACCCTCCTCTGCAGTGACACCTCCCACCCTCCTCTGCAGTGACACCTCCCACCCTCCTCTGCAGTGACACCTCCCACCCTCCTCTGCAGTGACACCTCCCACCCTCCTCTGCAGTGACTCCTCCCACCCTCCTCTGCAGTGACACCTCCCATCCTCCTCTGCAGTGACACCTCCCACCCTCCTCTGCAGTGACACCTCTCACCCTCCTATGCAGTGACACCTCCCACCCTCCTATGCAAGAAATCCCTATAAGATAGATTTAGTGTTAGATTGACCATCTATCAAAAATCTTTTATAAAACTTATCTATATCCTGTATTGCAGCATTAATGCATAACAAATTCTTCATCAAAAGACAAAAATAAAAGTTGAAAATCAGCACAAATAATACACTTGTAGTTCTTTTTTAAAGATTTTTTATTCACATTATAATCATATTAAGAACTACAAAAAAAGAATGAGAATGGTTATTAGACATATGTTTTAAATTAATGCCCCCCCCCCCCCCCCTCAAACTTTATAAACTATTTTCTATCGTTGGTAGCTTGCAATTCTTAAAGATAAATATTGCCTGTATAGCTTATAGGAATACAAAACTAAAATTAAATATCAGGAAGGTTTAAGCTTATTTTATCTGTCTTTCCCTACTCATCGAATACAGTGCCCCTAGATGCTTAAAAATTTAAGTTTAAGCTCAAGTTTGTTGCTTTTCCTTCTTTTTCATTGTTTTACTTGAATCTGCATTAATTTCCTTAAGGTATATTTGCATGGTGTACGTTAATATTATATTTATTTGTACTGAATAATTATATAATTAAACAGTATATTGTTTTTGTGGTTCATTTTTCCTTTTAAATTATTTTGTACATTAATATAACAGTTTTACATTCTTACGAACTAGCAGCTATAAACAGGACAAAAATTAAACTTCCCTGAAAATTTAAACCAAAATTAGTTGTTTTGTTCATTCATGAAGGAATTAGACAATTGACTTTGTACAAACCAATCGTTTTTTACCCGAAAGTTTTTCACTAATTTTAGTGAGTTACTTACAGTCTATTGACTTATATCTCTCTCTATTTGATTTTCCATATAGATGTCTTAAACGGCTAGACCCATAAGGCTATTGATTTCAGGGAAGCTTTGTAATTCAAGAATTTATTGCCCGTTCTTTAGAATTATAAAATAGCTATAAAACAAGGATGACAACATCCATAGAAGCGAAGCACTGAAACGGTAGAACAAACGGACATTAACACTTGTGTGGTATCTGAACTGAATAATCAGAATTTAAAAGTATTAGAGTCGAAGCAAAATTGTAAGTAAATTTGTTAAAAAAAATGCTTGAAGCAGGATAATTTTTATGGACATACTTACATTTTTGGACTTGATTATAGAGTTGCTTCGCTTATAATATTGTTTGTTGTTGTCCCAGGAATCAATATACCAAAAATCAGATCAAACGGATAATTAGAACACTTGAAAATTTGTTGTTAAAAAAGTAGAAAAATCAACATTTTTAAAATGGACGTACGGACATTCTGGTAATGATTATAGAGTTGCTACGCTTTCTAAATCGTGCCCAACTACTACAGGAATCATCATGCAAAGTTTGAAATCGATAGGACAATTCTAACATGCCTAAATTAACGAATAAAAGCTATCTATCTCGGACGGACGGACGGACGGACCGACCCTAATTATAGAAAAGCTTCGCTTTTAAAAAGCCTATTTATCAAATACTTACAAAAATGGTTCTATAGAAAATTGTACATATAAAATTGTAAAAAGTGAAACATTTCTTCTACACTTAGCTTGGGCCATTTGGCCTGTACGTTAATTCAGCGAGCATATAGCTAAAATAACATTCTTTTAAAATGAACCTATCGATTTCAAACCTTGGTTAGACCCATTTTACCTTTTTAAATTTTTTATAATTTTATTCTAATGGCCTTAAATTTTGTAATTGTACTTAATGTATTCAAAAATACACAAAGGATAATACTTTTAAAGTTAGGATCTTGATGCAACGTGAATGTTTCTCTAAGTTCTTGTCTCTCTAATAAAATCTCTAACTACTAAACTAATTGAATTTTATATTTTAAGGTAGCTTAGGTCCCAGGATGGTTTTAGTCTTTTATTTTATAAAAACTAAAATGGGTTTAGACTAGTTTTCAGCCTCATCAATTCCAAAATTCGCTAGTACAATATAAATTGATAATTAATTTATTATTGAGAGTTGTAAGTTTATAAGCTCCTCCAAATAGCGTAAAACCTGCCTTGGAGGACCAATACAAAGCCGCAACCATTTACGAGATCTTACTGAACAACCTAACAAAGCTTATATTAAGAAAGACTGTCTAACTTATTTTCTAACTTGTAAGTACTGGAAAACCTTTACAAAACATATATGCCCTTTTAAAAATACTGGTTTCATATGAAATGTTTTTTTCCTTCTGCTAAATTTTAAGAGGATTAAATTGGGGCAATAGTTTTATCTTAAAGGGACACTATCTATAATACAAAGTAGAATGGTGCCTGTCCGTCCGTCTGTCTGTCTGTCTGTCCGTCTGTCTGTCCGTCTGTCTGTCCGTCTGTCTGTCTGTCCGTCTGTCTGTAAGTTTGTCTGTCCGTCTGTCTGTCCGTCAGTCCGTCACTTATGATCTCGGTAACCACTAAACCGTTCGGATTCTACTCTTCAGGGAATATACCTACTGGTCCTGTAGTGGTTTTAGTCTATTTTCTTGGGGGGTGGGACACCCCCAACCCCCCAAAAAATGAAAAAAATTGTGGGGGCTTCTCCAGAGGTAATCATTTTTTTTTCTTGGGGTAAAGACCCTAAAGGCTAGGGGCGAAGCTGCTAATTATTTTATAAAGCGAAGCTTTTTCTATAATTAGGGTCGGTTTGTACGTCCTTACGTCCGTCCGTTGCAGATAAGATAGCTCTTATTGATAATCTAAGAATGTTAGAATTGTCCTATAGATTTCAAACTTTGCAAGGTGCTTTTTGTAATACTTAGATTTAAAAAGCGCAGCAACACTATAATCGTTACCAGAAAGTCAGTATGTCCATTTTAAAATACTAATTTTTAACTTTTATGAGAAATGTTTTTTCGCATAAAATATTTCATATGTATCTGCTTTTTGGAATATTTTCAGTGAATCATCTTTATTATAAAGTCCTAAAAATGTAAGCATGTCCTGAAACAGTAACCTGCGAATTTATATATAATAATAGAATCTAAGTATGGTCAGTAAGAAAGTGTTTATTTATAAAGATGCTACAAATAAAAAAAAATTCTAAAATTTAACCCAAATACTGTCCTTTTATGAACGGGACAAAAAGTTTTAAATTAACCCAACTGGAAGAAATTTAAGATAATCATCGGCTTCAAGATATGTCACTTATTTTCTCTTCAACTGTTGGAATGCTAGAATCATATTTTTTGGAAGCTTGCTTTAAAACCTATAGGGATTTTTTTACAATTAAACATTGGCTATTGATTGACAGGGCAAGCAATTTTTTAGACTTCGTTTTTATATACGAGCGAAAAAATTTTGTCGATATAAATTCCCCCCAAAAAGTAAATTTAACCATAAAGAGAGGAGACAATGGATCAAATATTCAATTTTTAAGAGTCTCAGACTTTGGGTACTGGCTTAAAGGGAATGTGCACGAATTCAGCAGGTTCTTACTGACTTTGGGTACTAGCGCATCAATGCCCCGCTAACTAGCTGAGTTGGTTTTGAATATAGCAGACAGAAAAGAAGAAAATGTCATTTCATGAAACTTTACTGTGATATTGATGTATTAAACAATCCAATAACCCCTTGAATTTAGGTTGCAGTTAAAAATATATGAGAAGGGTTGACAAAGTTCTAAACGCGATTTTTCTAGTGATTAATTACAGAATGTTTACTACATTGTGATGTATTGGTAATTTAATTTTCAAGTGAATGATTTTTTCTTAGAACTAATTTTGTTCTAAATTATATTACTATGATCCCCTTACAATTTTGGTCAAATTTTCTGGATAAATCTGGTTTTCATTGCTTTTCAGCAAAAACTCTTAAATTGAATCAATTGCCCATTGTCTCCTACCTTACTCCCTGTGACTTACTATGTGAGTGAAGGGATAAATCTTTGCAAATTTTTATAGGTCGGTTTGTTCCTCCTACACTGAGTTTCTATTATCATCCAGACTTCAAATATTTCATTATTTAGTAAATATTAACTTTAAAAATTGTACAAATGCTAAAATAACCATGTCTAACTTATCACTAAAAGCAGGGATGCGTGTAGGTTTGAAAAAGAGAAGCATCGTAATGTGTAGATACTGCAAAAGTAAAACAGCTCCTCCAAAAGTATGTTTATGATAATATTAATGTTAAGTAATGATAAAAAATACATTATTTTGATGCATTTCTTAATTGTGAACTTTGTACTGTACACATTTATGCAGCTATAGGAACATATAAATTTTTGTATCAGAATAAGTAACGCGTCATCGAAAATTCTTATATAAACAAGGATGACAACATCCATAAAAGCGAAGCACTGAAACGGTAGGACAAACGGACATTAACACTTGTATAGTGTCAGAACTGAATAATAATAATATAAATGTATAAGAGTCAAAGCAAAATTGTAAGTAAATTTGTTGAAAAACTCACATTTTTAGGACTCGATTATTGAGTTGCTTCGCTTATTACATTATACTTTGTTGTCCCAGGAATCGATATACCAAAAATCAGATCAATCGGAAGATTAGATCACATAAAAATTTGTTGTTAAAAAAGTAAAAAAATCAACATGTTTAAAATGTAGTATCTCATAGGTCCTTGGAAGGTTTAAGATAATGAGGGGTCGACTTCCACATTCTGCCCACCAACAGTGTCCCTAATGGCCTCTAGGGGCGTAGCAACTAGTATTTTATATGGTAACAACAAACTGCCAATTATAAAATGGTAAGACATCGTTTAAGCTTGTTTAATGAGGAAAGCAATATCTTATAGAAACCCCTTATATACTAAGAATATGACTTTAAAGGAAAAATACTTGCAATTATAGGGGATAAATATTCTGATAGAAAAATTTTATGGTAATATTAAGGTTAAGTAATGATATATTCTATAAGTATTTTGATAATAGATTTATAAAGCTAGATGGATTTTCATGTACAAAAGTCAACTATTTATAGCTGATTTACTATGTATGGGTTTAAAAAATAACTGACCTTTCATATTAAAATGTGTACACGTTCTAGCCAACAATATTGCCGGATTTTTCCTTCACTGTGTTATTATTGATCTAATTTATTGAGTATGGATCTAGATCTATTATATTTAATATGTAGATTATCTCATATTTTATACTTTTTATTTCAGATGTTCTTTCCCTATCCCCTTATTTAAATGTACTTTATATCCTGTAAAGCCTTTTTTGTTAGAATCCTTTTAATCGAAAAGTGGTACCATCCATTCCCCCTTATTGATTTAATTTTTTAGTAGTGTTGCTACTCTACAAGTGATTGTTCATGTCCTAATACAAATCTGCCCTATATATGGTTCACTCTCCCTTATAAAGGATAGAAGAAGAGTTTAGTAGGTTGTCGAAAGCCCCCTAACGATTTGGAATGCCTACCTAATGCCTACTTAAGACATAAGTCTGAAGCTACTTTATAAGTGTTAATGTCCTTCTGTCCTTCTATTATTAATCAGCTTATTCATCTTATATTCCTGTCTTTATCTCAAATAAGGATGACTACATCCATGAGTAGCAGAGCTCAAAAATACAAAAATAAGCAATTACAGACAGGCATAATGAGTAAAAGATTAGAAATCTTTACTCAAAATTCAGAATTATAGAGTAGCTTTGCTACAAAAAAATATACCTTCTTATTAGCCCAAAATAATTAAGTTTTATATTTATTGATTGATTCAGTAATTAAAATTTTCGGGTATAGTACCTTTTGTAACATCGCACCTTACGGGGCGATTCTTCGTATTTTTCACAGTGGCTTTTCTCCTATTTCTAGCCCCTGCAGGGGGCTCTAACCCTGCGGGGCCAACTACCTAAACCTGTGGGGCAATCACCTAACCCAATATAACCTAACCTAACCTAAAATAACCTATTAAAAGCCATATTAAAAATACGACAAATCGCCCCTTATAGGGCGATGTTACGAAAGGGACTATTCGCAAATTTTCTCTTATAATTGATCTCTTTAAAAAGCAACAAAAATAGGGGTTTCTTAAAAAAAAAATTAAGGAGTCACGCGGGGGGATTGTTGAAGCCCCTGTTGCAATTTAGAAGATTTAAACAACATTAAGATAAAATCTGGCAAAAAACTTCTGCTTTTTTTTAACAAGGATGATAACATCCTTTTGAGGTAAAAAGGAAAAGGGGGTGTAGATTAGTGTAACATTCTAATCTTAAGGGATAATATTTATGCATATATTTGATTATAAAAAATAACCCCACTGAAAGATCAAAGTTATTGGTTTAAAAGTTTGGATACTGCTAGTTTTAACCAACCAATCAAGATTTTTAGCCAGCAAATAAAAGGACGTGGCAAGTTAATTTTATTCATACATACTGATCAATTAACCCTTGTAACTTGACTTATAGATTGGCTTCGCTTCTAGAAAAATCTGCTTTTAAAAATGAATAAAAAGCTAACTACTTAAATGTACTATTGAAGAAAATAGTACAAGAAGGGAAAGGACAAGTCATGTACATTAATTTTTACAATTAATATATTATATATTCAACTTACATTTTCTTGTCAATGAAATCTAGAGAGAGAGAAAGAGAAATGTAGGGAACGAACGAGAGAAAGAGGGAGACAGGGAGAAAAAGAGAAAGAAGGGTAAAATGAAAGATAAAGAGAGAGAGAGAGAGAGATTTATATAAAGAGAGAAAGAAAGGAATAAAAATGAAGAACTTTGAATTACATACTATCATGTCAGAGAGATGGTTGTAACTTTATTCCTAATCTTCCTAGATTCACTATTTCCTTAGAATCGAATTAGACTACGGTTGCGCCAATATAATCTAGTTACTTTGTAGTAGAATGGGGCATAACCTATAACCACTCCAAGAATTAACGTTAGAAATTAAAATAACCTAAAACAATCCCGGGACCTGTGTGAAACTACCCTTAATTGAAGAACTCGATCGGTTCAGTGGTTAGCGAGATCATAGCGCACGAACAAAAATCTGTTTTCTTTATGTAATAGGATAAAAATTGGGTGACAAAAAAGAAAAATCAAAATAGATTATGGACTGAAATTATCTAAATGTTAAACAAATCATTATTCAAGGTTTGAAATTGCCAGAACGATTCTAACGTGAATATATGCAAGGAAAAATATTAAGTAAAGCCTAGACAAATAAATAATCTGATATTTTGAATGCAAGTATAGCATAACTTTAAATCTGAAATTTGATAATTTGAAAAGCGAGGATTTTCTATATATAAAATTAACATGCTACGTTAGTTCGGCAAGACGTACCTTCTAATAATTGTTGAATGCGAAGACTTTAGGGTTGTTAGTAAGTTCAGGCATGTTAGAATAGTCCAATCGATTTTCAACCTACAATAAAGTTTCTTTGACAATATGGTACAATGAAACATTTTAAACACAATGATTTTTTTCATTATTTTGCATCTTATACTATTTTCAATATTTCAAACTGTAAACAGGGGGCTATTTCTCATGAAAGGGTTGAAATGCCCTCACCCAAACTTTTCTAGGGCATTGGGGATTCTTAACTGTAAAGGAATAGTTATTTCTCGCATCGTATTATAAACGGCTTTCCGCGGATATAGAATGTACAATCATGAGATAAAAAACTAGTTTTAATCCTATGATTGTACATTTTTATATTCGTAGAAAGCTGGATATAATACGATGCTAGACATAGTTTTTTCGTATGGATGAGAACCGGTTCCTATCCACCGGATTCGAATGAATACGAGAAAACCATATAAATCCAGCAGAGTGAAATCCTTCGGTACAGACCCATAGGCATACAGACATCTTGTATTTTTTTACACATGACTAGCGGCTACGCCCCTAGAGGCCTCTAGTGGCACTTTAAATGTTTTTTTATATTTAAAATATGTCTATATTGTGTTTGACGTTTATGTTTGCGTTGAACTCTGTTTCTAACATCGAGAACGTAAAAAAAAATTTCTAGGGGCGATTTCTCTTGGGAGGGTGGTGGTACCCTCCCCCCAAAAAGTTTAAAACCTTCCCGGGACCTATGAGAATCTACCCTGTTAAGGAAAATCCGATCGGTTCAGCGGTTAGCGAGATCCTTCGGTACAGACACACAGATACACAAACAAACAGACAAACATCCTGTTACTTTAGTATTAGGATAATCATGGAAGGTACGTCGCTTGTATGCATATGTTGTCATCTTAGTTTTGCCAACTTTTTTGTCTAATACTTAATCCTATATGTTATTGATATCAACGTACTTTTGGGGTCACACAAAATTTCACAAGAACAATTAGTTTCATAAGAAGCGCGACAATAACGTGATTGTAATATGTGATTGTAAATTGATTGTTCTTTAAAATCCCGTTAACAATTGAACCGATTGAGTTCTCCATTGTAGTGCAGCTTCACATAATCAAAGGGAGAATTGGGAGATCTGGTATAAAAAAAGGCTAAAACCATCCAAAAACTAAATTATATAATTTAAGAAGCTTACAACTAAATTGATTCTGTGGTTAGCAAATTCTTTAAATCTTTACTGATTTAAAAAATGGGATCAGGTTCAATAACAAAAAAGTTTTTGTCAAAATTCCTATAGATCGTGAGAAACTGCCAAAAGAACGTACAGACACATCCTATTTATTGTGTAGCTACGCTACCAACAATATCGCAATATTAATCCTGTGTACTTTTGTACACTATGGCCGACGGAAAAATTTTCGCAAAACTTTACAACTTGGATGGCTTCTTAATTCCTGACTGATCTTTATCCGATTAACCCGGGGATGAAGGGAAAGGTTACTGGCGACTAATATTAATCTACGTCCCTTTCCTCCTTTCAATAATGAAAAAAAATAATGCTTAATAATTAGGGGAAGATTAAATTATCGTTCATTGTCCTATCCCTATATTGCGGGTTTAAGAGAGTTGCTTTCAAAGTTATAGTCAAGAAGGTCTAGTGTCCAAAGAAATCCGTAAAAATATGAAAAAATGTTATATAATGAATTGGACCCTTCATTAGAGTGTTTCTTTTTAACAAATTTTGGATTTTCAAAATCTTCAAAATTAAGAGAAGTATAGCCATTTAAAGTTTACGAGTAAAAAAGAACCTAAAAACAAAAGTTGAAAAATAAAGGTTTGAAGGAAACAAAATTTTACTTTTACTCTCATATATTCAATAATAAAAACAGGAGGTCAAACAACATTTTTCACTCCTCTATCTCTAATATGAGTTAATATAGTAGGGAAATGTCAGGGGTCGGACACAAACCCCTAGGTCTCCACCCAACCACCCAAAAGTCAAATAAGCGTTCCTGAATTGTTAAATTGGCAAATTAAGCATGCAAATTCTTTTTACAGTCCCCCTTCAAATTTATGGGCATGTGATTTTTTTTTTATTTTAACAACTCCCCTAGATGCATTAAGAAGATTGTATCAGGGAGGTGTAGAACCTTGTCAATGGGGGTTTTACGGTTGTAGAGGTTAAACATCTAGGGGAGTTTATCCCTTCCCCCCCCCCCCCCGGGGTCCCCCTGTAATTTGTTATAGGGTTATAGGGATAAACCTGCCTACAACCCCTTTCTGCTTCAGTTACCCTGCTAGTTGAATTTAATTATATTTAGATTAATATTCCCTCTCCAGAGGTATATTTCGGGAAGAACTAGTAGTAAAATAAAATATAAATGGGTTGAATATTTATAGCTCGGACAGGAAGTATTAATTGTCACAACTATAAGATAAATATCCTGACTGGACATTCGTATTATTAAATTCAGACTTTAAAAATAATTCAAAGGGGAATATTTCTTTACAGACCCTTTCCGTAGAGTTATATTAAAATTGCTTTAAACATATAAATTACAGAGGCGCTTTGTTGAATTCTAATAAGAAGGTATTCTCATTTCAGAATTTTAATCCTCTACTAACATGCACAATGTACAATTGATATTTTATCCTTATTCAAAATTTGTACTTTTAATTTATATTATTTGTATAAGAAGAACAATTTTATCTAGAAATTATGAAATTTTAAAAATTTGGTAATTTTAAATGTTTTCACTTCTATTTTTTATGTTTAGAAGAATATCTTTATAGTACCTCTGGGGGACTCTAACCCCTCAGGATCATATTCTTATGTAAATATCCGTGTAGGGCTCTTGCTCTTATAATCTTTACTTAACCTTACCTAACCTAACATTATAAATTATCAACATCAAGTTTTTTTTAGAAGTTAGAATGACTTTTTGTCTACCACATTGCGTAACAACAAGTCTTCTCTGAAATTTACAAAACTTCAAATGGGACTCTCTCTGATTTATCTCTCATGTAAGTTCAGGGGAATAGATTGAAACCCAAAGATAAGTTTTGGATTATTTTCTGATGTCCTGAAATTGACAGAACATTATCAATGACACATTGTACCATCTAAACTGTGGATGATCTATTGTTTTAACTAGCAGATACGCCCCTAGAAACCTCTAGGAACACTGAAGGAGGTGGAAATAAAAAATCTTTAACCCTTACAGATTGGGGGGGGGGGGGGGGGCTCTAAGAGCCCCCTCCCCCCTATAGTTTTTTCAATCTCATTTTTTTTGTAGGTAAGATGTGGAGCTGTGACTTCATGACTTTTTAAGTTTAGTAATTATATGTCGGCAAGAGTTGATTTTATTAGGATATCTGGTCTGTGTCGGTCATGGTGTCCGGTCAAAGTCGGATGGGTAGCACCAAAATTAGAAAAAATTCTACATAAGTCTTAATTTCTACATTATGACTTTTGTGTATAAGGTAGAAACCTAAATTTTTTGTGAATTTAGATATCAATGATCTTTCTGAGAAAAGTGGTGTTATGACCGTTTGACCGCTCCCTGACCGACTTTATGACCGATTTTTGTCTGGCTTTTACTATAGACAAATATCATGAATATTGTAGCATCTATTACAGGTAGAGACCTAAATTTTTTTTTGGTAAATCTTTGAGCAACAATAAACAGATAAAAATATTAATTAGCGCCGCCAACCGCCGTTTTACCGCCGTAACTGCCGAAAATTGCGGTTTCCGTTATTTCCGTTTTTTGGCGATGATCAGAAAAAGTAATTTTTTTGTTAGGAAAAATTAAAGTTTGTCCTAAAATTTGATAAGGTGGGAATTGGGGCCCGATATGTAAGGGTTAATAAATTGTTCTTTATCAATAAATTAAATTGAATATTAATTTTAATTTGTGAGGTCCTTGTAATTGGGTATTGAACAATTGTTGATCTATTGTTTTATATCTATTGTAATTTTATAGTATGCTTATATAAAACTTATAAGGCCCACTATAGCTCCACTACGAGACGAAAAACTTGTAATTGGGTATTGAACGAGTGTTGATCTATTGTTTTATATCTATTGTAATTTTATAGTATGCCACAAGGACTCTAGCTTCTTATAAAAGCGGGAAGTTTGTAAATATTTTACTCAACACACTAAATCATTACAATTTTCATGAGAAATACGCATTTTATAAGGCATACAAAACGCTCTAATTTTCGTTCTATTTAACGTAATTTTGTAATTTTTTTTGCTGGTTATTTCATTTTACATATACTTTTATCATTTTATCAAAAAAATTTTATCTTTTTTCATCATTTTTTGGAGAAATTAATGCTTAAACTAAGGGTATCTTTAAACGCAAAATTGACGCACTTAGAATAAAAAATGCGTATTGAGTACAAAGGGGGGATAATTTCAAGTCATGCATGTTCCAAAGATATCTTTTTTTCCATAAAATTTTAATGTTTAGTCCACCGGAGATTACCCTGAAAATCATATATCAATTTAGGAAGGTAATTTTTGTAGAATAGTTACTGAATTTACAACTTTATGTACACTAAAAGTATAGTTAAGATCAAAGGCGTGCAAAAGGTTGGTGTAGGGGTTGTTTACACCACCCTTGTAAAATTAAGGGGGATGGATACACCTCCCTAGGTGTCCACCCATGTCCACCCTCTTGACAAGAGCCTACACCCTCAGATACACCCCTCTATAAATTCCAAGGGGGTGTAAAGGAAATAAATTTACACCCCTTAAAATAAAGAGTGGGGGGGGGGGGGGAGGTGTTTAAGGCGGGTGTATAAAATTAAGCCACTGATTAAGATAATTCTATGCTATCTATTTTTAGATAAATTAATCATTAATTTCCAGACTTAACTAAAAAAAATCTTGCAATATTCTGTACAACTGTACTGTACAAATTTTAATCAGTAAATAAAAGTGATTGACACAAGAAGGAGCTCTCATACATATGTAATTAAACCACAGTTAATACCTCTAAAGATCTTGATTGATATATATTTATAACTTTTAATATTGTTTACAATAGTGATTAAAGTTAATGTTGGGGAGGGAGATATTTCCCAATCCTCTTTTTAAAGTTTGTAAAAATGTATTACTTATGTAATGAAGTTTTGGTGACATACTTAAATAAACTATCCTTGATTTTGGTTAAAGGGAGCTGTTAAAAGTTGTAAAAGTCAAAAAATTTAGGTGGTTATAAATTAATGGAATATAACCTGATATTATTATCATTTATGTACAAAAAGATTATAGATACAGTATTACACTTTTTTTCATAAGTAAATTGGATAATTTTTTTTTATTTTTTATTGCAACACAAGGTTATTTGTTTATCTCCAGGTTCAAGATTCAACATTATTATTAGTTAAATCTAATTTTCTATTGAAACAAGCATTCAACCATTTTTACAGTATTATCCATTTTAATATGAATTATTAAATATGTATTATTAACCCTTAAACTGTTTTTAAACTATTTTTAAAAGGTATATTAAAAATATACTTTGACATCTGTAGAATCATACTGCAAAGCCAAAAATGAGAACAATTGCCCACATCAAATTTTATTAGGATTTTAAAGTTTATTTTTTACTATGGATTAAATAATTTTTACTGAATCGTGATGTTTCTTCCCTTTGTAGGTAAAATACTCAGCTTTTAGAGTGTCTTGCTTCGTAAATATTGTATGCTAGTATACAGTAAAGTTAGGTCTTTTGATTTTATCTATCAATACTAATTAAGAATTAATTCTTTACAATATATCAATGAATTAACATAAAAATGTTTCATGTCTATTATACATTAAAACACATAAAAATTGGCTGTAAAGGGTTAAATAAATTAAGATGACAACAAATGTTTATGCAATACAACAAATTTATTTTTGTCACATATACAAATATGATATAAAATAAGATTATTCAAACATATTTTTAAAAATATTTTTAAAAAGTATGTATCTTTTATGAGTAGGGTTTTCATTCTTTTCATTTTTATTAAATAAAATTATTTAACTACGTTTGAAATAAGTCACTTTGTGAAAACACTCTTTCGGAAATTCTAATTTCTAATTGGTTTAAATTCAGCATTATGTTTTTTATTGTATTATGTCAGATTTTTTAATGAAATTAATTGTTTAAGAAAAAAAATTATTTCCATTGAACAGAGTAATGTTTTTTTTATTGTATCAGTATAAAGTGAATTATATAAAATTGTTCACTAAGTTACAATATTACACGAAGTAAAAAAAGACCTTTTGATCTGGTAAAAATGACCAGAGCAACAGTAAAAATTAATTTTTAAATCCCCCAAAAAAAGTTTATTGGGGACTTAATTCAAATTTGGGCTCTGCAGTCTGATTCTATAGGTGTCCTAGTATATTTTTGACCCCCCATTCAAAAATAGTTTAAAAACAGTTTAACAGTCGGGCCCCTTGCCGCACCTTAATCGGTTGGTGATGGGGTGGGCGTTCAACGCTCCCCCCCTATTATCTCAGTTCCTATTAGACCTAGAGGGCTAAATCTTTTTTGTGCAAGTCCCCTGTTTGATAATAAATTTCCGACCTTTTTATAAGTCAAAGTAAATTTTTGCTTAGTTCACCTTTTTATTTACCAACCTTTTTTACTTAAGAATTTTAAACGGCTGTAATTTTCTTATTTTTGAAGCTAGAAGAACAATTTTTTTACAGAAAATGTTTATCTTTAAGTAAATTTTATATTAGAAATATCAAATATAAATTTCAGCGGCCGCAGCAGGCGGTCAGCAGGGAAAACGGCTGCGGATCTCTATGAAATTTAGTTATGTTATGTTGACATATAAGAAAAGCTTACGTTTAAAAGGGGGAGGTAACTGAAGCTTTTTTGATGCTGGGGGGGGGGGGGGGGTTTGATGAACCATGCAATTTTTTTGGACTTAAGCTTTTAGGGGTATGAACATCTTATGGTTTCAAAGTCAACCCCCTACCCCCATCCCCAAGCCCCCTGGGGCTCAAAACCCCCCTAAAAATGAACATAACCTTAATTTTCTCAGAAACCATTTGACCAATAGGGATGATTTCTTAAACTTAAGCTTTTATGGTTATAAACTAACTTCTAGTTTAGAAGTCACCCCCCTGCCGCCTACTCCTAGCCCTCCGGGGCTCAAAAAAACCCTAAAAATGAACCTAACCTTAATTTTCTCAGAAACCATTTGACCAATAGAGATGAATTCTTAAACTTAAGCCTTTATGGTTATAAACTAGCTTTTGGTATAGAAGTCACCCCCCTGCTGCTAACCCCTAGTCCTCCGGGGATCAAAAAAAACCCATAAAAATGAACCTAACCTTTATTTTCAAGGGGGTGACTTATAATCTAGGAGTTAGTTTATAATCATAAAAGCTTAAGTTTAAGAAATCATCCCTATTGGTCAAATGGTGTCTGAGAAAAATAAGGTTAGGTTCATTTATAGGATTTTTTAAAGCCCCGGAGGGCTAGGGGTTGGTTGCAGGGGGGTGACTTCTAAACTAGAAGTTAGTTTATAAGCATAAAAGCTTAAGTTTAAAAAATCATCCCTATTGGTCAAATGGTTTCTGAGAAAATTAAGGTTAGGTTCATTTTTAGGTGGGTTTTGAGCCCCGGGGGGCTTGGGGGTGGGGGTAGGGGGGTTGACTTTGAAACCATAATATGTTCATACCCCTAAAAGCTTAAGTCCAAAAAATTTGAACGGTTCATCAAGTGGTTCCAGAGAAAACCCCCCCCCCCCCCCCAGCATCAAAAAAGCTTCAGTTATGTCCCCCTTTTATGTCTCTAAGTCAAAAATTGCGGCCAGAGGAGCCTTTTAAAGATTTCTGGAGACCTGGAGGATCAGGATCTGCAGGTTCATATCTGGAACCTGAAATTGACTTGAACACATTTTATATGAGGATGTACTACTATAGGATATTTTAGTATTTTGGTAAGATAAAATGCATTGTTTTAGTCAAAAAATATTTTTGCTCTTTACCTGGATGACCCTGCCAGGTTTGCTTACTGATTAAGGTGCGCTAAGGGGCCCGACCGTAAGGGGTTAATTAAGTAAATCAGTCTGTTAGACCAATGGTAGAAACTCAGCAGATAGACGAGACAGACAGACAGGCAAGAAGAATGATCAAATTACAGTTTGACCATAATAGACAATTCATTAAATAAAATCCAATAGAGAACCTGTGAATGATCAGACAGATGGAGGGATAGACAGACAGACGGACAGACAGACAGTTTTTGAGGCATTAACAAATTAGAATTAGGCTATGCTAGATGATTCATTGAAATCCGAAAAAGAGGCAGTTAGACAGATAGACTGACAAGTGGAGTGACAGACAGACAAAAAAACAGACAGACAGAGGGACAGACAGACAAAGGGGTATTGCCTAAAAACAGTTTGGCTGCTATATGAATCATTAAAACCCACCATAAATAAAATTTACATTAGTTTCATTATTTCGATACTCAACGCCCCCCCCCCCTCCCCAACTCAAAGGGGTTTATTATTTCTTAAAACCAATAAGTGACTTCTCAGCATAATAAAATTGAAAATACTTTTTATTTCATCAATTTATCTTAAATAGAACGAAAGTTATAATCATTTTATTGTCTACAAGAAAAATGCTTTGAGTAAAAATCAACCTAATTGTCAGTAAAAACGTCATATTTATGCATATTTACACAGTAAATAAATTTTAAAATTGTATTCTATTGTAATGAATAACTTAAGGGGGTTGTATGAATTATAAAAAACCTAAAAAAACCCTAATTTGATTAAATTAGTCCACGTAAAGATTGATTTAGTACAGTACGTATGAATAAGTTGTCAATTTCCTGCCAGAGTCCTTGTGATGCTTATATAAAACCTGTGAGGCCCACTATAGCTCCACTACGAGTTGGAAAACTTGTAATTGGGTATGGAACAATTGTTGATCTATTGTTTTATATCTATTGTAATTTTATAGTATGCTTATATAAAACTTGTGAGGCCCACTATAGCTCCACTACGAGACGGAAAACGGAGATTTGATGAGAAAGCGAAAGTGACGGAGAGAGAGATCAGAGAAGAAGACAAACAATCAGAAAAAAAGTGAGAGGATGTTGGTCAGTGTCTGTGTTTGTGACGTATAATCTCGGTAATCGCTTGACTGTTATTGCTAGGCTTTTCAGTAAAGCCTTTATTGGTCAATGAAAGGTCTCTACCTATTTTGAAAATTTAAACCTTCCAAATGAAATCGCTTCTTGAAATAATTCCCAACTGAATTAAACTGAACAAAGGGGGTAAATCATTAGAATTAAGGAGCGATAGAAAAAAGATAAGAAAAAAGAAAAAAAAATTATAAAATTTGTTAAATTGTCTTTTTTTCTACAAATTAATTCTTTTTTTGGGAATAGTGTACCTCTACCTCTCTCTCTGAAAAGGAATGAAATAGAGAGAAAAAGTTAAAAGGAGAAAAATATTATGCATGAGTAATCGTTTTATATAAAAAGAAACTCTTGTGTCTGTCTATAAATAGGACAGATATCAAAGTAAACGAATATAGGGACATGAGCGAAGATGATTAAAGTCCCTCCACAGATTATGACGTCAAAAAATAGAATAACCAATTTGAGGCCAGCATAAATTTTACCATTGGTCAATTACAGTGTTTACTGGCCTATCATTGGCTATTCTATCGTATGACGTCATAATCTGTGGAGAGACTTTAATCATGTGCTAAATGTAACCCTAGCTACAGGACGGGGGGGGGGGGCTGTCCCTATTTTTTATTGAGTCTTTGAAATTATGTAATTGCTTCGGAAATATAAACACATCCGGGTCCCTAAAAAAAAGAACAGAAATCAATTTGCAAGCAGACAAAACGAGTCTCCAACACTTGGGGCAGTTAGTTTTCTGGATTATACATCTATACTTATACATTTACAGTACAGATATAACAATTTTACTTTATATTGTAGTAAACTATTTCACATAAAAAGCACAACAATTGAAAAACACCTTTTTTGATAAAAAACACCAAATTTATTTTACTTATCTTTTAAAACTAAAATTGAGGCCTCTATGGGCGTAGCCGCTTGTTTAAAATAAAAGATATAGATGAAAAACAAAAAAACATAACTAGAAAGAAGAATTGTCCATAAAAAAAACTTTGTGATCCTATCTTATCCCCGACCCATCCTCAAATATTTCAGGGGAAAAGGTTTTCAATTTCAACAAATGAACGATAATGTCCAATATTAGTAATACAAATGATACAAAACTAACTTTATACATATAGCAATAAGAAAGATAAATAGATAGATGTGCATAAGACAGAAAGAGAGAGAGAAAATTAAATAGATGTATGGAGAAATTTGTGTTTCAGATTGACAGAAACAGTCATTTATAGAGTAACTTTGCTAATAAATTTTACAATTCGAATATTTTCTTTAATATCAGTCCACAAGTTCTTTGAAAATTCACCAACTGGTTTTATATATATTTATATTTACGCCCCTAGAATTCAGGGTCTATTTATTGGAAGGGTAAGAAAAGCAGAGAAATCTAAAAATCAAATAGCCCAAAATCATCCCGGGGCCTACGTGAATGTTCCATAAAATGTAGACCTAATCGGTTCGGTAATTATCGAAATCTCAAGCTACTGATATATATAATAGGATTTACTAGAGTATGCGCCACTAGCATTTATAAAATCTGTATTTGAAAGAGAATGGAACTAAAAATATCCTTAAACCTATATAGCTCATGAAGTAAAGAACTCAATCGGTTTAGTAGTTTGTGAGATCTTAAAGGACGAATAAAACCCCTTACTACTTTATGCAACAGCATTTGTCAACTAAAATATTTCTTTATCCATAAAAAATGTGTAAAGTACATTTAGATCCTGCTTTATTTTTAGTTTCTTTGGGAAAGAAAAAAACAAGAAAAAAAATGCGAAAAAAAGAGAGAGAGAGAGAGAGAGAGAGAGGGAGAGAGAGAGAGAGAGAGAGAGAGATAGATAGAGAGAGAGAGAGAGAGAGAGAGAGAGAGAGAGAGAGAGAGAGAGAGAGAAGGAGAGAGAGAGAGAGAGAGAGAGAGAGAGAGATTGAGGAAGATAAAAGAATAAGAATTTATTCATTGCATTCCAAAATATTCATTTTCACAGTTTTAAATAATGTTTAAGAAGCGGCCGGAATGGTATTAGGCTATATATCTGACCCCTCCCTACTTCTTTGAATACAGAGTCCCTAGATTTTAGAGGCGCAACCGCTGGTATCATTATTAAAAAGAATAAATCTGGACTTTCAGTTCTTGCAGACAGTCCGATAAAATAATTTATGTAAAAGTTTTTCAAATAGGAAATATGCAATACCAACAATTCGTTCCATATTATAGTCCATCCCTAATTAACATAGTACATTTCAAATCAAATCAATTTCGTGTTAAAACAGCTAGGTATATGTACATATTTTTGTGTTTTAGTAAAGATATTATGGTACATCCCCACCTCTTCTCGTTAAATAGATTTAAATCTGTCTTAGACCATTGCTAAAAAGTTACTAACACTTTATGATATTGCAGTAATCTCAAGGGATACGACAATAGAAGAAAAATTGATGAACATCTCCATTTATTCATAACAAAATTACCCCTTGTTAGATAAAATTGTTGGGACACTTTTAGTTTGTTTCAAGTAATCAGTATCTGAAAAATTCGAAAAGTTTGTTACTTGAGCGTAAACATGTTTATAAAACTTTGGGTACCTGTAAAATCTATAATCAAATGTTCCTTCCTCTCTGATTTTATAGTGAAGAAAACAGGAATGGAGTGATTTATCAAGGTTTAAATCATTTCTTTTCCCTTAAAAATGACCACAAAGAAAAATTGGGAATTCACATTTTTTTTCCATAAATTCCTTCTAAATCAAATAAATCCTTCAGGGGAAGGTTATTTATTGTCCATTGTCCTATCTCCAATCTTTGTAAACAACAAATATTTGTGATGGGAGTTAATACGGGGACCGAACTTGTAAAGGGCTTATTTTGTACGTTTTTAAAAGTTTTCTCTATTAGAATGTACAAAAAAAAATATTTTTAAACCCAAATATCAATCATATTTTTAGAAGCAGTATTTTGGTGGCAATTGCACATGTACTTTTTAAACCTGCGTACTTTCTCAATCTACTGGATCTTTGTAAACATTATAGTACATTTCTTACCCAACATACTACGAACCAATCATTTACCTAACCGAAAAATGCCTCAAAGTAGGCCACCAATCCAGTTTCAACCAAAAAATACCAAAATTAATTTGAATACCTGAAAATCAACACACTCGAACAACACAATGAAGAGTAAAGGAGTAATAAGCGTGTAATAGGCATAGTTCCAATTTTTATATGTACTATGGGTGGTGTGTGAACCCTACCTATGGGAAGGGGGGCATTTAGTCAGGCTTTGTAATCAGTGAGCAAAAAAATTCTTTATTTGTTATTGTAAAAAAATGGAACTGAACTATTAGTTATAATGGTCCCCAAAGTTTTATGCTATTACAATGGATGGCTTAAAAACATTGAGTTTTTTTGATTGGAATACACAAAATCCCTAATAGTTTTAATCCTTAAAAGAATTCATTTGGTTTATTCTCGTTGGGGATGTTAATTAATTTATATTTTCATTGTCTTATCACTTAAGATCCCTGGGTTTTACAAGTTAAAGATGAAATGTTCAATGAATAGCTAAAACTCACCTTAACAACAGTGTAATCAACAGATCAGGTAGACAGGATCAATGCCATTTTACCCACTCTAAAACACACATGAGATCTTCGGTTAACCATAATTAAAACCCCAGAAATATTCACTCTGTTACGGGGATAGAATAATAAACCAAATGTAATAAATGATTAAGATATTATCAACATCATATATTGAATCTTAACATACATAAAACACAGTAATTTATATTTGATTTTTTAAGAATCATAAAAACAAGATTGAAGAGTCCTCCTTCATATATTACCCGTACGTCGTCCTCTTCAACATATGGGACTCCTTCCATAGGTAGGTATTTGATCTTTTATGGCCACGTCACAGAATAGTCTAAACAATAACAAAACTATGTATTTATTCAAATCATCACAAAAGATGGAGAGAAAGACAATCTTAAACTATATTTCTTATTAAGGCAGTCAAGATTAATTTACATCCTTTCTTTTACCCCAAAATGGCTACCAATGGCAGACAAAAACTAAGGTAGAATAACAGAGATCTTTTTGGATAAGACAATGGACAAAAATTTATAAGCTTACACAATTATGATAACAAAATTACCCCTTTTGTAGATTAAAATCATTTAAAAGTTCGGACACTGCGCGTTAAAAAAACTACCAAGTCATAAGTTTTTAAGCCAACTTATGAGCGAATGGTTTCAATAAAATATTGGGTATCGTCATATTTTATTTTCGATGGCTTCCTCCCTGATTTTAACTACTTACTCAATAACTGTTGCCCTAATGCTTACAATAACTCAACCAAACTTCCCCTCCCACCCCTATCCTCCGATAACAATCAAATATATACATTTACATTTCTTATTGAAATCATGATTTCTAGGCATGGATAATTTACTTAGGCAGTGGCTGTTTCTCTAGACATCCTGTTTCCGAGATATTACAGAACAATAAACCACTAGATACATTTAAAAACTAACTATAATTCTAAGGAATGAAGCTATTCTATAGGTTTATCAAATTTGCATATATTACCCACCCCTATTAACTACTTTTATCTAGTTAAAACCAATAATTATAGCTAGTAATAGGTTGTTACTTAAACAAGAATATGCATGTTCGAAGTTTATTCAATATAAACATTTTCTTTGTATATATTAGAAGGTAGAGTGCATTAGACTGTAAATTATAAAGTAAAGTATCATTGGCACATTATTTCGTTTGTTACAGGAAAAACCAACAAGCGAAAAAAATCTGAAATAATATTTGGGGGGCAAATGGAGAGGTCGTCAATTTTACGATGTGTTGCCCCCCAACGACAGCTGAAAAACACGTATAAGTTTCGTGATTTTTTTTCCGAATTAATTTTGTTATTGGTATAAGCTTCGTTTGTCAACCTAAACACAATTTGAACTTTTTTAAAATCTTGATTGGTATGTTCAAGTTGGGAAAACTCCTTAGCCCAAAACAGGCGCTAATCATAGCTATGCACAGTTAGGACCTCACGTCAAAGATCGTGCAATCAGAAAGTTGGTTTTCTGTTGGGCATTACTTAATTTGATTCCCCAGATGTTTGGACATAAAATGAGTTATTGGCTTCCAGCTTATGCTTTGTTACTTGAAGATAATTTTAAACGGCTTTAAACGGCTTTAGATTTTAAGATAAATCTTTTTTTTTATATATAAAATGACATATTTTACTTATTACATAAGAGTCACAGTTTTCTTTAGAATTTATATTCATATATATTATTTTGTTTAGTGAAGAAACCAACCAGTTTAAAGCTTAGTCATAATTGTTTTACGTCACTATATCATTATTTGCTTTGCATGGGCAAAAAAGATAAATAAAGTGGTAAAAAAATGATTAATAAGGTTTTGTTTCTTATGGATCTTAAGGGATAAGACAAAGGACGACAGACTAGAAATATATCCCTAATGATGATAAACAAAAATATAAGTTCTGTAGATTAAAAGTGTTGGTTTAAATTTTTACACTTATAAGATGTAATAACAGTCACCAAAGGTTTAAAGCCAACGAATAAAAACATGTTTATAAACTCTATGTATCAGTACAATTTACAGTCCAATATCCCCTTCATCCTTGGTTTGTTCAGTAAAAACTTGAGCTAGTAAAATTGAAAAAAATGGGGGGGGGGATGGGTAGTTTTTTTTTCTTTATGCCTCATCCCTGCTGGGGTCCATAAACCTACGAGCCTATACTTGCGATGCCCTAACCCTGCGGGACTACCAAGTACCTAATATAACCTAACCTACAAAGTGATTTAAAAACTAACTAAATTTGAACTTTTTTTGCATAAATTTTAGGGTTGGGCCGGATACTTTTTTGGCCGGATATCGGATATCCGATATCCGGATAGTTTCAAAATCCGGTATCCGGTCGGATATCTGGCCAACGCTCGATATCCGGCAAATTACCGAATATCCGGCAGTAAAAATCAGCCAGATATCCGGTATCCGGATAGTTTCAATATCCGGAAACGGCCGGATATCGAAAATGGCCGGATATCCGGCCCAACCCAAATAAATTTACCTTTCCGTAAAACCCTGAAATATTTGGTATTGCCAATGATGATAAAATTTGCTCAGATAAGTCGTAACAAGTTTTGAGTTATTTCTAGAACCTAAATTTCGTCATGGTGTCATTTCAAGATGACAATTCATTCTAATCCAGATGTAAATGTTTAGATCCGGGACATTGGACTGAACTAGTCCCTAAAGTTTTATATTAAAGGTTTCTTATTAGTTGGCTTAACAAATTTGGGGGCTTTTTAAAATTTTGATTGGTTGGGAACATTAAGTTGAATGTCCAAACGTTTCAACCACTCTAATTGTAATCTACAGAAAGGATAATTTTGTGTATAATCATTGGGAATGTACATCATTGTCTTATCCCATTAGATCCCCGTTTTTTGGATGTTTGTTTGTCTGTCTGGGAAAAACATACTCACTTAAATTTGAACAATCTTTCCCTAATTTAGGAAAAATTACAATTGAAATTTTAGGCTATTTTGTTATTATTTTACATTAATTTTTATTGTACTTTAAAACACTATTTTGCAAGTTTTATAATATAAAAGACATTAAAACATTTATGAAATAACAAGGACAATAAGTAGTGTAGAAATAATAATATTCTAATAGTAAAAGTATTTTTGCAGAATGGAATTATTTAGACAAACAAAATATCCTTTGA
>NC_137273.1:10515070-10880070 GCF_053477335.1 Acartia tonsa | reverse complement strand
TTACCAGAATGTCCGTATGTCCATTTTAAACATGTTGATTTTTCTACTTTTTTAACAACAAATATTTATGGGATCTAATTATCCTTTTGATCTGATTTTTGGTATTTTGATTCCTGGGACAACAAAGAACAACATTATAGGCGAAGCAACTCTATAATCAAGTCCTAAAAATGTAAGTATGTCCATAAACATTATCCTGTATCAAGCAGTTTTTCAACAAATTTACTTACAATTTTGATTCGACTCTTTCGATACTTTTATATTCTGATTATTCAGTTTGGACACTATACAAGTGTTAATGTCCGTTTGTCCTACCGTTTCAGTGCTTCGCTTTTATGGATGTTGTCATCCTTGTTTTCATAAAACTTATCTATGTGGGTGAATATTTGTTGTTTCTACCCAGGCAAGACTAACTAAGATTATATCATCTCAAATAACAAATAACCAAGATGGTGTGTGAGAGAGAGAGAGAGAGAGAGAGAGAGAGAGAGAGAGAGAGAGAGCGAGAGAGATGAGAGATGAAAAGCCCGCGAAATCATGGGGCAAGCATGGTTTTAACACTAAATAAAGTCAATTTTATTTAAAATAGCAGTTTCAAGTTTTTAGGTGGAACAGCTGATCTATAACTGTGGTTTGTCCGCACGAACGTCAAAAACCATGCATGGTAAAATTGAAATGACTGAGTGATCAATTTTCATTTTATATTTACTAGCGGCTGTGCCCCTAGAATCTTAGGGCTCTTTTTTATTTGAAGTGATAGGAATGAATAGATTAAAACTATACCGAGACTTGAATATACAACTAAGATAGCCTGAAACCAACCTTAAACCTATATTAGACCCACCAATTATGACAAGCCAAAGTACCCTTTCTACTGATTAAAATTATTGGTATAAAAATAAGACACCTTTTTCTAGTTTGTAAAAAGTTTTAGAGCTAACGAAAGAAAAAATGTATTATACAACTTTGGGTACCAGTATAATATACAGATTAATGTTTCTTACCTAATTCATTACTATTGCTAAATCCTTGTTTAATTTTTTTGCTGTTTTCAGGCTACACTGCATGGCATAACAAGGTGTGGTGTCATAGAGAACCTAAAAAAATTCAAAAACCATTAAAATCATGCAATCACAGTAAATACTCAGCACTGGATAGCCTGATAATTTGATGTTATTTATTTTAGGGGTCTTTTAAGAAATGGTCTTTTAGAATATTCTGGAAGGCAAATGCTTATTACTTGATGACGCAATTCTGCGTAAATTGTCATGGAAACAGGCTTAATAATAAAATTATTAGATCAAAAATATTTCAGATTGCTAAGATAAACAAGGATGACAACATCCATAAAAGCAAAGCTCTGAAACGATATGACAGACGAACATTAATTTTTGTTGAGTGTCAGAACTGAATATACAAAATATGAAAATATAAGGTTTGACAAAATTATACCAACGTAAAATTGTTGCAAAACTTCTTAAATGCAGAATTTTGTTTAAGGACATACTGACATTTTTAATACTTGATCATAATATTGTACCTTATTATAATAGGAATCAGTAATCAAAAAATCAGATCAATCGGATATTTTTATCACATAAAAAAATGTTATTAAAAAAGTAAAAAAATCAACATGTTTGAAATGGACGTACAGACATTCTGGTAATGATTATAGAGTTGCTACGCTTTCTAAATTGCACCTAACTACCACAGGAATCACAATGCAAAGTTTGAAATCGATAGGACAATTCTAACATGCCTAATTTAACGAATAAAAGTTAACTATCTCGAACGGACGGACGGACCGACCCTAATTATAGAAAATCTTCGCTTTTAAAAAATTTGATAGTTATAAGGAATTTTGCAAGCAGGGAGGGGATAATGGACTGTAAATAATACTAGTATCCAAAGTTTTTGTCGTTCTCACTTTCGTTGTATTAAAAATGTTGGGTATTGCTTCCGGGATCTAAAGGGATAAGACAATGGCCGATTAATTGATGTACATACCCAATGTTAATAAACAAAACTACCCCTTCTACAGATTACAATTGGTGGTTGAAACACTAGTGACACTCAACTTAATAAAGCAACCAATCAAAATTCATTAATAGTCCCTAAAGTTGTAAAGCCAACAAATAAGAAAACGTTATTATAAAACCTTGAGGACTAGTGTAATAAACAGCCCATTGTTCCCTCTCTCTCTCTCTCTCTCTGACTGCTGTTTCATCTTTCTTGATTGGTGCAAACAAGCAGTGCCCAAACTTTTTAACCAATAACTTTAATGTACAAAAGAGATGATTTTGTTTATAATCAATGGGGATGTACATCATTATTTTACTTTTCTTTGTCTAATCCAAAGGGGAAAAGGCAAAATAAATATGTCTGCTCAAAGATAGATTAACTTCGCATGATAAAATAGCAATTAAATATAATATGACGTAGGTAATGTATATGACACAATTTTAGATGTACATATGGATTTTTATAAGTATCTTACAGGCAATTAATGGTCGATAAGATTTTTATCCTGGTTTTGTATATGATACATAATAACATATAAAGTGCAATAAGCCTTTCATTAAATATGTCTGTATTTTATTGTTTGATCTTTCAAACCACTAGACCAAAATGGTTCTACATTAGTAATTTTTATATTTTTTTGGGAAGACAGCTTAACACTCTCAAGAGAAATCAACACTACAAACACCTTACCTTTCATCCTTAAATACCTTTATACAGTTTGTTTTTAATCAACTATGTATTGGCGGTTTCTCTCAAATGTCTTGTTGAGCACTGCCCCCCTCCCCCTTTATAATTAAATAATCTAAAATAAGAGTGCCTAGTTTTCTGTTTGACTGTGTTTTAATTTTAGGTCAGGTAAGGTTAAGTTGTCTTGGGGGGTTAGGGTACCATAGTTATAGGTTTTGAAAGGTTTAAACTTTTCTTATTTTCAAATTAGTTTTAAAATATGGCGGGAGGGGTGCTTGCTTGGCACTTTGATGGAAAGTACCAAATTTATATTATGAAACTGAGAGCTTTGAAGTAGAAAATGTGTTACTAATAATAAGTACACAAATATGAAATAATTCTAGTTGATCATTATGATGTGCTTTTCCTCCACTTAACAACCTAACACAAGGAAAACGTAGTAGATCAAATGGAGAAACGTACAGGTGGCCAGAATTAGGTTGTAGTTTTCCTTTTGTAGTAGCGTAGCTTCTCTATAACTAGGATATATTAGTTTATTTGTCAGTTATACTTTTCTTTTTTTATAAGTACTGAAATAAGTACTGCTAATATACAACTCAATCTAATAATCAGTAGGAGCGACAACCAGTCTAAAAAATAAAATAACAAGGATGACAACATCCATAAAAGCGAAGCACTGAAACGGTAGGACAAACGGACACTAACACTTGTATAGTGTCAGAACTGAATAATCAGAATATAAATGTATAAATGTCGAAGCAAAATTATAAGTAAAATTGTTGAAAAACTGCTTAATACAGAATAATGTTTATGGACATACTTACATTTTTAGGACTTGATTATAGAGTTGCTTCGCTTATAATATTGTACTTTGTTGTCCCAGGAATCAGTATACCAAAAATCAGATCAATCGGATTATTAGATCACATAAAAATTTGTTGTTAAAATGTTTAAAATGGACGTACGGACATTCTGGTAATGATTATAGAGTTGCTACGCTTTCTAAATCGTACCTAACTACTACAGGAATTACCATGCAAAGTTTGAAAACAATAGGACAATTCTAACATGCCTAAATTAGCAAAAAAGCTATCCGTGACGGACGTACGGACGGACCGACCCTAATTATAGAAAAGCTGCGCTTTTAAAAACGTACTTAATCTACAATAATACAAAGTAGAAAGACGTTTGTCTGTCCTTCTGTCTCTCTATGCATCTATCTATCTGTATATTATTTTTGTCAGTCTGACTTTCCGTATAACTGTCCTGATTAAGCCTAATATCTCTCCAACCAGTGCAGTGGACTAATCGGGTTTAGATTTTTAGGGAATATGCCTTCTGCTCATATGAAGGTTTTAATCTATATTTCAGAAAGTAAGATCCCCTCGACTGAAAAAAAACGCCCCTTTTTATACATTAATGAAAATGATAATATTTCCTATGTTGAACAAGAAAGTGCTTGTAATTAGTACAGACAGCTGCTATATAATTGTTCTTTTTAACTTGCAAATATGTTTTTAAAATTAGGTTATAAGATTCGAGAGATATAATCATGAATTAAGGAAGGATCTTTTCTCGTATTCATTCGAATCCGGTGGATAGGAACCGGTTCTCATCCATACGAAAAAACTATGTCTAGCATCATATTATATCCAGTTTTCTACGAATATAGAAATGTACAATCATAAGATTAAAACCAGTTTTTTTAGCCGGTGCCTCCGGCACCTTGGGGCTAAAAAAACTAGTTTTAATCTTATAATTGTACATTCTATATCCGCGGAAAGCCGTTTATAATACGATGCGAGAAATAACTATTATGGTCTAATAATACGCATGGATCTAAATAAATAAGACAATAGCCAATAAAATGAAGTATACAAAAATGATGATCTAAAAATTACCCCTAATGTATATTAAAACTAGTGGTTAAAATGTTTGAACACTCACCTTACGTATCAACCAATCAAAATTTTGTAAAGTCCCCAAAGCTTTTAAGCCAACGAATAAGAAAACGTTATTAGTGTGATATAAAGCCTATTGTACCCTCTCTCTCTGTCTAATACCCCATAACAAGTAAATCTAATCATAAAGACGTAGGAATTTTTATTTTACCGTTAAGATTTCATTGACATCTAAACCGATTGAGTTCTCCATTTCATGGTTTTAGGCTTAGTAATATAATTGAGTGTTTATATATTAGAGTGTTTGTCTGTTTATACTAAAAGATCTTGCAAATAATAGTAATATAATTGAGTGTTTATATATTAGAGTGTTTGTCTGTTTATACTAAAAGATCATGCAAATAATAGTAATATAATTGAGTGTTTATAGATTAGAGTGTTTGTCTGTTTATACTAAAAGATCTTGCAAACCAGGACTGATATGGTTCTCCTTTCCAGTTAAGCCTATTCTCCTGGTGAGGTATTCAATTATTTGTGGAACGGTATTTCCAGCCACCCAAGAAAAATCACCCATTTAAAAAAAATTCTATTTAATTTTATCCTTATACATGACGAAAAAATCTTTTATAAAAATCTGTTAAGTTCTTTGACCTGGCATAATTAGCCAATTTGACTACCTACCCTTAATTTCAATTAAGGGGTTCAAAATCAGCTGTTCGTACTTTTAAAGTTTGTTTACCTATGTTTGCAAAATTCAGGGAGGGTGGAGGCATTGAACTGTATATTAGTTATAATAAAAAGGATGACAACATCCATAAAAGCGAAGCACTGAAACAGTAGGACAAACGGTCAGAACTGAATAATCATAATATATATGTATAAAAGTCAAAGCAAAATTGTAAGTAAATTTGTTGAAAAACTGCTTGATTCAGGATAATGTTTATGGACATACTTACATTTTTAGAACTTGATTATAGAGTTGCTTCGCTTATTAAATTATACTTTGTTGTACCAGGAATCAATATACAAAAAATCAGATCAATCGGATGACTAGATCACATAGTAATTTGCTGTTAAAAAAGTAAAAAAAAATCAACATGTTTAAAATGGACGTACGGACATTTTGGTAATGATTATAGAGTTGCTACGCTTTCTTAATCGTACCTAACTATTACAGGAATCACCATGTAAAATTTAAAATCGATAGGACAATTCTAACATGCCTAAATTAACGAAAAAAGCTATCCGTTACGGACGTACGGACGGACCAACCCTAATTATAGAAAAGCTTCGCTTTTAAAAATATTACATAGCATTTACAGATATTATAAATCACATCATTCACATACTTTTACTAATGTGTTATATACGATTATGAGGCATTCCATAAACCAGAGGTGTATACAAGTACACAAAGTTTTATAACTATGTTATGTTATTGGATGGCTCAAAATTGTTGGTGCTTTTGTTAGAATTAGATTGGTTCGTTACGATCTAACAGTGTCAAAATTTTGAACCATTATTCTAATCTACTTATTAGTATTACTCAAGGGGTAATTTTGTTTATCATCCTAATGTATCTTTATCCCATTGTCTTATCCCTGCAAAACAAAGTAGAGCGATGTTTGTCCAACTGTTTGTCTTTTCCAAATTTCTTTCGTTCTGTCCAACTGTCTGTCTGTCAGAATATTCATATTAGAAATGGTTTTTTGTTTAGGAATGAATATTTTTTACCCGAAGGAATAAATGATGGACCGATAGGTCATCATTTATTCACGAGAACTTACTTTGTTCCTACGTCTGTTTATCTTTAATTGATTCTTATCATTATACTATTACTGCGCTACTTATGAAAAATGATTATCCTTGTTGCTTTATAAGTGAATTTGCCGATTCTAGTTGATTTTTTAAGGACAGACACTCAGAAGACCAAGTATGTACGCAAGATTAAATGTACAAGTACAAAGTACAATCATTGATATGCTGGTTATAATTGTTTACTGAATAGGTTTTAGGAATCATTTTGTTTTGTACATTTTTGTACCTGATTTAAAAAAAAATATCAACAAAACTTGAGAAAATTCATATGTACAAAATATATACTGTATAAAATCGGATTTTGAATAGACACCTCATCGATTTTTTTTCTTCTGAGAAAAATTCTTTTAGTTAAAAGTACGAATATTTAAAGAATGTGGGGTTCTTTCAAAACTGCATAGAGTTCTCACTATCAGTTAGCAAAATATAAAAAAAAAACTTTTTAATTTTTTAGCTAATTGAATTCAACCTGCCTCCATAATAGTTTCTTTCTCTTGGTGAATTTCTGTGCATAACACTTTTGGATCCTGTGGTGGTTTTAAGCTATTTTGATATAGTGGAAGATCCTATACCCCAATAAAAGAAAACATTTCCTCCTTCATTTTTTTTTATTTTGTAAAAAAAAACTATGACATAACATGGGATGTAACTTTCCTTGATTTCTCATAGGTTGAAGTCCCTAGAGGCTAAGGGATTGAAACTTCTTAGTAGTAGATAAACTACAAAAAAACTGCAGTTTTGCACGACCCCCTTGAATCCGTAAAAATGTTTATGAAAACAATTTTACAATCATGAAACCTCCAAACACTGAAATTTGAAACGGAGTGCATTAGAGTGTCTCAAAAAATCCAGGTGTGATTTCTATTAGTAGGGTGGCGGTACCCTCTATCAAAACAGTTATAAACCTTTTAGGGACCCTTTAGAGGCTTTACTATAAAGAAGAACCATTTCATTTGAGCGGTTACCGAAAACGAAAGTTACAACAGACAGGTACACATCCCTATTATTCAAACTAAAGATGATAATTTTATTTGTTAGGGGGAGCTTTTTCATCGAAATGTATTTTATGAACAAATACTTATGTTTTTTTAGAGGGTAAATGCCAGGGATCTAAAGGGATAAGACAATAGCCTATAAATTGATGTTCATCCCCAATGATGATACAAAAAATTACCCCTTCTGTAGCGTGAAAATTGGGGTTGAAACATTTGTACACTCAACTTAATAAACCAACCAATCAAAACTCATTGAAGTCCCCAAAGTTGTGAAGCCAGCGAATAATAAAATTATTATTCTCTCTCTCTCTCTCTCTCTCTCTCTCTCTCTTTCTCTCTTTCTCTCTTTCTCTCTCTCTCTCTCTCTCTCTCTCTCTCTCTCTCTGGTAAATGCGGTCATTTAGAGGATTTTTGAAACACTCTACTCAGTAGAAATAAGGATGAAAATGTGTCCTTTAAGCGGAGCTTTAACAAGTTCTAAATAAAATCAACGTAGAAAGAACTGGGGAGGAAAAGTACATTGGACGGCAAATTTTACTGATTATCAAATTTTTATCAACCTGTTTTTTTCGTTGATTAGCTCAAAAACATTGGGGACTTTGTTTAATCATGATTGATTTGTACAAACTAACAGTGTCCAAACTTTTCCACCATCAATAATTAAATACTGAAGGGGTAATTGATAGTATACATCAATTTTTCACATTGTCTTATCCCTTAAGATCCCTTCAGTTTTATCAGAAATGTTCAATATTTACTTGATTTGTAAAAAGGTTGAAAAGTTTTGCAACAAATAAATAGAATTCCAAATACATTAAAATTCTATATAATTCTAATTCCGTTTAAATAGTTTAAAAATAATGATGTTTTATTTAGAAATGAACGTCATATATTGAAATAGGAAGTAATTGATACTAATATATTCAATGAAAGTAAAACTTTATTTTTAATCAATTCTTGATAAATTTAAACATAAACAAAAATGTCAGAAGAGTAATGACGTCTAAATTAGTTCCAATGAATTAATTTAATGGAGATAAAATATTAAAAAATCGCAGCTACTTTATGTTTATGCTTATGTATGTCCGTCGAATGTTTTTTTTTTCCAACCCCTTCTGTAATTAAAAGTAATTGATTAAAAGCTTAAACCTTCTTGCATTTTTTTCCTATATTTTTGAGTCCTAAAACGATTAACATTATAATACAAATTTGTACATCTTGTTCTATGCCACAAAGAAACTTTTTAAAAACAACCCCCCCCCCCCCTCCATATTTTAAAATAAATTGAAAATAGGGTAGGGGGTTGTAATTTTTGTTTGTTTGTTTATTACTTTAGGTCGGTTAGATTAGGTTATATTGGGTATTAGTTAGCCTGGGTTACCCCGTAAGGGTTAGACACTGGTAAAACTCCCCCCTTATTATTTTCTATTCGTTTAAAACCGACGGATCAACTGCAGTTCACTGTAAAATATTCCTGGTAACGAATATTTCCAAAAATCTATGAATTTTAAAGGCTGTTAGCTACTAAACGGCTGAACGTACAGATCATACCCGCACACCATTTTAAGCGGCATAAGAAGGCCTATAAATAATCTGGAATAGTCAAGATCCAATGATGCACAGGAAAAGCATTACTGAAGAAAAAACGCGTAAAATAGGTCTTTTTTGCGCATTTCTCTGCACTGCGAGATAATTATGCATTATTGATTTATGGTTATTCCAGATTATTTGTAGGGCTTCTTATGCCGCTTAAAACAGTGTGCGGGCACGATCTGTACGTTCAGCCGTTTGGCAGCTAGCAACCTTTAAAATTCATAGATTTTTAGAAATATTCGCTACCAGGAATATTTTACCATGTAGTCCCCAAAGTTTTATAATATCGTTTTCTTATTCGTTGACTTAATAACTTTGGGGACTTATAGTAAACTTTGATTTATTTATTTAATAATTTGAGTGTCTATACGTTTCTTTCACTTATTGTTATCTACAGAAGGGGTAATTTTGTTAATTAACATCGGGGATGTACATCAATTTATTAGTCATTGTCTTATCCCTTTAGATCCCTGAATATTTCATTCAATAATTTTTTATCTTTCCTCAAATATTTGCTTAATTTTTATAATTTTAGTAGCAGGCTCATCTATAGTTTGGGTTTGTCCTTACGTCCATCCGTCATTTTGAACTATCGAATAGAGAATCTTCTATCTTGTATTTTAATTTTCATGGTATATGTTATGAAATACCTACTTTATTAAATTGAACTAAATTAAATAAATCCTTATGATAAAGTAACAGGATGTTTGTCTGTCTGCTTGTTTGTTTGTACCGAAGGATCTCGCTAACTGCTGAACCTTTATGGTTCTCCTTTACAGAGAAGTTTATCATAGGTCCAGGGAAGGTTTATAACTTTTATGGGAGACAGTACCACCACCCTGCTAAGAGAAACTGCCCCTAGAAAAAAATTAAACCACTCCCCAATTTTTTTAAAAACTAAAATTAAAAATCGGGTTATAGAATTCAACTCCCCCCACTTTAAGTGCCCTAGATGCCTCTAGGGCCGTAGCCGCTAGTCATAGATAAAATGTCATTGGTAAAGCTACTATAGGCCTACTAAAATACATATATGTCTGTCTATTAATTTAGGTAGAATATATATGTATTTAGCATTTGCAATTAACTTCTATTTTTTTATAATACTGAGCTGGATCTTTAAATCGTTAAGTGGTGCGCTAAATCGGGGCGATCCAGTTCACCCCGGTTTGGAGAGACAATGACACTCATTGAGTGCCATTGCCGCGCCAGTTACGCGCCACTGGGCGCGCTGGTTCACCCATTCCATTTTGATTTAAAGATTGAAATCTAATAATATCTAGGTGAGCCGAACTGAATCGCCCCGATTTAGCGCACCATTAAACGATTTAAAGATCCAGCTCTGCAAAATAAAAATTTCCTTTACTGAAACGTTGGCTTGATACTTATGATCATAATGGGTCTTGTTTTAAATGTAATTGATTTTTTTACTCTTGTTATCTTTTATTTTGTTTGAAATGCAATAATTTATCTGTACACTTTTTATTACACTAAACCCCCTAAGTTTTATTATTCATTGACTTTCAACTGTGGGGACTTTAGTGAATTTGATTGGTTCGTTTATCAAGTTGAGTGTTCAAACGTTTCAACCATAAATTTGAATCTACATAAATGGTAATTTTGTGTATTATTATTGGGGATGTACAAGTACATCAATTTATCGGCCTTTGTCTTATCCCTTTATATCCCCGATCTGTTCGGCAGTAATAAAATGGATGTCACTGGTTGAATATTTTGGCGTGTTGGAATTGTCCTACCGATTCTAAGCATTGCATAAAGATTTTTGTTACAACGAGTTATAATTTTGAAAGCATAGCAACTCTATAGTAATTCCCAGCAGAAAGTCACATCAGACATTTACGACGGAAAAATGAATTAAATTTGAGGGTGTTGCCACTATTACCACTAGCAACAATACAATCACTGTGTTTTTGACAAAAAGTGGGTGTGTTTTAATCTATTTCGTTTTTAGTTTTATTTTTGGCAATATTTTTTTATCCACTGTCAAAACTACACCTTTACTACTGTCATAAACACAGTTTTTACACCCATGAAATTCAATGATTCTGTCAAATTCACAGTTTTTATAAAATTTGTGAAAGAGTTAACCTACATATTTGATTTTTATTCTTTCCATAAGGAGTGTGCACGATAAGATTTGTAAGATAGTAAAATTTGTACTGAGAAAATAGTAAAGTATTTTACAATAAAAAAAATTAAAATTGTTATTTATTTTCGATAGGTACACTGTTGTTTTTAACAATTTTATGCTTTAAATATTTAATCCTGCTTTTAATAAAACAATAAATAATGGTCAAAGTTCAAAATAGCATTTTATTTATTTGTTAATTACAGTGTTATTCTAGAGGTTTGACATTAAATCAAAATTGTTCTTATTATTATCATATTTATGCTAGTACCCAAAATTTTACAATAAAATTTTTGTTGGAAATGTTTGTATACTGCAAGTTGTACCCAACTGTGAACTCAGGGATCTTAAGGGATAAGACAATGCACGATAAATTGATATACATCCTCAATGAAGAAAAACAACATTCCCAATTCTGTATATTGGTTGCCAAGTTTGGACACTGCTAGGACGTCCAAGCTTTATATTTCTATGGATTTCAAAGGGATATTTTGGAGCGGGGGGGGGGGGATCTAAAGTATTTCCAAAGTGTTTTTTTTGGGAGGACACCATTTAACGTCTACCCCCCCCCCCCGTGGACGTCCTTGTACCCTCCTATTAAAATGTATGTGCACGCCATCCTGTGCATAATCAATATATATTAATTAGATTAATACTTTTTTCCTAGAACTTTAGGACATGATTTTTCATGACTAATAAGTAGATTAGCGACAGTTATTTCAAGAGAAACTACGTTTTTATCTTAGTTTTATTCATACAAATAGTTGCTTCGCCCATTTGCAATAAGAAGGGCGAGGGAGGTAAAAAAAAAGCCTTTAAACATACCCAGACTTATTTACAAAAAAAAGAATAGCCTAAAATCATCTCAGGACCTATAAGAAGCTTCACTGTAAAGAAGAAACATATCTGTCCTGCGGTTAGCGAGATCCTTCGCTACAGCGTACTACTTTATATAATAGGACTAGCTGCTTCGCCCATAGCCTCTAGGAAGGATAAGGGAGGGCAGGAAAATAGCCTAAAAACACCCAAAAACATTTATAAGGCTACCCTAAAAAAGTACATTTAATTCGGACAAGCAGTTACTGAGTTCTTTTGCTTCAGGCATGAATTACTACTTTATAAAGTGTTAATAACTATTCTAGTTTTAGTATATAAAAAATGGACTTAAAGCGTCCTTTTAATATATATCTAATACTAAGGAATCCTTTTTAAGCTAAGTATTCGTTACCATACATAACGTGAATGGATGTAAAATATACGTGGATATTATGACAGGAGTAAAATTATCTTCAATTTAGCTTGCTATTTCCCCTGTTATTAATTGGTCAGTCCGTTCATTCAGTAAAAGGAAGGGGATGGGGTGTTTGGAGTGGAAGAGTGAAATCGTTATTTTAGCCCGATGTAAGTTTCACTTTATTAGAAAACATGAAAATCTTGTGTAAGATCCAAGTTATAATATATTCATTATTCGTTGCCATACATAACACGATCTTTTATATGGTTCTATGGGGTGGTTTTAATTGTACACTATTTTGCTGTACGTTTTTAGCACCTACAATTACCTCATACTGGTGGTACTGCCAACCCTTACTTTTAAACGTCAGGTCCTAGGAGAACTAATGGAGCCAAGTCTCTCCTTTTTTGTCTAAACGCCTGGGGTATAAGGTTAAGTAACAAACAACAATCAACCAACTCTTTGATGGAAGTCCTAACTGTGAATGGTAAAACTTATTGCAGTAAATTACAATTTTGTTCATGAGTCATATTAATAATGTTAGATAAAATATTTTAAAATATATTAATTTTAACCTATTTAATCCAAAATGATCAAAAAAAGTATTGTTATTTACAGTTTTATAATGAATCATAGTAATAGCATAAGTTTAAAATCTAATTTTAAATTAAATTAACTTTGTTTAACCTATTTAATCATATGTATTAGATTTTATAGAAACATAGTTTGATTAAAACTTTGGGTACTTTTTTAAAATCTTGTTTTGATTGTACAAACCTTAAGTGTCCAAAATTTTCCACCAATTAGTTTAATCTTCAGAAAAAAAAAACATTTTCTTAATGACATCAATTTATCGTCCATTTTCTTTTCCCTTCAGATCTCTGGTAGGAATAGATTATCGGATATGGGTTTTTGCCTATTTTATATGTTTTTAAATATAATTACAAATAGAAAAGGTATAAAGTAGTAAGATATTTTTTTGTTTGTCCTTTAAGATCTTCATTTTAGAGAAGCTTCACATAGGTCATGGGAATTTATTTTTTCTGTCCCCGTTCTTATCCTTTGAATAAAAAGCCCCTAGATGCTAAGGGTGCAACCGTTAGTTGTACTTACTAAATAAAGAAAACGTGGTTTATCTAACCTACTTTTAAAATCTTAACCAAGAAAATCATTTTTCAAAAGTAGCATAGCTTTTTTTTCATTTAAATTTGCAAACAATGTTCAAAATGACAAAAAAAAACATTATTTCTCTAAACTTATGACTTTGTCATTATCTTCTAGGGACTTCGCCCGAAAAGGAAGGTAGAGGGGTCACCCCACCACCCCCTCCTTCATCTATAATTGTTTTTTAAAAGAAAATTGACGAACATACAAACGGACCATTAACTAACTGTATTTCCCTATCCCAATGACCTTATGTCGTCTCTCAATTGGGTCGTTGAAAATCAACCAATTGTGTCGGGAATATTAACACAGCCAAGTAGCAGAAAACAATTTGCTAGCAGACGATAAAGGTCATTGAAAAAAGGGGGGGGGGATATAAATCTGTATATTCATCTATACTATAAGTGTGCTAACGGACCTACAATCTAGCACAAAAGTCCTACGTTTTTATTAAAGACCTACAGACAGTATATTGTGTGGTAGCTTCGCTGCTACAGTAGAAGGGTTAATGTACCCATTAGAGGTGAATAGAATAAGGGGTTAAAATTCAGTGTGCATGCAATTACGCATTTATTGCCATATTTATTTTCATATTTGCCAAAAAAAAACTACACATTAACAATTTGGAATCTTATTAAGTGCACTCTAAATTTATATTTAAATGCGAAGTTTTCTATAATTATAGTCTATATGTAGGTACTTAACGAATAGCTCGTGTCGTTCATCAAAACAATTGTCCTATCGATTATAAACTTTGCATGATGATTCTTATTACTGTTGGATAGGATTTATAATCGTTACCAGAAAGTCTGTACGTCCATTTAAAACAAGCTAATTATCAACTTTTTTACAACATTTATGGTATGATTATCATATTCATCTGATTTTTAAAACAATAATTCTTATTAAAAGAAGGTACTATATTTTAAGCAAAGCAACTCTATAATCAAGACAAAAAAAGATATTTTTAAAGTCTTTTTACTATGACTTTTCAAAAATGTTTTTGAATTAGAATTTAGGATATTTTCTCCCATCTTTGAAAGTACCACGTTTACACTTTTAGATATAACAAAAGTACAACTACTAAAACTGCGTATGTGGCTTTTTAGGACAGAGATAATTATTCTTTCATATAAAGAAGTAAGACGATTAGCAAAATTATAACTTACTAGTTTATTCTTTTATCTTAATTACTAGCGGCTTCGCCCCTAGCCTCTAGGGGTTTTGCCTAAAGAGGTAATAAAAAAATTTTTGGGCGAAATACGTCAATGGAACAAGGAAATCTTCTAAAAAAAAAAAAAAAAAAAAAATGGGGGAGGGGGATTTTTGTTTTTTTGGGGGGTTGGGGGTGTCCCACCTCCCGAAAAAATAGCCTAAAACCACCACAGGACCAGTAGGTATATTCCCTGAAGAGTAGAATCCGATCGGTTCAGTGGTTACCGAGATCTTAAGGGACGGACGGACGGACAGACAGACAGACGGACGGACAGACAGACAGACAGATAGACAGACAGACAGACAGACAGACAGACAGACAGACAGACAGACAGACAGACAGACAGACAGACAGACAGACAGACAGACGGACAGACGGACAGACGGACAGACGGACAGACGGACAGACAGACAGACATCGTTCTACTTTGTATCCTTATACTTAGGATGTCTGTGTGTTTGTGTGTTTGTATGTTTGTACCGAAGGATCTCGCTAACTGCTGAACCGATCGGGTTCTCCTTAACAGGGTAGCTTCTCATAGGTCCCGGGAAGGTTTATAACTATTTTCTTGGGGGGTGGGACACCCCCAACCCCCCCAAAAATGAAAAAAAAAAATTTTTTTGCCCCCCCCAAATTTTTTAAATTTTTTTTTTTAAAATCTAAAATAAGAAATTGAATTATTAATTTCGACTCTCTCCTCCTCAAGTGCCCCTAGAGGCCTCTAGGGGCGTAGCCGCTAGTTATAGATAAAGAATTTGATTAATGATTGAAATAAATATTGCTAATTTGAACTGACCAATTAAAATTTAATAAAATTATCCAACGTTTTTAGGTGAATAAAGGAAAGAACATCTATGAAAAACTTTGGGTACCAGTATAATTCAAGTCTTATTTCCTCTCGTTCCCTGATTTTTTAATGATACATATAAATTTTCGTGACAATTCCCTTATATTTATGGCTTTAAAATGTTCATACATTTTGGGTAAAACATTTTTTTTTTTTAAATGCTATTCAGGTCCCCCTCGGGGCTAACAAAGCTGGTTTTAATCTTTTAATTTTTTATTTTAATAATGATAACTATTATATTATTCATTAACGAATGTGACTTAGCATGAGTAAAGTAAAATTTTATTTTTTTTTACTCTCACTAATTTATTTTCAGCATAGCTATTTTTCACGACTTTTTTTTGTGCAGTTTTGAAAGAAGACATTTGCCTAGAAACAAGACATTTTTACCCCCACCCTTGGTACATTTTTCAATGCGTATGTTTGGATAAAAAAAATCCCATAGTTAACGACTCGGAGACACGTGATTTTTAAATTATTATAATTATATATGACTTGCTGTTTCACCTCTAGATGCCACTAGGGGCACTTTAGAGAAGTAGGGATGGTTTTGACCCTATTATTTTTTTGCGGAGGGGAAGGGGGGGGGGGTCATCCAAAGGCGATGTCTTTTTGGAATCGAAAGGGTTGGGGGAGTATCCTCCCTCAAAATAGTTACAATTCAATAATGAACCATATCGGTTCAGCAATTATCAAGATCTTATGTTGTAGTTAAGATGATAAAATTTTGAAAAGGCAAAATGAGCAAATCTGAATACAATCTAACATTCTAAAATATATTTTCTCTTGCTGACTGTGTTTTTTGTGTGTCCATTTAGGGAATCTTTGTATTGGTCCTTTGCAAACAAAGTAGGTAATTGGGATGGCTATTGACCCCCATTAACGCCCCAACGAAAAATAGTTGTAAAATATCACCCCTTTCCCAAAAAAGTCTCAAATGTTAAAGATCTATATAAGAAGCTTTCGTGAAAAGAAAGAAAAAAACATTTTAATCCGTTTATGAACTTCAAATTTGCGACTTTTGTAAAATAAATCTTTTAGATCAGTATTGCTTTTAAATTTAAAATCCGCGGGTTTTTAAAATTAGGTCAAATACAAAGTACATTGAAGGATGTTTCGAAAGGGAGTTTTATTTGTGTTATAACAGTAGACTTATGTCTTGTAGAGGGGAGCATTCTAGGGTGATTTGATGAATGAAACAACCTCGTTATGGAATACATGTGCTTTCAAAGTACATAGCATACGAATGAAGGGTAAAGGGATAATAAAATTACCAAAAATATCTATTCTACTTAATAAGTTTCTCTTCTATAGGTTAAAATTATTAGTAAAAATTTGGGCAAAGATAATTTTTAAAACCCAATCAAAATTGATTATAAGTCTGACCAATATGATTTTTAGTCAAAGTTCCCTCCCTTTTTGAATGCTTTCCCACAAACTGTGTGCTGACCATAGGCGTCCAAGGGGGGGGGGGGTAATGGGGCGATTACCCCCCCCCCCCCCAAAATTTTTTTTTTTTTTCATTTTACCCCCCCCATTCAAAATTTACCCCTACCCTGGGGGTGCCGTAGGCACCCCCAACCATTTAGGAGGAGGTATTTACCCCCCCCAAACAATTTTGGGGGGGTAAATACCCCCCCCAAAATAAAAAATCTCGAATAAAAAAAATTTTTGCGCGCTTCGCGCGCATTTTTAATACTATATATTTAATAAGATTTAAATTACCCCCCCAAAAATTTTACCCCGGGGGTAAATTTTGGGGGGGGTAAACTAAATTTACCCCTGCCAATAGATTTCAGGGGGGGTAATTACCCCCCCCCCCCAAAGCAAATTTTACCCCTGGGGTAAAAATTTTGGGGGGGGGTAAAAAAAATTTGCGGCACGCTTCGCGCGCCATTTTACCCCCCCAAACACGAATTACCCCCAAAATAAAAAGCTTGGACGCCCCTGGTGCTGACCTCCCCCCCCTTCTTATTTTGAAAAAAATTAAATAAGGAGTGGGGCCAATACCTGTTGTGGTCTAACCCTGCGGGGCTAACCAGCACCCCTAATAACCTAACCTAATTTAGTAATAAACAAACAAGCAAAAAAATACCTAATAAATGAGAAGGAATTTCTATACTCGACTAGGCACTGGAGGGAAACCACCCTTTTTTTGGGGTTACTTGACATTTCCCTTGACGCGCGCAAAAAGCAAGCCCTCTAAAAGTTAGACTTAGAACGTAGTAGTAAAAATGTCCTTTTCTGGTGTACTTTCGCTTCCGCATATTATCACATGTTTTTTATAATCGCAAAAAGAAACATTAATTTGTTTCATAATCATACTCAGCATCTATGGACACTTGAGAGAAATAGGGTGGAGGGGGGGGGGGGGTGAGAGTTTACGCTCCAATTTAATACTTTTTTTTGTTGGAGAGAGGGGGGGCCGGAGGGTGTATTCTGGATGATTGGAGCAAATTGGAGAAGCCGTTTATTTCGCTGTTTTAAAAGTATGCGATTCTAGCAATTTGAAGGTATGTTATATATATGCGGAAGTGAATACACATCAAATTTCTGCGCCCGAAGGTTAAGAGGCGCGTTTTAGAAAAGGGTGGTTTGCTAAAAATTGGGCTAAATATTGCACAGTACTTTGTAGATCAGCTACACTATAATTAGCGTTGGTCCGTACGTACCCAGCTCTACTTTTTGTCGATTTGAGAGGAGTGACAGCTAGCCCTGTTAATTTTGGCGTGTTATAATTGTCCTATTGATTTTAAATATTGCATTATAAATCATTTACAGGGGTATTTACAGGATAGTAAACGAAGAAGCTCACAAACCGTTGCCATAAAGTCCATACGTTAATACATAGGAGCTGACACTCTACATTTATCCACTATTTATCATCTGTATGATTTGTTGAGCTTTGCTTTTTTGGATGTTGCCATCCTTGAGTTAAATATATGTATAAGTATTTTTTAGCCTATAAATTTGCAGGATACCTCACAGAATGTTATAGGTTTAGAAAGAGGGGTACATTACAAAATTTGAATCTATAGTTATCATGACAGTTTAATTTTGGTCCTTAGCTGCATTGAGGCCTTCTAAAGGAGAAAAGAGAGAAAGAAAGAGAGAGAGAGAGAGAGAGAGAGAGAGAGAGAGAGAGAGAGAGAGAGAGAGCGAGAGCGAGAGAGAGAGAGAGAGAGAGAGAGAGAGAGAGAGAGAGAGAGAGAGAGAGAGAGAGAAAGAGAGAGCGAGAGAGAGAGAGAGAGAGAGAGAGAGAGAGAGAGAGAGAGAGAGAGAGAGAGAGAGAGAGAGAAGAGAGAGAGAGAGAGAGAGAGAGAGAGAGAAAGATATATAAAGAGAGAGAGAAAGACAGACAGACAGACAGAGAGAGAAAGAGAGAGGGAGTGCTTCCAAAGGCAAAATTAACGGCTGTGTACTATGCATCTAGGGGAAGAAAGGCAGTTAAAAAGGCTTATATTAAAAAATAAAGTGGAAATATATCCTAAAAAAGAAGAACCCAATTGGTGCAGTGGTTCCTTTCTCAAAATCCTTTTTCGTTTGTTGCTTTATTATTTTAGGTCAGGTTTGGTTAGGTTATTCTGGGCAGCGTTACATGGCTATAGCCCCCGCAGTATAAACATAGAAAAACAAGGATGACAACATCCATAAAAGCGAAGCACTGAAACGGTAGGACAAACGGACATTAACACTTGTATAGTGTCTAAACTGAATTATCAGAATATAAAAGTATAAGAGTCGAAGCAAAATTGTAAGTAAATATGTTGAAAAACTGCTTGAAGCAGGATAATGTTTATGGACATACTTACATTTTTGGACTTGATTATAGAGTTGCTTCGCTTATAATATTGTTCTTTGTTGTCCCAGGAATCAATATATCAAAAATCAGATCAAACGGATAATTAGAACACTTGAAAATTTGTTGTTAAAAAAGTAGAAAAATCAACATGTTTAAAATGGACGTACGGACATTCTGGTAATGATTATAGAGTTGCTACGCTTTCTAAATCGTACCCAACTACTACAGGAATCATCATGCAAAGTTGAAATCGATAGGACAATTCTAACATGCCTAAATTAACGAATAAAAGCTATCTATCTCGGACGGACCGACCCTAATTATAGAAAAGCTTCGCTTTTAAAAACTATATAGCCCCTCCCCTCCCCTTCTTAAGTCATTTTGCAAATATAAATTGCACTACAGGAGTGTAAATAGTATGCGGAAGTGGTGGAGCACCACAAATATCGTTAAAACCATATTCACAGTACAAGTTACGTATATGTTCTCAATTTTGCAAATAGAGGTTAATAAATAACTGTGTACACCAAAGAGTTTTTAAGGCCAAATTAATGGATAAATCTATCATTTCATACAAACATAACAAGATTGAAATCAATCTATAAAAAGTGAAGGACAATGGATTGTAAATTATACTACTTTTCAAAGTTTGGATCATGGAAAGAAAACGAAGTTGCGGGTATCGTCGTATTTTCACAATAGCTATTCTCCTATTTCTAGCCCCTGCGGGGGGTTCTACCCCTGCGAGGCATATTTCTTTAACTTTTCGCGGCAATCATTAACATTTACTTAACCTAACCTAATTTCTAAACTAAAATAACCTTCCAAAAGCTATTGTGAAAATACTTTGGCTTAAAAACTTTGGATACTTTTAATGAATTTTGATGGGTTAATTCCAAACTTTTAAATCAATAATTCTTATAAGAAGAGGAAATTTTGTTTATCATCATTGGGGTTGTACATCAAAGATCCCTTCTATGATTGTCTTTTGTCATATTTCCCCCCTTTTTATGTAAAATATATCTGTAAGTAGTAAATTTGTATTTGTCTTACAAAGCTGCTAAAAATTCTAGCCTAATAAAAAGCCATGCATTCAATTGATATGCTATATAAAAATCAACATTATGGCTTTTAAAAATGATAATGATTGACATAATATCGGCATGCTTTTTTTTATTTTTTTTAGAAATTTCACGTCTAATGTTTGCATTTAATATGGTCATAGCTGATTTTATATCGACATATCGATAATCAAATCATATTGTAATGACATAATAACGGCTAAATCTTTGGACATACTAACCTACTCTACCCTGGCTAGCCATAGCAAGAAAGAAATTAACAAAAACACTTCTATTATTTGGCTATTAATGTCAAGTTGAGGCCATTTTGATGGGGACACCCAGAATTTTGTCCATTTAGGTCGTTGCCCCTGACGAAAACGTGCGTTTTAATCAGGGAATGAAAGGGCAATAGCAATAAAATTTATCTTCACCTCTCTCTTATCCCTGTAATCTAATAAAAGGGAGGATTTGATACATAACAAATGTAGGATATATTAATTTATCGGCCATTGTATCATCCCTGTATCCATGAATATTATATTATTTACCCCGTTCATCGATCCCATTTCTGAAAGGGTGCGTTATTGTGGCGTGCACAGGGTTTCATCAGGGGTTGTTAACCTTCAGGGGTTGTGAACCTTCAGGGGGTAAGGTAGGCTTTTCTCAATTTCAATTTTAATGGTGGGAGTTATCAACATTTGAACCAAAGAATAAAAATATTTTTAAATTGTGATAATTTGTATTTCCTAGCTTTCAATGGCAAAATTTCACGCATATAATGTGAAACGAGGAAGGTTTTACTTTGAATTTGGGGAGGAAAGGTTGATTTACTGTCTATTACCCTATCCCCCAAATACCCTGAAACATACATAAATAACGGTGTTAAGTTTTATGTTTCAAAACCCTTTATTCAAATTTGATTGATTTTAAAGAATCAAATTATTATTGGGTCAATTCGCTTTGATGTGTTAGTTTGTTTATTAAGTTATATTTCAAGTAGCGCAGTGTAGCTTTTAAAAGGTCCTGGAAAGGTTTATAATTATATATTTTGGAGGAGGGTAATACGTTCAACAACCCCCCAAGAAAAATCACCCCCAGAAAATATACCCCCTTCGTGATTTTTTTACTTTATTTTTAAAAAACAAAAATAGGGTGGGAGGAGGGAAACTTCTCACCTTAATCTCAAGTGCGAAGCCGCTAGTCTATAATACAAAGTAGAACGATGTCTATCTTTCCGTCCGTCTGTCTGTCCCTCAAGATCTCCGTAACCACTGAACCGATCGGATTCTACTCTTCAGGGTATATACCTATTGGTTCTGTGGTGGTTTTAAGATATTTTCTGGGGGGTTGGGACACCCCCATCCCTCCAAAAAACGAAAAAAATCCCCCCCATTTTTTAAAAAGAATTTGCTTAAGATTTCCCTGGTCCTTTTACGAATTTCGCCTTAATTTTTTTTTTAAATCACCTCTTGGGGCAAAGCCCCTAGAGGCTAGGGGCGAATCCGCTAGTAAATATATAACGCAATTAAGATTTCATAATCAAGAGCTTCTTTATATAAATTTTAAAATAAAAGTTCTATTTTCGAATATAATTTTTTAAAGAAACTATCAAAATAGATAGTTTTTAGAAATTGGTCCTATTGGGTTTCTTTAAAAGAGTATAATGATTATTAAAAATAGGTGAAATCATATAAAAGTTGAATCTAACTGCGTTGATATAACTAGCAACTAGCAACTGCGTAGGAAAGAAAACCTTTATTTCTATAAATCTATGTATTTTATATCTATAATACAAAGTAGCTTGATGTCTGTCCGTCCGTCTGTCTGTCCAACTGTCCCTTAAGATCTCGGTAACCACTGAACCGATTGGTTTCTACTCTTCAGGGAATATACCTGTGGTGGTTTTAGGCTATTTTCTTGGGTGGTGCCCAAAGCCCTAGAGGCTAAGTCTTATAATAGAGTATTAAGGTTATTTTGTCTGAAGATAAAGATCGCTGAAACTGTTTATTCGAATTGGCTGTACTCTCCAAGGTAGCCAAATAAATGCCCAGAGGTGGTTTTAGGCTATTTTTCTGGCCTCCTACGCCCTTTCCTAGAAGCTAGGGACGAACAAAATAGTATTTCAATAAAGGGACGGAGTGGGCATTAGACTATAACACGTTCACATATTCGTTAGCTTAGAAACTTTGAACTAAAATAAATACATCCAAAGACCAATTTTGATATATGATAACCTAACACTGTTATGGAAGCTAATGAGAAGCATAACACAATTGGTTCAGTGGTTAGCGAGATTCTAGAGGACATATTAATGAAAATCCTTACTACTTTATAAAATAGGATTTCCAAGGCTGTTTCTTTTATGTAGGCTATTTCTCTTAGAAGAGTGGTTAAAATACCCCCCCAAAGAACAGCATAAACCTTGCCCAGGATAAAACTTGAGTTGATTTCAAGATCCTTAGTAGAAGTTATATCCCCCAAAGATTTTTTTCATAAAAATCATGGGGGACAACCCCCCCCCCCCCCTCCTTATCAGGGGCGAAGCCACAAGTTGAATAAAAGGAAGCATTATGGTATGTTTTTTATAAACCTGTGTTCTTTAAAATAATATATAAATAGACCCACGTGTTATTTCCCCCTCCCCCCCCCCTCCACCCCTCAACACCACATGGAAGTCTACGCAATATTAAAACAACCACCCATCCCCAAATTCCCCCCCCCCCCCTACTCCTTAAACATGAAATCGGTTAGCTATCATTACCACATGCCGTATAACCACAAAAGTCTAACATAAAGACACAATAGCAAAAATTACATGGGTTGTTTTATGCCAAAAGGGTAAAAAAAATTTGTGCTGTATTAATAATGTAAAATAGCGATGATTGATATATTTAGCGGAGGTGATGTGACCCCCACAAAATCCTCATTTTTATTAGAATAGCAAGGTGGTGAAACTTTGGAGGGCTCCCGACCCCCGGTTTTTGTTGTACTATAGAGTTGAGTATGGAGGTCCCGGCAACTTTTTACGACCGAGTAACATTTTTTTACTGTACAGATTCTTTTTTCTCTCTCTCTCTCTATCTATCTATTTCTCTCTCTCTTTCTTCTCTCTCTCTACTTTGATCTAATTTTGAAAAGCATAGATTTTCTATAAGCCCTTACCATTTCTTTCTATATTTATCTATTTTTCTCTCTTTCTTTCTCTATATATCTCTTTATCTTTTCTATCTATTTATCTATCTATATATATATATATATATTGTATATATCTATTTTTATATCTGTCTACTTCTCTCTATCTATATAATAAACAATCTATCTGTGTATCTATCCTATTTTTTAAGCAAAAATTTTATAATATTTTATATTAAAAAATGTATATATTATTTTATATTAAAAAATGTATATATTCAATGATTTTATAAATAGAACAGAAATAGAATGATCAAATTTTGGAAGGTATTGCCTGTAAATCACAAAATATCACTGTATAGCATTTCTAAAACATCAAAGAACACTCTCAAATTGCAATTTTATGTCGTTTTTGGGGAGATTTCTCTTGGAAGGGTGTTGAAATACCTCCCCCAAAAAATAGTTATAAACATTAACTGGACCTTTAAGAAGCAACACTCTAAAGAGAAACCATATCGGTTCAGCTGTTAGCAAGATCCTTTGGTACACACACAGACACAAATTCTTTCGTGTTAATAATATTTTCATCCTTGTTTATTTACTTTGCTCTCTATTTTTTTGTTTTTGTTTTTATATATCTATGCTTTTTAAAGTTTTTATAATGTATAATGAAAAGTATCTTTTATATATTTATATATGTATACATTTTTTTTTAAATTTACTAATGTTTTTTTTTGTATATGCTTTACTCAGATTACAAATTGTTTTTTATAAAAAAAAATAATTTTTGTTGCATATTTTAGGTTAGGTTAAGAGCCACTTGGATATAAGGCCTGCAGGATTAGAGCACATAACAGCAGGGGCTAAAAACATGTTTAAAAAAAAAATTAAGGGGGGAAGATAGGAATTTTGGTTTTTAAAGGTATCACTGAATACATCTTTTTATAATTCATGTTTCTGCTTTTTTTTTCTTATCTTATTATTTATCTTTTTTAACTAGAAGCAATTTTATTTGGCTGTCTTACCCTCAAGGAAAATACCATAGAATCAGAGGGAAGATTCTCGGAAAAGCAGAACCCAATTGGTGAATCAACGGGTTGCTACGATATACAGTTTCAACAGGACAGACAAACAGACAGACATAAATCATTTTATGTTGTTTAAAAAAAATAAGCTGAAAGAATGGCGTTTTTATTCCAAAAAAATTTTTTAAACTATTAAATTTTTATTTTTAAATTTTCATCTATTTTTGATACATTTCTTGTTAATTAGTAACGTTAAAAAGTATTTCATAATATAATCCTACTTAATATAAACTAAAAATAAAAAAATTCTTATAAACAAGAATCTTTACATTTTTTTTGACGATGCCTAAAATGTACCATTTTTGCACCACTTTTGAGTCCTGTGACGTCATAAAATGAGGGAGTTGAGAGGAGAAGTGGGAAAGAAAACTCCTAAAACGTCGTCTTTTTTATAAATAAAAAAAGCTAATTTAAACAAATATATAATTGTCCCATTTAATTCATTTCTTAAAATGGTGATTCCTAAAACGATTAGAAGCGTATCACAAGCGTAAGCATCTTCAGCTTGTATTAAAGCTATGTATTTTAATGTAGCTAACCGTCAAGACAAATGGTCAAACGAGCAACCCCCCCTAGCTATAGAGTAGCTGTGCTACCAAAAAAATGAAATGCGTAGAACAATTCCATCGAAAATACTTATACTTAAAAGAAATTAAGAGGTCATCATGACAATATTTCTTCTCTCTATCCAGATTACAGGAGGGCTCCCGACCCGGCAAAAGCACAAGGCTCTTTCCTGGAGGGATCCCGACACCCATAAAAGCACAGAATATAAAACCCCGCGTAAATATTTTTCAGGAATTAAATATACGTAGGACTTTAAGAGAAAGAGTGAGAGAGAGAGAGAGAGAAAGGGCCAAGATGTAATGCGATAGAGAGAGAGATAGGGAGAGAGGGAGATAGAGCGAGGGAGTGGGTGGAATGGAGAAAAATACTTGTTAGAATGTGTGTGTGTGTGTGTGTGTCGTACTTTGACTCCTAAAAAGAGGTCAACGCTTTTTGCACCCCCTCTCTCAAAACTCTCAAAGATAGCCCTTATCATGAACTCTAAAAAACTTTAAAAACTTTTCCCCCTCGAGTAAGCTAACAAAAATTAATATAAATTTCTTGTTTGTAAACTGATTTAAAATTTTAACACACCGTTTTTAAGTAAAAATCCTATGTAGATCTTGCTAACCACTGAACCGAATGGTTTCTTAATTTTTTTTTATAAATTTAAATAGGTCCTGGGTTGGTTTTTGGCTATTTATCCCTCCCTCCTTTTACAGAAAGAGCCATAGAGACATAATTATTATTTTTTTACCTTTTAATTCAAGCTACATCAGACTTTTTAATTTTTAGGGAAAATTTTTTATTTTTTATAGTTAAAACGTACTGTTCTATAAAACGTAGAAAAAAACATCTTTTTTATCGTCTCAGATATCATTGCTTTTAAATATTACTATAACACATAAGATAATATAGTTGGGCAGATCAAAATTATCATGCTAGGCGTTAATTGTATAGGACTTTTCTATCATGCGACAACTAGCATGATAAGAGCTATCCGTTGCGGACATACAGACTGACCCTAAATGTATAGTCACATTGGACTCTAAAATTATACTGAAACAAAAGTTTATGTACATCAACATGTTTAAAATGGACGTACGGACATTCTGGTAATGATTATAGAGTTGCTACGCTTTCTAAATTGTACCTAACTACTACAGGAATCACCATGCAAAGTTTGAAATCGATAGGACAATTCTAACATGCATAAATTAACGAAAAAAGCTATCCATCTCAGACGTACGGACGGACGGACCGACTGACCCTAATTATAGAAAAGCTTTAATTAAATCATGTTTGGTTGTTTTAAACTAGCAGTAATCAAACTTTTCCACCAATCATTTAATCTCCAAAATGATTGATTTTGTGTATCCATATTGGGGACATGCATGAAATTATCTGAGTTTTTATTAAAATCTTATCTATAAAAGAGAAATTTTGTTTATTCTCATTGGGGCATGTGCATAAATTTATCGTCCATTGTCTTATCATATTTAATGCAGAAGAGGCTTGTTTTAACAAAAGGCATATTGACCTACTGCCCATCCACGAGATATTTATTTACAATACTAAAGATGATTTTTCAATAATATGATACGCTTCAGATACTAGCTATTAAAATTATCAGATTAAACTAGTCAAATATTAAGAAATTTTCATTATTATGAGTCAGAGAGAGAGAGGGGACAATGGGCTGTTTATTACACTAGTCTCCAAAGTTTTATAATAACGTTTTCTTATTCGTTGGCTAACAACTTTTGAGACTTTTGTGAATTTTAATTGTTTGGTTCAATAAGCTGAGTGTACACACGTTTCAACCAATAATTGTAATCTACAGAAGGGGTAATTTTGTGTGTCATCATTTGGAATGTACTTAAATTTATTAGTCATTGTCTTATCCATTAGATTCCTGATTATGAGTACTTAAATTTTGTATTTTATGACCTATTTAAATGTATCTTTTTATTTTAAATAATGCTTTTATATATAAACTAGAGTTGGCTCAATATAACTATATCGCTATTGGCTAGTTTTCTATAGTATATATCTATTTATCTATTTCTCAATAAATCAATTTTCCTACCCTGCCATTACTATCTAAAAGAAAGAAGTAAATATTTATTAATTTAAATGATTTTAAAAAGATTTTTTCAATTATATCTTTTTCACATTACCATCATCAAAGGGTTAATATGATTAAAATTTTAGTTTTAATATTTTAACACAAAGGAAGTGTCGCCACAATCGAATTCTTTTAAAATGCAGTTTTCTTAGATTTACTCTATTATGAACGTATATTTTTTATTTATAAAATAAGGATTAAATACTTCAATGTAATTTAAATATCTACATGAAGTGAAAAACTTAATTCATTCCATAAACAAATAGGATACAGGTCTTATCGCTTTGGTCAATGAGAGTTTAATGATGATTATTGGAGCACTATGAGTTTTAAACACTTTATCATTGGAAGACTCGAGCTCATTTATAGACGTTTATTTCCTATATAGATCTGTCATGGATCTTGATGCATTTTGTAAATGTTAAAAATTGGAAGATTTCATTAAATAAAAGTAATCGCAAATATACTTAGTAAATGAAAGAATCGCCTGATAGATAAGAAACCTTGGTTTTATTGATTGTACATTCACTTCTGCACAGGGAGTTTAAGGGAAGGGACAATAGTCCATAAATTGATGTACAAAATGAAATATTGGTGAAAAATTCTGGACACTTTAAATTTGTAGGCGTTATCCTCTTAGAATTTTTTTTTCAATTTTGAAAATTTGAGTACTCCCCCCTCCGACAACGACCAACAACTATATTAGGTTAGGTTAGGTTTTCGGCTAGGGGGCCGAGCACTGCGGCTAGGCAGGAAAGGGGGCCGAGCGCTGCGGCTAGGCAGGCTAGGGAGCCGAGCGCTGCGGCCAGAGTTCATAGTTCGCTGTCGGGGGGGGGGGGGGGGTACTAAAATTTTCAAAATTGGAAAAAATACCAATTTGTAATAGCCAATACATTTTTTTGAGAAGTACCCAAATTTTTAAACAAACACATGAGGATCGAGATAGTGATTATAAAACTTTGGGAACCAATATAATTTAGTGTCTAATGTCCTCCCCCTCAATCCCTGGTTATCATGGTCTGTACAATTTTAAGCTCCGCGTTATTTCACATTAACCAAATAACTTTATTTACAATTATATCAACATAAGTACGTAGTCATACTGCTTCGCCCTTACATGCCTCTAGATGCAACCCTCCCCACCCCCTCCAATTTTCAACTTTAATTTAAATGGAATACTAAAAAAGATTTTTGAGTTGTGTCATTTTTTCTAGTGGCGATTTTTCTAGGAATGATAGTGGTACTCATCCCCAAAATAGCTATAAACCTTTCCAGGACCTATAAGAAGCTACATTGTAAATGACAACAATTTTGGTCTGGCAGTAAGCGAGATCCTTTAGTACTTACAGACAGACATACATCGTGTTACTTACGTAAGAAAAGAGACATAGAATTTAACACATTCGTACTTGTTTTATGATTTTATTGATTTCGAATTAAGTAGCAGTGGATAAATTGTTGTAATTTGTTATTCAATTCAGATCTACTAATAAATAACTTGTATAATTATCGATATATTCTTCTTCTTATTTAATAATTTATTCTTTTAAGAACAAACTATACATATTTAAATCACATATTAATTTAGAGGAACTATCATCAAATTTCTGGGAGAAAAATTATTTTGACCGTAAAAGAAAGCAGGGGGGGGGGGGGCGAAAAAGTCTACATCTAGAATTTTGTCTGTCTTATGGGAACCAGTATAATTTGCAGTCCATTATCCCCTTCCTCCCTAGTAAAACCACGTGTTATAAAACAAGGATGACAACATCCATAAGTAGCAAAGCTTATCATTTTTACAATAAAAAATAATAAAAGAAAACTTTTAAAAAATGAGGAGGAGTATGTTGCGCTAAAAATCCGTAAAGTTTGTGAGTTTTAAGTTAAAAACAGTAGTAGAATGATAAAAATTTATGTTAACTATTTTTTAAAAATTTTCTATAGTTCTTTTCAATAAGAAATACACATATTTAGTGAATATTATCGTTCTACTACTATTTTAAGCCTTAAAACCCACACCTTAACGGACTGTTAACGCAACCTACTCCTCCCTTAATTAGTTATAAAAAAAACTGTTTTAATAATCAAAGCAGAATTCACAGAAAAAAATTCGAAATAATGCTCAAAAAACTTTTAATTAAAAAAATATAGAATATTTCAAAGAATTCCATAAAAATTTATAGAATATCAAAGACTTTTCATAAAAACTTCTAGAAAAGCATCAAAGATTTTCTTTGAAACTGCTGTGAGAATATCAAGGAATTTCATAAAAACTTCTAGAGAACATCAACGATTTTTATTGAAACTTCTAGAACATAAAATATTTTCATAGAAACTTCTAGAAAATTTTCAACCAATCAAAATATCTTATTATCCCCCATCCCCTCACCCCCAAAAAAACCTATAAATTTTAACGTTTTTATCATGAATCTTCTAGAACATACTATATTATTGCTATAAATAGATCACAGTTTACCCTTTTTAATTAGTTCTAATTATAGATTTAGTGATCATACCAATAGTCATTCGTGATCTAATTAAAATTAAAGTTAATTTTACCAAAAAGTAAGTTAATGAGAGTTACAAAGTGAATAAAAGTGATTTATAACAATGACGTCACATTGCTGATTTTTGAGACACTTTGTCCAGCTACAGTAAATTCCAGACACCATGGAAACTGTCCCGATTTTGTATAACTTTTGCGGAACATGTTCCACTTACGTCATATTTTTCTTTCCCGAAAAAGGGAAGGGAGGAAGAAAATCTCTTCAAAAGAGATGGGGAAAACCCCCTTTTCTCCCATCTCTTTTTTCTTCCCCCTTCCCTTTTTCTTTCTTTCCCCCTTCCCTTTTTCGGAAAAGAAAAATATGACGTATCTGGAACATGTTCCGCAAAAGTTATACAAAATCGGGACAGATTCCATGGTGTCTAAATTCCACTCTCTAGATGAGCATTACTGATGGACATAAAGACATTGTGGGTTATTCAGTTTCGCGGCTACTAACCAAAAAATTAATTATTATGATTTATTAAAATTGTAAAACATTTATGATGTAAAATATTTTTTTTCAACGGTAGGGGGCTCGGGGTGCATTTTCTCTTTCCCAATCCCCCAAGAAAAAAAAATAATTTTTGATGTGCCTTAGACATTTCAATTCAGGTCGATTTTATTCTTTTCACCTTCGTAAGTGATCATACAAAAAAAACATATAACCCCCCACACAAATCACCCCTCGTATATTTTTTTATATTTCAATTCGAGGGGGTTAATTTAAAGTTTTTTTTTGTCTTTTATTTTTGCATAAAAAAAATTATTTATGTAATTATATTTTGGCAATAAAAAACAGGTGTAAAACTTTTCTTAAAACAATTTTGCCAATTTAAAGTACAAATTAATAATAATAAAAAAAACAAGGATAACAGAATCCATATATAAGTCTAATAAAAAAGTCTAAATTTATCTTTACGTTTGTTTATATTTAGTTATAAGGTTTGTTTTCTGTAGATTAAGATCTCGGAATTTAATGGTCCAATTGGCTACAATTTTATTGGTAAGCTTTATAAATATCTTGGGTTGGTTTAAGCTATTTTATAACCGCCCCTAGAGGCTAGGGGAGACGTAGCCAGTGTTTTAAATTTACATATTTGCCTTATTTAATTGATTATAAAGTTTCTTTGAAATATATATATTTTACCATATCCTTACAGGAACCTATAACCAATATAAAATTAATAAAACGATTCTAACGTGATTAAATTTACGATTTTAGTTATTAACAACATTAGCCAAAATCATATAAAATATGACTGTATACCTTATTACATAACCTTAGCTATTCTTATACTTAGGTTTCCACCGGCCCTGTACAGCTCCATTACATATTTGGTTAAATTATCTTAGTGTAGGATTTCGGCTATAAATTATTCGACAAACATTTTTGTTCAATGCACAATGCTTTGAGAAGTCACTAAAGTATCAAGCCAACGAGTGAAAAAACGTGTTTATAAAACGATATGTCAATATAACTTGTGTATTTCGAACTTAACATACAATCTAAAGTTTTAGAGTAGCTTCACTATATAATTAAGAGTTTCAAATGAAGGAACGATTCTGCCATGTTAAAAATTACGCAAAATCGGTTTTTTGATGACGCTAATACGCGTAACCGCTTATTGTCACATCAGTGCAACAAGGATATGAAATATCCTTAAAATCACGAAACCTCGAACGAGCGAAATCAAAGAATTCATATATTTTTCACATGATAATTTTATTTTGTACCTTTCAACATTGTTTTTTTAGTTTCTCGATAAAATCAAAACCTATTTTATCAAATGTACATTTTAATGATTTTCTTTGTTAGACAAATAAATCATATTTTTTTATCAAAAGGAACATTTGTACATTTCGATGTATAAATAAACCATTTTATACCTTTTTTATTATCATGAACAGACTGACAATTCAAGTTATAGAGTAGCAACGCTTTACTAACAAATCTAACCATAAATAATATGAAATTAAAACAAGTTTTTTAATGTAAATACATTTTTATATTTTTCAACAAAAATCTTAATAAAAAACATAATAATTATAATATTATAATAGTATTGACAGAATGAATTTTAATTTAGTAAAAATCTTTGGAATTTTTGAAAATAATGCTTAGTTATCATCTTTTAAAGACATAACATTTTTAAAAATAAACAAAAGTGTTTTTTTTCTGACATATCACAAAAAGGGACAGAAGGGCAAATGTGTTATTTTTTTTGCATATTTTTTTGATGGTATTAAAATATATGATACACATTTTTATAAATATTATTTTAACGTCCCTTTTCTTAAAGCAGGAATTATAATTGAATCACTTTATGTTTATATATGCAATCACTGTTTAGTAGTTCTGGAAAGTTCAATAATGGTTGCTAGATCATATTGATTGTTGTGATCTGCTGCTGGAACAACTAGAACTTGTTGATGGCTGGTGGTAGTGTGCAGGGTTGGCTGCAATATGGCTGGAAGGCTGAATAGATGCTGTGGATGAAGGTACCGCCGACGACGCCGCCGTGGATGATTGGTTTACGGTGGCACTCTCGGCTAAAGGTGTGGCAGGGCAAAATTTTGACTCGCCCGACGCCAGCCACGGATGCAACATAAGATCTTCAAGCTTTATCCTTTCTTCGGGATTATATCGGAGGCAGGATTCGATTAAATGGCGGCATTCATCGCTAACATAACGGCGGTAAGATGGCTTGGCCGAGCAAATTTCCTCGTCTAGCTCGAACGGAATATCGCCCTGCACCATGTCGAACAGCAAAATGCCGAGGGACCACACGGTGTAGGGGTTGGCGGTATAACGGGAGGACTGGATCAACTCTGGCGGGGAGTAGACCCTGGTCCCGGTAAAATCACTGTATTCACCGTCGTGCAACATTGATCCTGACCCGAAATCGATCAGCTTCAGCTCACCGGTGGCCACGTCGATCAGTAGATTTTCATCCTTGATGTCTCTGTGGAGAACTCCTTTGGCATGGCATCGCTGGACTGTTGAGACGACCTGGCGCATCAGGTGCCTGGCCATGGGCTCTGTTAGAAATCTTTTCTGTGTGATATAATTGAACAGATCTGTGGAATTTGTAGGTCGCTCCATGATGTACACCAAGGAGTCAGGCAGAATATAATAATCTATAAGATTTATCACCCCTGGGACATTTTGGAGCATGGACAAAAGCTTCAGCTCCATGGAAACTTTGTCCTGGCCGATAAAAGACCATTCTGGTACTCTCTTGATGGCTACATGTTTGATGGCAACGGGAAGATTGTCTGCACGGCGTACGCCGGCGTAAACAACACCAAAACCGCCTTTGCCCAAAATTGGGCCAACACGGTAGCGCTGGCTGAAGGCACGCTTGTCGCGGCGGTGTGTGGCGGCCATCGGCGATGATAAGTTGCCGTTACACTTTGTGGGACAACTGATGGCGGATTGCTCGTGTGGCTTGGTTACTCCCATCTCGTCTAGAGTTGTGCACATGATTTTATACTTAAATTGTGCACCTTATATTTAACTTTATTGTTTTAGTTTTATATTTTAAAACACTTTTTGATTTGTGTATTTATTTATAACTTTTCCAATGCAAAGGTTCATTTATGAATGATAGTGAAAGTAAGTTTTTGGAACACTTAAGGCTTGAATTTCACACGCCTAGCAGAGCAGCAGCAGAATTGCTTCCTCACTCTGTGAACTCGTTTAATAAACTAAAGAATTTGTTATTTGAACCTCTCTAACAGTGTGTGCGTGTGTGTGTGTGTGTGTAGCCTTGGATGACTTACACACAGAGAGAATATCGCTCTCTCCTCTTTCCCTTTCACGTCCTATTTTTCCTTACAACTCCCATGTACCGTGTGCTTTCCCCATACCCTAAATCAACCCTTTCGTAACCCACTTCCCCTCCGCTCTGAGTGCGTACTTTGATCCGTGTTCTTCCCTTTCGGCCCGTCCCCCCCTTCTTCTTCTCACTCTGTCTTTTTGGCAAAGTACGTCATCACCCCTTTTCTTATTTTATTTAACTAGTTGTATTATTCAACCCTAACCCCCCTTGCCATAGAAACCCCCCCTTTTTCCTCAATGTTGTGCGTGCATTAAAATCCGCATTGAGAGAGGCTTTTTTTTGCACATTCTTCCCCCTTTCTCCCCCCCTCTTCCTATAACTACTACGCTTTTCTCTCTTAATATTTTTCCTCTCTTCAAATTTGCAAGATTTGAGAATACATAAGTAACAATATTTTAGAATAAAAGCTACATAAAAAAGCCTTTTTAATGGATAAATATAATGCATAAATAATATTTAAATCAATTTATTTTATGAAATTAGGCTATGCTTAATGTTTTAACGTTTTTATGTCTGTTTGTAGGTGTGTAGAAATGTCTGTTTGGGTGTTTGTGTGTTTGTATGGCAAAAATGTGAACAATTTTCCTCCTAAAGAAGGTGTTTCCAAGGCATTGTAACATTTCGACCATTATTTTGCGTTCAAACAAGGACAATGATGAACACAAGTAATGCAGCTATAATAAATTAATAATATGTTGCTTTAAAATTAGCAAACAAAAACATTTTTTTAAAGTTTGCAAGAAATTTTGATTATAGATTTTATTTATTTTCTTTTTAAAAATCTGTTAATAAACAAGGAAAATTACGCAAATTATATCTATACATAGACGTACGGACATACACAAGTTGTATAGAAGCTGCGCTGTTTGAAATATGCAGAAAAAGAACAGGTTCACTCATGGAAACAAAACCACATGAATTGGAAAATCTTGGTAAAAAAAAACTTGTTTAGGCCTTTTTATTTATCAAATTCCTCATCTATTTTGCTAAACTTAAAATAAAGAAAATGTTTTGTTTTTTAAGTTCAAAAAGTTCATTATAAGCGAATTTTCTTGCTTTTTTATAATCATTTTTGTTTGTATATATAATGTATTTTTGTAAACATTTTAAAAACTAGAATTTTGTTTACTTTTATTTTAAAACTAGAGTTACAATGTTTTTCTTTTCAAACTAAAGATCTCTAATATTACTGGACTATCTAGTTAGTGCTTTACAGTAAGAATTTCTATAGAGCCAGAGATGGTTCTATACTATTTTCCCATATAAGCCAAGTTTAAAAACAATCAAAATTTAACACAAACGACAAATATAAGGGCCTCTTTTAATAGGTTATAACAAAAAAAATTATGTAATTTAAAAAAAACTTACACATAACATTATATCTGGAAAGTCCAACAAAAAAAGTGGTCAAATAATAAAAAAAAGATCAACTTAAAAACATGATAATTTGTTGCGTCAAAAATGGATGAATTAGGAAAAACTTCTCAATAATTAAATATTTCTCTATGTAAAACAGGACTTTTTGATCATTGGTCAGTTATATGAGGCAAAAAATCAACTTAGGAATAGAAAATGATGTCTCAAAAGTAAAGGACTATTCTATCAATAAATATACATAAAACTATGTAAAATCAATTTATTATAAGTATCGCTTTTTAGATGAAAAATCCGCAATAAAAATTAAGTTTTGCAATTATGCGATGGTTTTATCATAGAAAGGTGAATTAAAAACGGCATGTGAATGTGTGAGTGTGTGTGTGTTTTTAGGTTCAATGCCTTTTTACAAGGTCAAAGCTTTACAAGAAGAGAGAGTTCTGTGTGTGTGTGTGTGTGTGTGTGTGTGTGTGTGTGTGTGTGAGTGTGTGTGTGTGTGTGTGTGTTTACGAGGTTTGGTTGACTACGTCTGGAAATTTGTCTATTGCTTTACATAACATAAACATATACTACATATATATATGTATATTATTTATAATACAAATTAGAACGATGTCTGTCCGTCTGTCTGTCTGTCTGTCCGTCCGTCCCTTAAGATCTCGGTAACCACTGAACCGATCGGATTCTACTCTTCAGGGAATATACCTATTGGTCCTGTGGTGGTTTAGGCTATTTTCTTGGGGGGTGGGACACACCTTACCCCCCCAAAAACAAAAAATCCCCCCCCTTTTTTTTTGGGGGGGGGGCTTCCTTGGTCCTTTTACGTATTTCGCCCAAATTTTTGTTTTTCTATCACCTCTTGGGGAAAAAGCCCCTAGAGGCTAGGGGCGAAGCCGCTAGTGTAATACAAAGTAGCTTGATGTCTGTCCGTCCCTTAAGATCTCGGTAACCACTGAACTGATTGGATTTTACTCTTCAGGGAATATACCTTCTGGTCCTAGGGTGGTTTTAGGCTATTTTAAAGTTTGAGTGGGGTTAACAGTAACACCCCCTTACCCCCGCCCTTGGAAGTCTATTGGCGAAGCTATTAGTATGTATCAAGGAAATACAATTAAAAGAGAATTATATATCAATAACATTATTAAAAGCGAAGCTTTTCTATAATTAGGGTCGGTCGGTCAGTCCGTCCAGAACGTATAGCTTTTTTCGTTAATTTAGCCAAGTAAGAATTGTCCTATCGATATCACACTTTGCATGGTGATTCCTGTAGTTGTACAATTTAGAAAGCGTAGCAACTCTATAATCAAATAAAGAGTTCTATACATCCATTTTAAATATGTTGATTTCTTTTACTTTTTTATAAACAAATTCTATAAGCAACTCTATAATCAAGTCCTAAAAAGGAAAGTATGTTCATAAACATTATCCTGTATCAAGCAGTTTTTCAACAAATTTACTTACAATTTTGCTTCGACTCTTATACATTTATATTCTGATTATTAAGTTTATTATCTAGTAGCTTGTAATTGCTGTCCTACCTATGAACACTATTGCCTTGTCAATAGCGAAGCTACTCTGTAATTCCGAATATAGTCTGTCTGTCTGAAACTTGATTTACTTAGCTTCTATTTTCTAAAGATTCCTCCGATTTTTAAGAATTAATTTTGTGACTTTTTGGTCTGTTGGTCTTTTGGTGGTGCTATAAAGCACCTAAGATTTATGGAATGAAAAAAGTATTTACACGGCTGTTATCTCAGTTAGACGACAGATTTTTTTGCTGGTGATTCTGCTGGCCAATAGGAATCTACTACATAAGTTTATAAGTCTTTCTGCAATGCTCTAGAAGACATTAGATTTATGTTATGTGCTTTTCTTAGCTGTCAATAGATCGCTAAAATTTGAATAAGATTCTGCTGACATATGAGAACTTACTCTATAGCATACTTGGTTCGACAGTTTGTCTGTAATGCTATTTAGAGCAGTCGCACATGGAATCCATGGCTTAAATGTGTAGATTTTTGTGCTTTGCTACCTTTGGAGGTTGTTATTCTTGATATTTTAATTACTTTAATTTTGGGGGGAGGGGCAAGTTTTAATTAATAATAAGAAGAAGCTTATTGCTCATAATTTTCCCTCCAACTTATATAATAAAATATATGTACTTCTTATGTAATCATAAAATATGATAAAAAAAGGCGTATTTAAACATAGTACTTGAAAATTTATAACTGCGATAATATGCTAATTTTTAGATTTAGTATAATATCTCATAAAATTGAATAGTAAAAATAATTTTCGGATTATGGAAAAATCAAGGATGACAACATCCATAAGTAGCGAAGCACAAAAAATCATGGATGGTAATACGTACAAGAAATTACATAAAAGATGCTCATAACAATGGGAAAAAATATTTTGATACTAAAATCTCAAAAAAAGTTTTAAAATTGGACCAATAACACCAAAGATATGGGGAAATATGTAAAACATATAAAAATAATCAAAAACCTGCTAAAAGGCAGTCTGACCGCCATGGTTTTTTTTTTAATTTTAAACGACAGAAAATCTTATTTTTATATCCTTAACTTTAAAAATTTGAAAAAAAAACAGAATATATGCATCAGGGAGAAATTTAAAATAGCCAAAAACCTGCAAAAAGGCAGTCTGACCTTCATGGTTGTTTTCTTTAAACGACAGTAAATTTAATTTTGATATCTATAACTGAAAAATTTTTGGAAAACGGACCATAAACACCAAAGGTATGGAGAAAAATGTGAAAAATACAAAAATAGCCTAAAACCTGCTTCAAGGCAGTCTGACCGTCATGGTTGTTTTAAAATACAAAAAAATATTTCTGAGAGGATAACGCCTCGTTTTCTTTCCATAGTCCCAATTTTCTAATAAAATAACGCAAACAAAGTTAGTTATTCATTAATAAGTTGAATTTGAATTTTATATGTAAAAATGCCTATAAAACATATATTAAGTAATAATTGACTTAAAATGCATATTTTGATAAATTTTAATTGCTATTTTTTTGTTTAGTTCCTGATGATGAGGGCAGTTTGCCCTCGAAACGTCGAATAAATTTAAAAATTTGATGCCTTGAGTTTTTCTGTCTGAGGATTTTACATGTTGGGTCCGTTAACCATTCGTCTTACTCATTAATAAGTTGGTTGTATTACCCTTATACAGGCATTTGAGAGATTTACCCAGCTCATTTTTTTGTAAGCATTCCCTTGAAAATCTACCTTTTTACATTGATTTGTATATAAGTCAGATATCGTTGTATAAGTGTTATGTTTGTCTGTTAAGATCTCAAAAATCAGAGAAACGATAAAGTTCCCCATCTTCTTAAATGGTTTAGTATGTTTTGTTATCAAATTTTTCTACTGCTTTCCAAGTTTCATTTTTATGCAATATTGAAAGTTAGTCGAACCTTTGACAGTAAGGAAAAAAGTAATTAAATTTTTCGTTGTGTATCTTAAAGCAGGGAGGTAGGGAACATTGAGCTGTTTTTTACACTCGTCCCCAAAGTTTTATAGTAATGTATGATTCGTTTACTTAACAACTTTGGGAAATTTTAATTTGTTGGATCTTTAAGTTAAGTGTCTGAACGTTTCAACCACTAATTGTAATCTACAGAAGTTATAATTTCGTGTATCATCATTAGGTATGTACAATAATTTATCGGCCGTTGTCTTATCCCTTTATTTAAGTTTAAGGCACAAAGTTATATCCCTGAGTAAACAGGTACAAAGGTGCAGTACAAAGTAGATAAACATGATTAAAAATACATTTATTGTACAGATTTTCTCAGAAGAACTTTACTTTAAACAATGTTTTCCTATTGTTTTTTTTACTTAAAGGAAGCCTGCAAGAAAAACAATGCTTTAACTGCTGAAAGACTGCCTTCAGCTTCAATAACAAAAAAAAGTTCTAGGCATTTCAAAATAACATTTTATGGGTCAAGCTGTATTCTGTACATTTTAGTAAAATCTTTTTGCATAAATTGCTTGCAGTACAAGATAGAGAAACATAATTATATTTTTGTGCAAATATTATCTTAAGATTGTCAGTCTGGCGACTAATTACTATTCAGTTATTTTGGAAAAAATTACATACTTTGAAAGTGTACCATATCCCACCCCCCGAAATAATTATTAGAACACATAACATCCAAAAAAGCAAAGATCTACAAAACTTAGGTAACATCAATCTATAATACAAAGTAGAATGATGTCTGTCCGTCCGTCCGTCTGTGCGTCCGTCTGAAGCTTAAGATCTCGGTAACCACTGAACCGATCGGATTCTACACTTCAGGGAATATACCTACTGGTCCTGTGGAGGTTTTAAGATATTTTCTTTGGGGGTGGGACACACCCAAAACTCCCAAAAAAAGGAAATAAATCTCCCTCAATTTTTTTAGGCATTAAAACAGATGGACAAACTAACAATTAGGACAAACAAATGCTTCATTTTGGAAACTTATTTAAGAAAAAATTTATTATGCAGATGCTTTGCATTATTGTGCATTATTTTGCAAGGAATCAGTAGACCTAAAGTGAATTAAATAGGATAATTATTTAACGTGAAAAAGTCTGAAATTTTTATTCTACTGACAAAAAAAGGATTTTTATCTCAGAATTTTCTATTGTTTTAACAACTGTATGAAAAATACAAAAATTTCGGTGATTTCCCTAAGGGTGTCTGGCGAGTCCAGAACCCCCTCCCCTTTATTTAGAAAAAATATTAAATTTAGATTTGGGTCTCTAATGCCTAACTTCTGCGGGGGGGGGCTTATGTCCAAAATAACATCAACTGACCTTTAAAGTTTCATAAAGATGCGATGCATCTCTACAATTCATTAAATAAAAAAAAGAAACATTTAATGTCTAATTCAGATTTTTCAAAAATAGACTTTTTAAAAGCGAAGCTTTTCTATAATTAGGGTCGGTCCGTCCGTACGTCCGTCCGAGATAGATAGCTTTTATTCGTTAATTTAGGCATGTTAGAATTGTCCTATCGATTTCAAACTTTGCATGATGATTCCTGTAGTAGTTGGGTACGATTTAGAAAGCGTAGCAACTCTATAATTATTACCAGAATGTCCGTACGTCCATTTTAAACATGTTGATTTTTCTACTTTTTTAACAACAAATTTTCAAGTGTTCTAATTATCCGTTTGATCTGATTTTTGGTATATTGATTCCTGGGACAACAAAAAACAATATTATAAGCGAAGCAACTCTATAATTAAGTCCAAAAATGTAAGTATTTCCATAAACATTATCATGCTTCAAGCAGTTTTCAACATATTTACTTACAATTTTGCTTCGACTCTTATACTTTTAAATTCTGATTATTCAGTTCAGATACTATACAAGTGTTAATGTCCGTTTGTCCTACCGTTTCAGTGCTTCGCTTTTATGGATGTTGTCATCCTTGTTGTATGTATTATTTACTGATTTGTGTTTTTTTCTTTTACAGAACGATTGGAAATGAAAATTTTTGTTTTTTTAATATATATTTGGACTGTACTCTAGTAGTCTTGGGTTGAGATGGATCAATAGCTTTTAAAACAAAGTTTGATTGGTTAGTTTAAACTAGTAGTGTCCAAAGTTTTTAAATAATAGTTTTACTCTACAGTTGGGGTATTTATGTTTATTCTAATCTTCTTCTCATTTTACATTATAAGATAAGGTTAAAATCTTCAAAAATGGGCGGAGTAATTAATGTTTTATGATAACGCCCCTTTTGTAAATTATTATGAAATACTGTACTGTTATATAACTTTAAAAATTGAGGAATATTTTTGAGCCATAATCTTTTTTCCTATTTTACCTTCTAATTTTTGTTTGAAATATTGTAAAAGAGGCGGAGTAATTCATGTTTTATAATAACGCCCCTTTTGTAAATTATTATGAAATACTGTACTGTTATATAACTTTAAAAATTGAGGAATATTTTTGAGCCATAATCTTTATTCCTATTTTACCTTTTAATTTAAGTTTGAAATATTGGAAAAGAGGCGGAGTAATTATTGTTTTATAATAACGCCCCTTTTAAAAAGTGTTATGAAATACTGTACTACATAACCTATAAAATTGAGGAAAACTTTTGAGCCATAATCTTCGGTTTAATCTTATCATATAATCTTCCTTCAATTTATTTATAACTCAGGCACCAAAGTCCATTAAAAAATATCTTGCTTCTAGCCTGAGAAATTACTTAAAAACCACCTTTTCAGTTTTTTTGGGGGAAATTTGCCAATTTTAAGAGGTTTATTTAGATTTTCTTAGACGAGGAGCCATATATATTTTAATTAATGGACTTTGATTACTGATTCTGCTCTTCAAGACATTTTCTGGGAGCACCATGAAGCCATGGCCCATAGTTCTGATGCAATAATATTTTGACACTCATAAGGGGAAAAGTAAAAAAGCTTTTCTGGTACAACGTAGTGTTCATACTTTTCAACCGATGATTTTAATCTGCATATTGTATCTGGTGTACATCAAGTTATTAAACATCGTCTTATCCCTTAAGATCCCTGATCAACTTTTACGCATACACAAGCAACACACACACACATCCAGATACTTTAGTATATAGAATTTTATCAAAAATCAATAAATATAGTTTATATCTACTGTATTAAGCGTATGTAGAAGCTTATTTCCAACGATTGTACAGCTTTAGTATGTCTGGTCAGAGAGAGAATGGACAATGGGATTTCAATGGGATAAAACTAGTCCCCAACGTTTTGTATCAACGTTTTCTCATTCGATGGCTTTACAACTTTGGGGACTTTTACTAAATTTTTAATAGTTGGTTTATTAAGTTGAGTGTTCATACGTTTACATCTCTAATACTAATTTTAGAAGGCGTAATTTAGTGTGTCATCATTGGGGATGTACATAAATTTATTGGCCATTGTCTTATTCCTTTAGATCCCTGATGTCCAGCTGGTTAGTTGCAATGATTTTTGGGTTTTGCTACTAATGTTGTAAACTTTGTTTAATAAGTTAATATTTCAAAGTTTGTTTGTTGTTTTAAAATGATATATTTCAACTTTTGGAAAAAATATCATACATTTAAAAAAAAAAAAACATGAACATTCTACATAAACATAAAATTACTGTGCAATAATTAATAGCTATTTAATACAACACCAAATATTAAATAGCTAAGGGGTTAGTAACGCCGAGAAGTTATACATACATGTTATAAGTTAATGATATATGTCAATTAACCCTTAACGGTTGGGGGGGGGGGGGGCGCCCCCTCATCCGGTTTTTTCTATCTCATTTTCTGTGTGTGAAAGATAAAGAGCCCAAACTGCTTGACTTTTTAAGTATGGGTATGACACATAACTGAGAGTTGGAATTTTTTGAATATCTCCATCCTGGCGGGCACAGGATGCCAGCAAACCTGGCAGGGTCATCCAGGTAAAGAACAAAAATTTGTTTTTGATTTAAACAAAGCATTTTATCTTACCAAAATACTAAAATATCCTCTAGTAGTACATCCTCATATTAAATACAGGTGTTCAAGTCAATTTAAGGTTCTGGTATGATCCTACAGGTCCTGATCCTCCAGGTCTCCAGAAATCTTTAAAATGCTCCTGTGGCCGCAATTTTTGACTTAGAGACTTCAAATTTTAAACTTAAGCTTTTCTTACATGTCTACATAATGTATTAAAATTTCATAAAGATCCGCCGCCGTTTTCCCGCCGACCGCCGACTGCGGCGGCTGGCAGCTTCCAAGTACAGCTGCAACCGCTGAAACTTATGTTTTGATATTTCAAATATAAAATTTAAATAAAATAAACATTTTCTGCAAAAAAAAAATTGGATCTACTGCAGTTCACGGTAAAATATTGCTGGTAACGAATATTGCAAAAAAATTATGAATTTTAAAGGCTGCTAGCTGTCAAACGGCTGAACGTACAGATCATGCCCGCACATAGTTTCAAGCGGCATAAAAAGGCCTACAAATAATCTGGAATAGCCATAAATCAGTAATGCATATTTATCTTGCAGTGCAGAGAAATGCGCGAAAAAGACCTATTTTACGCGGTTTTTCTTCAGTGAAGCTTTCCCTGTGCATCATTGGATCTTAGCTATTCCAGATTATTTGTAGGCCTCCTTATGCCGCTTGAAACTATGTGCGGGCATGATCTGTACGTTCAGCCGTTTGACAGCTAGCAGCCTTTAAAATTCATAATTTTTTAGCAATATTCGTTACCAGTAATATTTTACCATGAACTGCAGTAGAACCAAAAATTTTCTTCTAGCTTTAAAAATAAAAAAAATACAGCCGTTTGAAATTTTTAAGTAAAAAAGGACCTAAAAACAAAGGTTGTTAAATAAAAGGGTGAAGGAAGCGGAAATTGACCTTGACTTACTTAAGGTCGGAAATTCACCATAACACAGGGGACTTGCACAAAAATTTTTAGCCCTCTAGCTCTAATAGGAACTGAGATAATGAGGGGGGGCGTTGAACGCCCCCCCCCCCCCCGACTGATTAAGGTGCGGCAAGGGGCCCGACTGTTAAGGGTTAATAACGTTCTCATTGTCTATAAATAGATACTCACAGTGGACAAAACTGTGGACACAATGTTATAATATAGTTAAAAACATGATAGCACATAATTGTACAAATTATACAAATATTGAAGAAACTTTGAGAACCTCCATTAGATGTGTATTTATGAGTAAACTTTTCAGATATATCGTTAGAGATACTTTATGAATTGCTTATTTCAAATTTAAATTTAGATTCCTTTTTTTTATTTCCTTAATATCTTTTTTTTAAGATTACCTTACCAAAATTACTAAAAAACAGAATGCTTAATATGGACATACTTCAATTATTATGGAGGTGCTTCGATTAAAACATTACACAGTGCGTTCGAAGGTGCTTTGACTTTTATGTCAGAACCTAAATTGGGACATAGTGCATTTCATTACCCTAGGTTAGGTAACTTAATTTCAATTTTCAATAAAATCTAAAATGAAGCCGTTTTTGAGAAAATTAGATTAAAAAATTTCAAGTTCAATTTTCATCCCCTAGGAGTTACCGCATTTTCATGATAAGAAAAGCAAAGACTTTTTATTTAAAATTTTGAACAAGTTTGCTTTAATGAAGTCTTTCATAAAACCTCTCTATATATGATTTATTTAAGGCTGAATTTCCGTGACCTTAGCAAAGCAACTGATAAAAATGGCCATGAATCAACTCACTTTAGGAGTGGTTTTATGAAGAACTTTATAAAAGCAAACTTGTTCAAAATTTTAAATAAAAAATCTTTGCTTTTCTTGTCATGATTATGCGGTTACTCCTAGGGGATGAAAATTGAACTTGAAATTTCCAAATCTAATTTTTTTTAAAAACGGATGCATTTTAGATTTTATTGAAAAGTGAAATTAAGTTACCTAACCTAGGGTAATGAAATGCACTATGTCCCAATTTAGGATCTGACACAGAAGTCAAAGCACCTTCTTACGCACTGTAGTTATGCCTAATAGTTCTAGTAATCAATATTCCAAAAAAGTTCTACAAAACCTAAAAATTAACGTGTTTAACATAGATATTCAGAATTTCAAGTAAGATTATAGAGCTCTAAACTGTTACAGGATTCACCATGCAAAGTTTTAAATATATAGGACAGTTCTAACATGCTTAAATCTACGATTAAAGCTTTGTGTTACAGATTTACGTACCGACTCTGAACAAGAGAAAGCTTCCCTCAAAAAAGTAAAATGCGACTTTCAACAAATTTTTGTAACTTAGAAAATGTTGGTTTTGAAATTTTAACATTTTTCAATAATTATTAAACATATTTTTTTAAAAAGGTGATATTGATAAATTATCATTATTGAATTGGATATTTTCAGATATCTATAATACTTTTTAAAATAATAAAATATTGAAAATAGTTATTAATCGAATCGTATTATAAACAACTTTCCGCGGATAGTAAAACGATAAATTCTAAGATTAATTCTGGTTTTGTAAATGACTGATATATCAATTTGAAGCCATCTCATTTTATTTAAGTCGAATCAGTGCAGAATCAGTGTGTTAATTTTAATTGTAATTCGAAAGAGATAGAAATAGAGAAAAAAAATAATTATAAGTAAATTTACCTCTCCCAAATTTTTTAAGTGGGAGGGGTTAATTCCCCACCCCCTTACTCATAGTTCCCCTAGAGGCCTCTAGGGGCGTATCCACTAGTTTATAATATATATGTAAATAGAAAGAGATAGAGAAAAATTGAAAAACAGACAAATGTATAAAGATGAATATATATTAATCCTAAAACACATTACCTGCACATTTATAAAAAAAACATGTACTATAAAAAATTTCAGAGTAGTTTCGCTTCCTAAAAAATATGATCTAAATTTTGAAACAAATTTGCAAAATATTTTATCTAAAAATCTGTCATATTAAAAAACCATAAAGTATTGATGTTTTCGTACTTTACCAAGGAAGAAAGAGGGCAATAGCAGGTTCTTCTTCTTCAAATAAGGAACCCCTAGGTCTTAGGGGCAAAATTACGAGTATATGATAAGAAGATTTTTAAAGTCCCTCCACAGATTATGACGTTATACGATAGAATAACCAATGAGAGGCCAGCTTAAATTTTACCGTTGGTCTATTACAGTGTATACTGGCCTCTCATTGGCTATTCTATCGTATGACGTTATAATATGTGGAAAGACTTTAATCATCTTCATATGATAATAGTTTTTTTTATCTAATTATAATTTATAACAGACAACTAACTTAAAAAGTTTAATGAAAATTCGCCTATAATACGATACATAATTTTTCTGTATGACTAAGAACAGGTTATAATCTAACAGATTTTAATTGGTTTCGAAGCCATACTGGAAAATTTATGATTAAGGGTTGAATATATTTTCAATCAGTTTGACTTAAAAATCGCTTTTGATAGTCGTAATTTCTTATATAATCAGAGGTAAATAATAGTTATTTCTCGCATCGTATTATAAACGGCTTTCCGTGGATATAGAATGTACAATTATGAGATGTAAACCAGTTTTTTTAGCCCCGGGGTGCCGAAGGCACCGGCTAAAAAACTTGTTTTAATCTTATGATTGTACATTTTTATATTCGTAGAAAGCTGGATATAATACGATGCTAGGCATAGTTTTTTCGTATGGATTAGTACCGGTTCCTATCCACAAAGAGAAAAAGATCTTAAAGGCTAATACAATGAACAATAAATTTGTTAATTACCCAAAGATGATAACGATAACTACTTCGGCAATCTAATTATTGGTTGAGAAGTTTGAACCCAGGTATTTGGTACCAACCTATCAAGATTTGAATAAAGTACCTAAATTATTCAGGCAAGTTTGTAGGAAATCAATTAAATGATGTTCTTTAATGTAAACAAAGTGAATTGATTTTTTTTCCAACTGAATATGAAAAGATATGAGATAACATTGTTATTTTTTCAAAAATGCATGGATAAGACAATGGCTGATAAATATGACTTTATCCCAAACTTCCCCCAATTATAGTATTTCTTATGGAAGAAATTAGGGGAGAGATTAATTTGTCTTCTGTTGTCATATCCCTGATATTGATTTCTTATTACCTGGATCTTACACCAAATTTTCATGTATTCTAATAAAGTGAAACTTGTAGCTGGCTAAAATAACCATCCCAGTCCTCCATCCTCCTTATCCCATCCCCTCCCCTGCTACTAGATGAACGAACTAACCAATTAATGACAAGGTAAAAAGCATCCCAAATTTACAGTAATTATTCCCCTGTCATGTTATCCTAGTATATACTACACCCATTACATTTTACAATTACATAGTGTGCAATCATTACCTCACATGCTTTACATTACCAGAACCGCAAATTATTCAACAACACAAATTACCGCTTCCCCTTTTTTCTTAACTTTCTCATAAACCGTTCATTCTAATTAGTTTGCTTTTTGCTTTTTGCGATTAAGAATGATTAGCGGAAGTGTACACACACACATTTTGTTTACTTTTCCGGCCACAATAAACTGTTGAAATGACAGTACACTGTACAGTTCGATACTTAAAAAATCTGTTTCTACTTTTGTAATATTCTTGTACTTTTCTAGGAGTTGATGTTTATTTTATAGTCTTGATTATCCCCATATGAAAATAACAGTCTGTGATAATACCAGTCTGTTCGAACTGCAAGATCTAACAAATAGCTGGACTGATATGATTCTCCTTTACAGGAACAATTCCTATAGGTTCAGGTTCTTTCTATTTTACGAAAGAGTGTCTGTCTGTCTGTATCAAAGAATCTTGCTAATCGCTAAACCGTTTGGGATCTTCTGTACTATTTAGCTTCTCATAGGTCCAGGGAAGATTTTGAGGGAAGTATTTTGAGGGAGGTTACCACAATCCTCCTAAGAGAAATATACTCTAGAAAAAAATTACACACCCCACCCCCGAAAAAAAGTGTTTTTTTTTCAATCTATTTTTAAAAATTTAATTCGACTTCCCAGACCTAAAGTGCCCCTAGAGGCTCCTAAGGTCTCGGCTGCTAGTGCAGGATAAATAATATCTAATTTAGACGTTAGAAATATTATTCAAGGTTCGGACTCGTGAAATTAATGTAAACATGTAGTATTAACAAGTGATTTATAATGAAAAACTTCTTTCATGTATACTGAAAACATTTCACAGTTGTATAGAACAACATTCGAGTCATTTTTTCAGGGATCTTAAGGGATAAGACAATGGACAATACATTAATGTACGTACATACCAAATGATGATAAACAAATCCCCTAGAGGCTAGGGGCGAAGCCGCTAGTAATTTATAATCCGATATATCCAAAGTATATAAATAAAACTTTTCTGGACCTATGAGATGCGTCGGACCATGGAAAGAAAACGGTGTAGTGGATTTCGTCGTATTTTCACAGTAGCCTTTGATAGGTTATGTTAGGTTAGGTTATGTAAATGTTAATAATTGCTTCACAGGGTTAGGAAAATGCCCCGCAGGGTTTAAGCCCCCCCCCCCGTAGGGTCTAGAAGTAGGATTTAAACTACTGTAAAAATACAACGAAACCCGCTTCTTCGTTTTCTTTCCATGATCCGAAGCTTCACTGTAAAGAAGAGCTATTTCGGTTAAATGGTCAGCGAGATCTTTCGATACAAACAAAAACAGGCATACGGTTAGACATCCTGTTAATTCTAAATAAGGAACTGTATATATTCTTTGGAATAATAAAATTTTCAAATCAATCACATTCGTGGACGTAATTGCTTTTCTCGTATTTATTCCAATCCGGTGGATAGGAACCGGTTCTCATCCATACGAAAAAACTATGTCTAGCATCGTATTATATCCAGCTTTCTACGAATATAAAAATGTACAATCATATGATTAAAACCAGTTTTTTTAGCCGGTACCCCGGGGCTAAAAAAACTGGTTTTAATCTTATAATTGTACATTCTATATCCGCGGAAAGCTGTTTATAATACGATGCGAGAAATAACTATTAATGTGTCTGACTGTGCTCTTCAGGGAGGAAGAGGATACTGGATTTTAAAAAAATCTACATCCCTTTACTCTCCAAATATTACACAAATAAGAGTTGGGGGTGGGGAATTTCTTTATTGTAATTGGTATCAGTAGGGGGGAGGTGTCTGCTTTGAGGCTAATCCACACTGCGTCATACTAGAGACGCTAAAAATGGTACAATACGCTTCTATGACAGGCCCGTGACATCAATAGAACCGAGGAAATGTAGTGGCCCATAAATAGTCTAAACTCGAAAGTTAGGACTTTCAGACAAAGGTGTTGCAATCTAAACTACCTAAAATATTGTAGGAGTTGGAGTATCGCCTTCCCATAGAAAAAATAGAAGGAGACTCCCGACCCTACAAGGAATATTATGAATTTTGCATTGTCTTATCCCTGTACACCGTGGTGCTAGGTGTTATGTGTTGACGTAGGAAACTTGAATAAATGACGTCGGTAGTAGGTTAAACATATTTGGAATTATTTGTGTACATTTTCAGTTTTTCCTATGATATAAAGTAGCAAGGTTTTTTTTTAGATTGATCTCGCTAACAGCTGAACCGATAAGGTTCTTCTTTACAATGAAGCTTCTTATAGGTCTTGGGATGGTTTAGGGCTATTTATAAGTCTGGGTATGGTTTAGGCTACTTTTCTGACCATCCATATCCCTTCGAATAGAGGGACCTCTATGATAGGGGCGCAGTCGTTAGTATAAAATAAAGTATTAAGGTCTTTTTGTCTGTAGCAAAGGAATTTGCTAACATATAAACCTATATGGTTCTCTTTTACAGTGAAGCTTCTTATAGGTCCTAAAATGGTTTCAGACTATTGCATTTTTTAAAAGTCTGCTTATGGGGGGGGGGGGGGGGGGTTAACACACCCCTGGAATAAGAAATTAAGGATATCCGCCTTCCCCTTTTGTCAACTATGTTAACAAACCCCAAGAAACTGTCTAAAAAAAACTTTGGTTACTGTTCATCAATTTTGATTGGTAAGTTTTAAACTAGATGTGTTTAAACTTTTCAACCAATGCCTTTAACTTATGTTAGGGATAATTTTGTTTATCATCATTGATGAATGGTGAATGTGCGGAAAAGAATTCCCACCCAGCTGTATATCCAAAGTAGGGTTGGGCCGGAGACTTTTTTGGCCGGATACCGGATACCGGATATCCGGCCGATTTATAATGCCGGATATCCGGTTCCGGCCGGATATCTGGCCAACGTTCGATATCCGGCAATTTACCGGATATCCGGCGTCCAAAATCAGCCGGATATCATGTAACCGGATAGTTTTAATATCCGGTATCCGGTCGGATAATGAAAATGGCCGGATATCCGGCCGGATAACCGGCCAGACCGGATATCCGGCCCAACCCTAATCCAAAGTCATAAGAAACTATTAATAGCTGTCTCTAAAATCAATTTCAAAGTTTTAACTTTTTCTGACACCTTCGCCCTACTTTTTATGTTTTCTACGTTTATATATGAGAAATTCAAAATATCATTTTTTTAATAATTATTGTTCGTTTTAAAGCAGAGCTTTTTTTATTTTATTTGTTCAAAATATTAGATTTTTTTGATAAATGAGGCTTATTAGAAATGTTCTATCGATTTAAAACTTTGCATGGTGATTCCTGTAGTAGTTTGGTACGATTTAGAAAGCGTAGCAACTCTTTAATCGTTACCAGAATGTCCGTACTTTTTTAACAACAAATTTGTATGTGATAAAATCATCCGATTAATTTGATTTTTGGAATACTGATTGCTAGGACAACAAAGTACAATGTTATAAGCGAAACATCTCTATAATCAAGTCCCTAAAACGTAAGTACATATATCCTAAAACATTATCCTGTATTTAAGCAGTTTTTCAACAAATTTAATTAAAATTTTGATTCGAGATTTATAATTAAGTTCTGATTTTTCAGTTCTGCCACACTACAAGTAAAAATGTTCGTTTGTCCTACCGTTTCAGAGCTTCGCTTTTATGGATGTTGTCATCCTTGTTTTATAAATGTGGATATGTTTAAATTTGCCGGTACGGGAAAAGTTCAGAACAGATAAACCTTAACGTAACTTGGATAACATGTAGAGGATGCTATACACAATTAAGAGCTTATTTACAAGGCAAATCGACCTAACCAACTCTTTGATTGCACGACATTTTACTGAAAGTCCTAACTGTGCTTGGTAATGACTTCCGCCTGTTTTGGACCAAGGCATTCAACCTAATCAAATTATTTATTTTGCAAATCTTAACGTCTTAAGTTATTACACTATTTTGGGCTGAGATCGAATCCATAACATACACAAGAAAAATATTATGTCGCAGTGATTGGTTAAGTTTTATAACCTAAATCCTTAAGTAGCTTACCCTAAATTATCTCGTACGGGCGGGATTGCAGTCAAGGACCTTATCGACTTGTCCAGGTCATCGGTCCAGCAATCCAGGAGAACTAAGGATGACTGTTACGCACCCTTCTCTGTCCAAACACCCAAGGATATTAGGTTAAGTAACATCCAACAGACAACCAACTCTCTGTGATGCACTACCTTTGTCTGAGAAGTCCCAACTGTGCATGGTAACGAGTTGCGCCTTTTTTGGACCAAGGCATTTGTCCTAATCAAATTATTTATTTTGCAAATCTTAACGTCTTAAGTTATTACACTATTTTGGGCCGAGATCGAACCCATAACATACACAAGAAAAATATTATGTCGCAGTGATTGGTTAAGTTTTATAACCTAAATCCTAAAGTAGCTTACCCTAAATTATCTCGTACGGGCGGGATTAAAGTCAAGGACCTTATCGACTTGTCCAGGTCATCGGTCCAGCAATCCAGGAGAACTAAGGATGACTGTTACGCACCCTTCTCTGTCCAAACACCCAAGGATATTAGGTTAAGTAACATCCAACAGACAACCAACTCACTGAGATGCACGACCTTTGTCTGAGAAGTCCCAACTGTGCATGGTAAGGAGTTGCGCCTGTTTTGAGCCAATGCATTTCCCCTACTCTAACTATTTATGTCGCGCATCTGACATAGCAGCAGTAGGAACCATTTTTTTAACGTCTTTAGTTATGTCTTGGTGTCGGACGGAGATTCGAACCTATCACCTTCCCGACGACGACCGGATGCGCTACGTGATGAGCCACGGTCGCGGGTTTCCTAAAGTAGCTAGCTAGGCAGCTTATCAAAAAAAAAATACACGTTCAATGTCCACGTAGTAACGCAGTGGCCCAAAAAGTGCTTTTCAGACGTTACGCAAATCGACAAAGCGTGAAAATGCTTCATTTTTGTCCTTCCTTCATTTTTTGCCCCTTAAATATCAATTTTTCTCCCTTTACTATATTGATGTTTTTGCACAATAGCTAATATTGAAATCTTACAAAATAGCGAATTTAATCCTCCCTCCTAATACATGTTAATATAAAAGATAAGTTTCAGCAGCTTTCAACCTCGCTTTTCTTATTAATTATTTAAAATAAATCCACCATCCCTTAAATAAAAAGACTAAAATCACTGGAAAATACAAAATAGCTTGTTCTGTATAAACCCCAAAAGTCATGTTACTACTTGGCCTTAAACATGACATGACTTTCTCTCTCTCTCTCTCTCTCTCTCTCTCTCTCTCTCTCTCTCTCTCTTTCTCTCTCTCTCTCTCTCTCCCCCCCTCTCTCTCTCTGCCTGTTAGCTCGTACTTTTTCTCAGTGAAGCGGTCATTCTGTCACAGAGCAAGTATTTAAGAGGTAAATGAAAAACTTCTTTAGGAAGGTGATTAGTTCGAATCTCAACATAAGCTAAGTAATAAAACTGAAGCCTTCAATATAATAATTACTGATGCAATGTAAGACACACAACTTTAAAAGTTAAAGTTTAGATAATGCCTTGGCCCGATACAGGTAGAGATGTCATTGTCGATCCCCCTCCTCCAAATAAGAAAAAAAAGCGGATCATGGAAAGAAAACAAAGTCATTCCTTAATTAGGACAGAAGTCACCTTCCTAGGAAGGACATAAGTAGCATCCCTTATGTGAGAATTTGTTAGATGAAGGGCATAACTTGTCTCCCTTAACAAAGATTTTGCAAGATGAAGGACATAAGTAGCCTCCCTTCACCACACAAAACCTAGCTTTTTGGTCCTTCACATAGCAAAATCTTGCATGAAATAGTTTATCTGTCCTTCACATAGCAAATTCTTGCAAAACATAGCATTTATGTCCTTCACATAGCAAATTCTTGCAAAACATAGCAAATTCTTGCAAATCATAGCAAATTCTTGCAAAACATAGCATTTATGTCCTTCACATAGCAAATTCTTGCAAAACATAGCAAATTCTTGCAAAACATAGCATTTATGTCCTTCACATAGCAAATTCTTGCAAAACATAGCAAATTCTTGCAAAACATGGCAAATTCTTGCAAAACATAGCATTTATGTCCTTCACATAGCAAATTCTTGCAAAACATAGCAAATTCTTGCAAAACATAGCAAATTCTTGCAAAACATAGCATTTATGTCCTTCACATAGCAAATTCTTGCAAAACATAGCAAATTCTTGGAAAACTTAGCATTTATGTCCTTAACATAGCATTTTGGTCCTTCACATAGCAAAATCTCACAAAACATAGGTTTTTCTGACCTTTTTCTACCAGGAGATCAGAACTAAATCAGAACACACATAACAAGAGTTTTACATAATTTAACTCTGCATAAATTATGATAATTCATTATTATTACCCCTCCCCCCCCCCCCTATTTAAAATTTACCCCTGCATAAATTATGATAATTCTTTATTATTACCCCTCCCCCCCCCCCCTATTTAAAATTTACCCCTGCATAAATTATGATAATTTATGCTGAGTTAAATGTACTGTTTGAACTTCTATCTAACAGGATATGAGAACTGGGAGGTTGTGACACAAAAGAGGCCAGCTATGGTGCCATGTAGGAAAAGTGGCATTGCATTCTAGGGCCTAAAAGGCGTCATAGCTGGCCCCTTTTCAGTCCATCATATGACATGGGAAGGAGGTTGAGGAGCATTTTATGCAGTCTAAATTCCCAAGAATGCAATGCCACTTTTCCTACATGGCACCACCTCCCATGTCATATGATGGACACAAAAGAGGCCAGCTATGACGCCTTTTAGGAAAAGTGGCATAGCATAGTGGAATTTAGGCTGAATAAAATGCTCCTCAACCTCCTTCCCATGTCATATGATGGACTGGAAAGGGGCCAATTGAATAATTGTTAATCTGAATGTACTATGTAAACACTCTTGTTATGTGTGTTCTGATTAAGTTCTCATATCCTGTTAGATAGAAGTTCAAACAGTACATTTAACTCAGCATAAATTATCATAATTTATGCAGGGGTAAATTTTAAATAGGGGGGGGGGGGAGGGGTAATAATAAAGAATTATCATAATTTATGCAGGGGTAAATTTTAAATAGGGGGGGGGGAGGGGTAATAATAATGAATTATCATAATTTATGCAGAGTTAAATTATGTAAAACTCTTGTTATGTGTGTTCTGATTTAGTTCTGATCTCCTGGTAGAAAAAGGTCAGAAAAACCTATGTTTTGTGAGATTTTGCTATGTGAAGGACCAAAATGCTATGTTAAGGACATAAATGCTAAGTTTTCCAAGAATTTGCTATGTTTTGCAAGAATTTGCTATGTGAATGACATAAATGCTATGTTTTGCAAGAATTTGCTATGTTTTGCAAGAATTTGCTATGTTTTGCAAGAATTTGCTATGTTTTGCAAGAATTTGCTATGTTTTGCAAGAATTTGCTATGTGAAGGACATAAATGCTATGTTTTGCAAGAATTTGCTATGTTTTGCAAGAATTTGCTATGTGAAGGACATAAATGCTATGTTTTGCAAGAATTTGCTATGTTTTGCAAGAATTTGCTATGTGAAGGACATAAATGCTATGTTTTGCAAGAATTTGCTATGTGAAGGACATAAATGCTATGTTTTGCAAGAATTTGCTATGTTTTGCAAGAATTTGCTATGTGAAGGACATAAATGCTATGTTTTGCAAGAATTTGCTATGTGAATGACAGAAATGCTATGTTTTGTGAGGTTTTGCTATGTAAAGGACAGAAAAGCTAAGTTTTGCAACTTGAAGGACATAAGCAGCCTTCCTAATGTAAGAATTTGTCAGACAAAGGACATAAGTCACCTCCCTTAAGTTAGATTTTGTTAGATGAAGGACATAAGTAGCCTTCCTTAGACCAATTTTCAGTGACTTCTGTCCTAATTAGGAATGACTTTGTTTTCTTTCCATGATCCAAAAAAGCTTTTATTTATAAAAATTGACTACCCATTTGTGAGATCTTTTTAAATATACATACATACATGCACATTGCTCATATCCAATTACTTAGGTTATATAAAGTATGATTTCTAATAGTTGGAATGTGAATGGCTCTTCTAAAATTTGTCGATGGCGTTCGTCTGAAAAATGAATTAACATCATTTACACCTCAAGTACGTTGGGGTGGTCATGCCATTTCGAAGATTTAAAAAAAAAATTTTTATGCTTTTTTTAGAATTTTTACATGTCATATGTTTCATTATTTCATTTTTAGTCATACTGTCAGCTAGGAAAATAGCTGAAAACCATCCCTATACTTAATTCTAAATTACTTATTACTATATATTAGCACTATATTAGAAATAGGATTAAAACATCCCAAGACGCAAAAAATAGCCTAAAACTATCACATGAACTATGCAAAATACCTAAACAGAGAACACGTTTTGGTCTGTAGTTCTTGGGATCTTAAGCTTTAGACAAAAAAACTTTCCTTTATATAATAGACCTTCTTTTATGTTAACAGAATGGCTCAATTTTCTGTAGGGATTATGTATTGATTTTGCATTTTTAAAAGACCACTGAAAGAATCTATTTATATTTCATTTTGATATCTAATTTTAGTTGAAACTCCAATTGAAAAAATAAATAGCATCAGAGTTACCAAATCGTCCTGCCATTAGAAAGTTCTTTATCTACATACAATAAGTTTGTTTGATATTCAATGTGTCTATAAATATTTTTAAAAAATTTTAGAGCAGAGTTTTTTACGGCTTTGTATTACAACGCAAGTACGTCGTAAAAATCCATGCGACAATATTTTCACATATTTGGGCCATTTCATGCAGTTATGAATAGGAAAAACTTATACAACTTTCGTAGGTTAGGTTGTTCCTGCAATGTTACTAAAAGTAAAGTCTTATATAACTTTTGGGGGAGAGTACCTCCACCCTCCAAAGAGAAATTGATCTTGGGCCTTGAATAGATTGGCTGGAGATTTTACTTTATATTTAGATTTTCTCACAGTAAAAAACAATATAAATTATGGTAGTTATAATTTTTAAGGAAAATGATTGTCTTTTTTATGAATGTTTTATGTATCTTTTCTGTTAAATTTTTTGCTGCGCAACTTATAAACATTTATTTACCCGCTTTGAACAAACGTTTATTACTTTCATTCGCATGACACGCGCTGATAAATTATAAAGTTCTCATAGATTTAGAAACTTGTAAAGGATTAGATTTTCATTAGCGGCAAGCTGACGGGGAAGTGTCGAGTTTGGACCACGCCGCGTCATATTAAAGACATTAAAAAAGTACCTACTACTGCTTTGTCAGTTGTCATGTTTGTCATATTTGTCATGTTTGTCATGTTTGTCATGTTTGTCATGTTTGTCATGTTTGTCATGTTTGTCATGTTTGTCATGTTTGTCATGTTTGTCATGTTTGTCATGTTTGTCATGTTTGTCATGTTTGTCATGTTTGTCATGTTTGTCATGTTTGTCATGAGTTGTAAGTAAAGGGATAAGTCTTAACCGATGCAACTATGCACAGTTAGGACTTCCAGACAAAAGTCTTACAATCAAGAGATGATGCCCTTGGGTTCTCTAAATCAAGTCTTGAAAGTCAAGGTTTGATTAAAAAAACATTTTTACATTATTGAAAATTAAACATTTTAAATATTTGTAAAACTTGAGGTCAAATAGTATGTTCTGTACAAAATTGGACCCTAAAGTAACCTACCATCATAGGACCAGAGTTAAATGTTCAAACCCAACTTTTATAGAATATAGAATATAGAACTGTTTATAGAATACGTGGATACCCTGATAAAATATTTCTCCCAACTGGCTAACATAACATGATTTTGCCCCATACATTCCCCTAATTATGGAGAAACGTATTGACCAATATCTGAGGACTATATTAACAACCTAAACCTCCGACAAAATATGCAAGTATTTTATATAAATTTTTGTTAGACTCTTAACACTGTTTGCAACTATTAATAGGCAAAGCGTTACGATCTAATAATATATTTTATTAAAGTTATGGATGGACATACCTTAATTATAGAGCAACTACCAAAGAAGTCCAAGAGATAGGAGGTAAAGGGGTGTTTACCCCCCTTAAACTTTGAAATCCATTATTTACCCCACTAAAATTAGAAAAACAAGGATGACAACATCCATAAAAGCGAAGCACTAAACGGTGGGACAAACGGACATTAACACTTGTATAGTGTCTGAACTGAATAATCAGAATATAAAAGTATCGAAAGAGTCGAATCAAAATTGTAAGTAAATTTGTTGAAAAACTGCTTGATACAGGATAATGTTTTGGCAGACTTACATTTTTAGGACTTGATTATAGAGTTGCTTTGCTTATACTATTGTTCTTTGTTGTCCCAGGAATCAATATACCAAAAATCAGATCAAACGGATAATTAGATTACATAAAAATTTGTTGTTAAAAAGTAGAAAAATCAACATGTTTAAAATGGACATACGGACATTCTGGTAATGATTATAGAGTTGCTACGCTTTCTAAATCGTACCTAACTACTACAGGAATCATCATGCAAAGTTTGAAATCGATAGGACAATTCTAACATGCCTAAATTAACGAATAAAAACTATCTATCTCGGACGGACGGACGTACGGACAAACCCTAATTATAGAAAAGCTTCGCTTTTAAAAACATGAGATAATCACCCCAACAAACCCTAGAAACGCCCCATTTTATCCCTCTCAAAAATATCTTTGACGTCCTTGGTAACTGCCTTACTAAACATTCCTTGCCATTATTGGACGTTATTGTCCTTGTCTGTAAATTTAATTATCCGATTATTCATTTAATTTTGCACGCTTAGAACTTGACAATTATTAATTTAAAAGAGATAGTACACGTAACACGTTCGTATTTGCATACATTAATTTTACAGTATAAGATGTATAATACTTTCTAAAGACAAGACGCTTACCCCCTTGCCTCTAGGTGGATGGGCTAGGGGGGGGGGGGAGGCCATGAAGATAGGCAAAAGCCACCATTAGATTGTCTGGAAAGTTCAACATATTTAACCAGCAATTTATGAGATCTTTAGCTTCATACAACAAAACCTTACTAAGGATTTGAAGGTTAACCCCTTGCATCAAGTAACTCTATATTCGAAGAGGGATAATAATAGCCTTAAACCATCCTGGGAGCTATACAATTTTCTTCTGCCCATTTTTCCACATTACCAATTTCAAGCTATAAGACACAACCCCCTTAAATTTTATTGAGGGTGAAACTATTTTTTTTTAAAGGAGGCTTGTTTGACTTTTAAGTATGATGATTATGTAGGAGTGTAGATACCTACTGGGGATGTTTTACCCCCCTGAAAAACTCTATGCATGCCACTGCTTATAAACAAACATTATTGTCCTTGTTTATTTAAAAATAAAATATTACGACTGGTAAAAATATTTCCTGATAAATAGAATGAGTCATATTTAACTAAAATTGATAAATAAAGAGGCATCGAGTTACAACATTGTTTGCAATAACCTCACATCACAGGGATCTTAAGGGGCAAGACAATGGACGATTACTTGAAGTAAAGCTCGATGATGATAAACAAAATTACCTCTTTGGTAGATAGAAAATAAAGATTTAAAAGTTTTAACACTGTTATCTTCAAATGACCAACAGTAAATAGGTCAGTACTCAAAGTTTTGAAGCCAACGAATGAGAAAACTTTGGTTACCAGTTTATTTTCCAGTACAATATCGTCTCTCTCCTGATATAGGACATTTTTAATTCAGACTATCAAACATTATATAGATAGACTAGCTATGCTTGTAGAGTTGCTTCGCTTAATAAATTGCACCTGTTACAGAAATCAGCATTCCAAGTCTAAAATCGACAGTATGGACGTACACAGACTTACGTAAGAATCTACCCTTAATTGTAAAAAAAGCAAAGTGTTATGATGTTAATTTTTTTCTAACCGCTGAACCGACGCGGTTACGACTCTCAGAAAGAATGTACGTACTAGTCCTATGGTTGTTTTAAGCTATCTTTAAGAGAAATATAACAACCTTTACCCCCCAAATCCCCCTCAATGAAGTCTTTTATTTTAAAAAAATGGAGTGACTTCCCCTTCACATGTAGGGCCAATCCTCCTGAGGGTTCCAGGACAAACGCAGGAGTCTCAAACCTTGGAGTGGACAAACGCAGGAGTGCAAAAATATTAATTTAATCAAGTATTTCTATACAGATTAGGTTAGGTTAAGATATGAATGTACAAATAAGCCCCCCGCAGGGGTTTGGCATTTAAAAACCAATAATATATTCTAAAAAAGTTTAGGTTAGGTTAAGTGTTCACTCCTGCGTTTGTCCACTCCGACGTTTGGGACTCCTTCGTTTGTTCTAGGACCCTCCTGAGGCTATTGGTGAAGCACCTAGTTGAAATTAAGGAATTACTGAATAGTTTATGTCTCTAAGTTTCTAAGAAACTGAGGAATGACTCATTTGTGCTATTTTAAGACTAATGATTCTTTCAAAAATGTTTGAAACTATGCACCTCACTACGAAATGCACACATTTTGTGTTTTTAAGTTTGTGTGTTGTATTTTTTTGTGTGTGTGTATGTGTGTGTGTGTGTGTGTGTGTATGTGTGTGTGTGTGTGTGTGTGTGTGTGTGTATGTGTGTGTGTATGTGTGTGTGTATGTGTGTGTGTGTATGTGTGTATGTGTGTGTGTTGTTTTTTGTGTGTAACAAGTACAATATTGTCCATGAAATTGAAAATAAAATTAAGAAATAGTTATTTGGCGCAACGTATTATAGACAGCTTTCCACAGGTGCCCGAGCTAACAAACCTGGTATTTTAAACTAATTCTACATGTAACTAAAGGTTATGATAGATATAGAAAGTCTCGATGATCATTCCTCTAATTAAACCAATAGGATTATACTGTCAGAATAATCCATCTAAATAGACATAAATATCTATAATACAAAGTAGAATGATCTGTCTCTCTGTCCGTTCGTCCCTTAAGATCTCGTTAACCACTGAACTGATTGGATTCTACTCTTTAGTGAATATACCTACTGGTCCTGTGGTGATTTTAGGCTATTTTTTGGGGGGATGGGTCACCCCCAAACCCCCCAAAAATAAAAAAATACCCCCCAAATTTTTATTTTTTTAAAGATTTTTTTTTGCATATATTTCGCGAATTTGTCATTTATTCGCGAAAATTGGCGACTCATTCGAAATTTTTTTTAGCTGGGATTGGCGATTCTTTCGCAACTTTTTTGACTGGGTATGTAAGAGAAAATGTAATAATTCCCATACTCATATCATTTTTTTTTAAATTTCCTCTTGGGGCAAAGCCCCTAGAGGCTAGGGGCGAAGCCGCTAGTTATATTATAAACTTTTTAGCTATAGAAATGCATTGTGTCTGATTGAGCATCTAGGATATTATATCTTTTCATGAAATAAAGACCGAAATGGATGAGCAGACAAAATAAGATTATAGAGTATCAAAACGCTTGAAAAGTTTCTAGAAAGCACTCGCTCATTCTTTACCTATTTGTAATCAGCCTCTACAACATAGAAAATTATTCCATAAATCATTGTAGTTAAAAGAATAGGCAGCATTTATGGCATCGTATTATAGACAGGTTTCCGCGAGTATTAAAATGAGATTTAAATCAGTTTTGTTAGCATTGAGGGGCTAGAAGTCAGGATTAGCAAAACTAGTATTAATTTTAAGATTTTATTTCAATATTCGTTGAATAGTTTATCACATCGTATTATAGACAGCTTACCGCAGATATTAAAATGAAAAATTGTGAGATTAAAATTGGTATTAATCTTAATGCCCATGCAAAATGTATTACTTTTCAATATAGCTGAGTACCGGTTCCAGTCCGGCGGGTATTATTCGGTTTCGAAGCCACACTAGAAAGTTCAAAAAAGCTTCACTAATAGATTTGATACCTTTGATGGATAATCAGTTTAAAATAGAATTTGTTATTATTATAATTGTCCGTTTTTTAGTCAATTTCTTTAAATAGATTTTCCTTACAACTATTTACTATAAGCTAAGCAAAGCATGCACAAAAGATATTTCAAATATTTTTTAGTAGCAAGTCTACGCTAAAATTTTGAATGTATGTCTGTCTGTTTTTAAGGCATGGTTTTCTCAGCTTCTATAAACCTTTTTCTCTGTAAAGAGCAGGACCACCATCCAAAAAATAGATAAAAACCTGACTGCATAAAATAATTCTATCCTGAATTTAGAAAATAAATAATCCAGCGAATAACGTTTTCAACTTGAAAAGGATGACATCCTACGCTCTTAGAGACCTCTAGGGGCACCTTAGATTTAATGGGGAGAAGGGAATCTGTCCCCCCACTTTCAATTTAACTTTTAAACTTTCCAGGACCTATTGAAAGCTTAACACAGACAAATATATTGCCGATTTTTAATAAGGATGTATTGGTTGATATTTATAAATTCAAGTTAATTTTTAATTTACCCCAAGGTCAAACGTACAATCAAAAGAAACTAAAGAGTAGCTGCGCCCCTAGGAAGTACACATATCAAAATAATGCAATTTCAAAGAAAGTTTCACAAATAAAAAGATATCAAAACAAGTATACATACGTCCATTGTTAAATTGGATTAAATCTGTTCTCTAGTTTTCATATTAATATCTATGGTATGATGTCTATAATCCGTTGAGATAGTTAACTATTAAATTCTATGCTTAAAGAGATACAGTTACCTTCAATGTCATGGAGGTAGGGGATATGTAACTGTATAGTATACTGGTTACTGGTACCCATAGTTTTATAATCCCGTTCTCCTATCATTAGCTCAAAACTTTAGGTATTTTTATTAAATCTTGATTAGTTAGTTTAGATATGCAGTGTCCAAACTTTTTAGCCAAAATAATCTAAAGGAGTAATTTTGTTTAACATCATTGGGTATGTGTATTAATTTATCTTTCATTGACCTTTAAGATCTCTGGAATTACATCAATTACAAATGAACAAAAGTCTTAAAGAAAAGCTTCGCTTTGAAAAAAAAGTTGTATAATTGTAAGAAAAAGATCAGGGCATAGCAACATTTTTTAATTGCAAAGTAAGAAGTCAAAAATAGATATAATAACTATGGATACAGTTATTTAATTCTGTTTTAAAGGAAAGTGCTTTAAAACCATTCTTATGTTATCCAATCATATAAAGTAATAAGTCTGTAGCAAAGGATCTCGCTTTTAGCTGATATGATAAGGTTTTTCTTTAAAGTGGAGCTTCTTATAGGTCCAGGGAAGGTTTTTAACCATTTTTAGAAGGGTTTCTCCACCCTACCAATAAAAAATGTTCCGCCGATCTCCCCCCCAACCAGAAATTTCCCCCCCTATTTTTTAAAACTCAAATCTAAAAATTGGGGGGGGGGGAGGGCGTGGCCTTTCACCCTTCCAAATTAATTGCCCCTAGAGGCTTCTAGGATCGTAGCTAGTGTACTCAAAACTAGTAAGTATTTTTTTTGAAGGAGAGGTTTTTTTAAATTTTAAGATCCATTTAAGATAACAGATTTCCCAGCGGGGCGACCTAATATAACCTAAACTAAAGTTAACACCCCCTTATTTTTGATATAATTCAAAGTAAATGAGTGGGGTACTTTGTTCGACTTGGAACATTGATTTAAACAACCAGATTATGTTTTATCCATAATTGATTAGATCTGGTATACTATAGTCGGCGCCTGAATGACCGATACATCTTTAAATTTAGAAACATCTCTCGTAGTAAATATTTTCTAGTAAATTCTTTTACATCCTAATTATTTTTTCAAACTATTTCCTTTTTAAAGAATTCCAGAGAAGAAAAACATTAACAACAAATTCATGAATTTTTAGCTTTAGGTTTAATTTGACAATTTTATCAATAATTCTCAGCATTTATGGTTCGTACGTCTGTCCTGTCCATTAAGGATTAGCTAATTGACTTGAGCAAGTTAGTATCGTCTTATCGATTTCAAACTTTGCATGATCTGAGTTTTGTAACATTAAGATACCAACTGTTTTGTGATATAATTATCTTTTCATCTTTTTTTTATAATGATTACTAGAAAGATTAGGAAATTTTTTTTAAGCAAATCATCTTTATAATGAAGTCAAAAACGTAAAAACGTCCTTATCATACATCCTGTATTTTTGCATTTTGAAGCCGAATTACATAGAATTTTCATTAAAATTCTAAATAAAATCTCTTTTTGAAAGTGCTGACACTCTATAAACTTTAATGTTCGTTTGTCCGCCTGTGGTTTTATGGTTACAGGTTTGGAGGAGACATTATAAATTATACTGGTACCCAAAGTTTTATAAGTGCCATATCTCATTAAATCATCTTTAAACTTTAGTTAGTTAGACAAACTAGAAGTGTCCAAACTTATCAACAATTAATTATAATCCACGGATGTGGTATAGATCATTTTATCGTCCATTGTCTTATTCCTTAAGATCCCAGAAAAAAAACTACATTTTTACATTACCTTATCCTACATCCTTGATTGTATTACTAAATTCTTCAGAATGCAACCTGATATTTCTATATATGCACTTTGCACACAGACAAACATTGCAAAAAAAATTAGCACATTTTTTACAAAATTTTATTTAGGCTTTTATAATAATATGTTTTTTTCTGACAATTTAAAAGTTTTAACGTTCCTTTGTCTTACTTTAGAAGAAAGCGATTTATCTTAGGTGGGTGGTGGTACCCTCTCCCAAATTAGTAATTAACCTTCCCTGGATCTATGAGAAGCTACACTGTAAAGGAGTATCATATCGGTTTAGCAGTTAGCAAGATCCTTGTGTACAAACCGACAGACAGACAGATAGACATTATGTTTTTAATTTATATAAGGATACAACACGAGTAAATTTAGAAATAGTTTTTGATATTATTATTCCTGTTTTGTTATGAATGATTACATTTTTGCTTGTAACTATTGACGCCATGGTCATATGTGAGATGCAGGCATAGGACAATGGACAATTTATTAATCTTCACTTTAATGTGGTGATTTTTTCGTGCAAAAAATTACTTTTCTGAATGGCTTAGATTAAAATCCGCTGGAATAGAACCAGTTCTCAGTATTACTGAAAAATCATGTTTAGAATCATATTCCAGACAATTTCCCCAAATAATGAAATAACAAAACTCTTTATGATTTTAATATATTTCATTTTAATATCCGCGGAAAGCTGTCTTCATAATAATGCAATAAATAACTATAAAACAGAAAGTTTATTTATTCGTTTGTTTAACAGATCTATAGTATAGATGTATATACAGACAACTACCTCCCTTCATTTTTCAAAGACCTCTTTCGTCTGCTTCTAAAAAAATTTTCTGCTACTTAGCTGTGTTAATATCGGCGATATCATTGGTTGATTTTTAATGACCCAATAAGAAGGTTGCACAAGACGATTGCGTTGGGGAGATACAGTTATTTAACCCTTTCTCCCTCTAGTGTATTACTCTAATGTTTGTTTATAGCCCGATAACTACTGATTCGATTGGCAGGTTTTTACCAATTTTTCTTCTGAAATTGAGGATGCGCCTAGAGACTAGTAGATCACAAAGATGTTAAGTCTGTCTGTATGTCGGTGTGTCCTACAAAATTTCATCAACAGCTTTTCAAAGAAAAGGTTATTCCCCAAAGAAATATGGCCGTAAGAAAGAAAGACAACCAGCAAATTTTTATTGTCAGTTCTTTCTACTTTCAAATCAAGCTATTATATACTAACGTGACGTAAAAAAAGTAAATATAAAAAAAAACAGACAACTATCAAGGATGACAACATCCATAAAAGCGAAGCACTGAAACGGTAGGACAAACGGACATGAACACTTATATAGTGTCAGAACTGAATAATCAGAATATAAATGTATAAGAGTTGAAGCAAAATTGTAAGTAAATTTGTTGAAAAATTGCTTTATACAGGATAATGTTTATGGACATACTAACATATTTAGGACTTGATTATAGAGTTGCTTCGCTTATAACATTATGCTTTGTTGTCCCAGGAATCAATATACCAAAAATCAGATCAATCGGATGATTAGATCACATAAAAATTTGTTGTTAAAAAAGTAAAAAAATCAACATGTTTAAAATAGACGTACGGACATTTTGGTAATGATTATAGAGTTGCTACGTTTTTCTAAATCGTATTTAACTAAGGTAAAGGAATCACCATGCAAAATTTGAAATCGATAGGACAATTCTAACATGCCTAAATTAACGGTAAAAGCTATACGTTACGGACGTACGGACGGCCCGACCCTAATTATAGAAAAGCTTCGCTTTTAAAAAGTGAATAACAAACAAACAGACAACTAAAAGTATAGAGCAACTTAGTTACTAATAAAAAAGGTTTGAAATCAAAATGACATGTTTAAAAAAGACACACAGGTTTTTATAAGACTGGTACACTTTCAAAACTCCTTGCTAGGTTTAAATTTAATAGGACGACTCTAAAATACTTAGATTAACGATCAATAATATCAGTTACTGACGGACCTTTCAAAAATGTAAAAGCTACGCCTTAGATGTTTGATTGTCAAAGAGTATTTCACCCAAAAATGAAATAATTAAAAACATGTATGATAAGACTCAAAATAACAATTTTTCCCAAAAGCATGACGAAATAATTATTAAAAGCGAAGCTTTTCTGTAATTAGGGTCGGTCCGTCCGTACGTCCGTCCGTAACGGATAGCTTTTTTCGTTAATTTAGACATGTTAGAATTGTCCTATCGATTTCAAATTTTGCATGGTGATTCCTGTAACAGTTAGGTACGAGTTAGAAAGCGTCGCGTAGCAACTTTATAATCATTAACAGAATGTCCGTACGTCCATTTTAAACATGTTGATTTTTTTACATTTTAACAACAAATTTGTATGTGACCTAATTATCCGATTGGTCTGATTTTTGGTATACTGATTCCTGGGACAACAAAGTACAACATTATAAGCGAAGCAACTCTATAATCAAGTCCTAAAAAATGTAAGTATGTCCATAATCATTATCCTGTATCAAGCAGTTTTTCAACAAATTTACTTACAATTTTGCTTTGACTCTTATACATTCGCATTCTGATTATTCAGTTCTGACATTATACAAGTGTTAATGTCCGTTTGTCCTACCGTTTCAGAGCTTCGCTTTTATGGATGTTGTCATCCTGGTTACTTATATATTTTAATTAAATAACAATTGTGTTTTTAATTTACAGATTAAATTTTAATATTTTTCATAGTTTTGATGTACATGAATTTTCTAAATTAAGTTTGATTTTTAGTAGCGAAACTACTTTATGAATACCCACTTTTGTCAATTTCTCTCTCTCTCTCTCTCTCTCTGTCTCTGTCTCTCTCTCTCTCTCTCTCTCTCTCTCTCTCTCTCTCTCTCTCTCTCTCTCTCTCTCTCTCTCTTTCTCTCTTTCTTTGGTTGCAGCTTATCGTTACAAAAAGATTGGCTACTATTTGACATAGTTCGCCCTTGTTAAATTTTAAAACTCAAATGCTTCAAAATCTTCTTACACTTTTAAGTTTCAAAAGAAATTTTTTTTTGAAGGGTCATTTTTTCTCTGGTCAATTTCTCTTAGAAGGTTGGTGGCACCTTTGTTAGTTATGAACCTATATAAAGCTTTACTTTTAGGAGAACCACATCGGTTCAGCAGACATCACAGGGATACATACGTCCTGTTACTTTTTATACAGATTATTTATCTGTTGCGCTTTTTATGAATCACTTCTTAATTTCTATTTAGCTCTGAAGGATATTTTTTATTGATATTTGATTTCGGAAATTTACAGAGAGAGAGTGAGAGGAGGGAACACTGAGGGAGTTTATTATACTAGTCCCCAAAGTTTTATAATAACGTTTCCTTAATCGTTATTTTAACAACTTTGGGGACTTGAGTGAAGTTTGATTGGTTTAGTTTAGTTGAGTTTTAACCACTAATCTTCATCTACGGAAGGTGTAATTTTGTGTATCATCATTGGTGATATACATCAATTTATCGGACATTGTCTTATCCCTTTATATCTCTGACTTGTACAAGTTACTTTTTTTAAAAAAGTTCTAACTTTTTGGATGTAATTGTAATTGCTTTTTTAATGCATTATGAAATTTAAAAAATACTTTTTTGAATAATACATTTTTAAATGTTTGATAAAATAATTTTAATTTAATATTTTTAATTGCTTTTGATATCAGATTGAATTAATAAACAAAAAATGAAACAGACATATAATAATTGTTAGAAGCGAAGCTTTTCTATAATTAGGGTCGGTCCGTCTGTACGTCCGCCCGTCTCTTTTCATTAATCTAGACATGTTAGATTTTATGGATGTTGTCATCCTTCTTTATTTGTATCTACTGTATACTATTTCTCTTTCCGTTAATATGAAATACGTTTAGGAAAAGGTGATTTTCTCCGCTGATGTTTTAGATAGAGGAATAAAGTCTTGAAAAAGGGTGAGTAAAAAAATGCGTAGATTTTTTAATTCAAATTAAGCGGTTTGTGTTAATGATAGAAAAAAGTTATGCATACGGTTATAACCGCTATGAAAAATATTTCCAAAAATTAGAGTACAAACACAAGCTGCGCAATTTGAATTTTAAAAATCTACGAATTTTTTGCTCACCCTTTATTTTTGGAAAATACAGTTATTTGGCTTTTGAATTAATACAGAGTCCTAAGATTACCAACAAAAACTAAACCTGCTTGTTATTTGTCAAGTTATACTTTTAAGATTTTAATATCTGTAAATAACAAAGAAAATATCACTATTTCTATGTGATTTTTTGGTAACTTTTTATTCCTACTGTCAAAGACATAAAAATTACAGTAAAAAACATTTTTAACGTCTTTGATTATGACGTGGTGTAGGCTTAGAATGGAACCAAACACCACCCCGACAAATAGGTAACACAATCTTTCTTCGTTTAGAAATGTACTTTTAATCTTTGAAAAAAAAAATATTTTTCTGACGTGTTGATTTTCGAAACCAGATTTGAATCCACTTTCAACTGCGTTCAATTTTTAATACCAAGAAAACTCCCGTTTCAAAATCAAAAGGGAAATTACCAAATATTTCTTTTTAGAAAACTGCGCCTAGATATATTTTAAAAAGCGAAGCTTTTCTATAATTAGGGTCGGTCCGTCCGTCCGTACGTCCGTCCGTCCGTCCGTCCGTACGTCCGTCCGAGATAGATAGCTTTTATTCGTTAATTTAGGCATATTAGAATTGTCCTATCGATTTCAAACTTTGCATGATGATTCCTGTAGTAGTTAGGTACGATTTAGAAAGCGTAGCAACTCTATAATCATTACCAGAATGTCCGTACGTCCATTTTAAACATGTTGATTTTTCTACTTTTTAAACAACAAATTTTTATGTGAACTATTTATCCGTTTGATCTGATTTTTGGTATATTAATTCCTGAGACAACAAAGAACAATATTATAAGCGAAGCAACTCTATAATCAAGTCCTAAAAATGTAAGTATGTCCTTAAACATTATCCTATATCAAGCAGTTTTTCAACAAATTTACTTACAATTTTGCTTTGACTCTTATACTTTTATATTCTGATTATTCAGTTCAGACACTACACAAGCGTTAATGTCGGTTTGTCCTACTGTTTCAGTGCTTCGCTTTTATGGATGTTGTCATCCTTGTTTTAACAACGAATGGGCACACGGACATAACAGGTTGTTTTTTATTTTATTTACAAATAGTTGCTTCGTCCCTACCCTCTAGGGGAGGGCGGGGGAGGTTAAGATGTTCGTTAAGATCCCGCTAATCACAGAACCGACTGAGTTATCGATTTTAGGGAAGCTTCATTTCGGCCCTGAGATGACTTTAGGCTATTTTTTTTCGTACCCTCCCATCCCTTTGATAATTGATTGCAGAGGCCCTTAAGTAAAGGGGCTCAGCTATTAGTATAAACATTATAAAATGTACAATTTTGACTTATATAATCAAACCAAAAAACGCCCGTTTCGGGGAATTACCAATCGTATCTTTAGAATCGGAATTTTGACCAAACCTAAATTGAAAACTAGAAAATTTAGCCTTTAGGTTTTTTCTTTCAAAGAAGTTGTATCAACTTTTTTGCTTTTTATTTAAGATAGCTAGCCGGTCCTTTCAGTAAGTAGTAGATGTAAAATTTTTCATAGAATTCAGATATGCAATCGTTTTTTTTGTAGACCTCTTATTTTTTAAGTAATTTAAGTTTTTTAAAAAAATAATTAAGTCGGTTTTAAGGTACTAATACGCAACAAAATAAAAGAAGAAAATAGCCAGTATAAACAAAAATAGTAAGATCTTTAATTTGACACCTTACTTTTAAAATTCTGTTGAGTAATTGTTGAAAAAATCTATTTTTTTAACCTCGGTTTAATCAAAACATTAAACCTAAATATTTTCTCATACAGACATAAAAAATATGGGTTCATATATACCATTAGAATGAGAAAAATAATATGAATCCATTGTAAGCAAAATTGAAAAAGTTTAAAAAAATTGTAATAAAAAATAGAAAAAATAAAAAAGTTATTTTAAGAATTGTAACTACTAAACTAGCCAATCACAAATTGCAAAAATTGACAAATCGGGAAGCTTAATCTATAAAATTAACCTATAGAATTGCCAGAAAAAAAGGAGAACGTTCATACAATATATACAATAGATACTACAATAAATATAGTGATATTAAAGAACATGTAAAGAATGAAAAATTATGAACAAATATGCATCAGTCTGTTTATAAACTTCAAAACAATGCAGTTAAAAATACATTATTGTTTCTTGTGTTTAAAAAATATCAGCTACATTGCATTGTCTTTTGTTTAGGTTTTTTTCGGGTTTGGTTTAAGCTAACCCTTTAAAGCCGAAAATTATGATTCTTAAAATAAACTTATTTTTTTTATTATAGTTTTATAAAACTTTTTCAATTTTGCTTAGCATAGATTCGTAATATTTTTCTGATTCTAAAGGTATATATGAACCCATGTTTTTTATGTCTGTTTGAGAAAATATTTAGGTCTAAAGTTTTTATTAAACCGAGGTTAAAAAAATAGATTTTTTCAATAATTACTCAACAGAATTTTAAAAGTAAGGTGTCAAATTAAAGATCTTACTATTTTTGTTCATACTGGCCATTTTCTTCTTTTATTTTGTTGCGTTTTAGTACCTTAAAACCGACTTAATTATTTTTTTTAAAACTTAAATTACTTAAAAAATAAGAGGTCTACAAAAAAACCGATTGCATATCTGAATTCTATGAAAAATTTTACATCTACTACTTACTGAAAGGACCGGCTAGCTATCTTAAATAAAAAGCAAAAAAGTTGATACAATTTCTTTAATTTGTAATTTAATGATACATTAAATGAGGATATTTTGAGCAGTTTACGTTGACCCAGCCGTTTGCGAGGCTTTACTGAACATACATATAAACTTACTAACCGGCCGTTTTAGAGAATTTACTTCATATAAACATACACACAAACGACATGCTACTTTAGTAAAAAAGGATATTGTACAAACAATATGAAAGCACACGTCATCAAAACATTACAACGGGAAGGATTAATATATATATTTTTGTATTTTACGTTAAAACAATTGTTTCATAAATAATTGCTTTTTATTTCTATTTTAAAACATAACTTGTGGGAGGTTATTATTTAACACGTAAAGTGTGTTCTATAAAGCCTAAAATTTAATGATGATAAACAAAATTCCCTCTTCTGTTGATTAAAACTTTTAGCTGAAACATTCGGACACTTAACTAAATGAACCAACCAATCAAAATTTAATAAAGCACCTTAACTTTTTTTAGCCATCGAATAAGTAAATGTTATTATAAAACTTTGGGTACTAGTAAATTACCAATCCTATATCCCCTCCCTCCCAGCAAAATGTGAGATATCCCTTGCAGGAAATTTTACTTATTTTAAATGCTTTGCAATGAATGTTATCCTTGTTTAATAACATAATGTATCTACTAAAACATATTTTTAGATATTACTTGAATAATAGATGATTAAATGAAGGTTATAAAATGTTTTATATATCAAAATTGTAAAAATAAAACTTAACCTTTAGAGAGAAAAAAAGTTTCTTTAATAACTCTATGCTGTAGATTCTGGACTGCTTAGTAACTAAATACTTAGTCAAGACATTCTTGAAACTAGTGATTCTATATGACATTGATACTATATATTCAAGACTGCCTAGTTACTGTTTAATTTAGAGACTGTATAAAAGATACTGTAGATTCATGACTGTTTGATACTGTAGAGTCTATACTGCAAAGTTGGTATAAAGGAGTATACAGTATAGAAGATACTATACTGTGTAGATACTCTAGAGTCTAGACTGTGTAGATACTGTAGAGTCTAGACTGTGTAGATACTGTAGTGTCTAGACTGTGTAGATACTGTAGAGTCTAGACTGTGTAGATACTGTAGAGTCTAGACTGTGTAGATACTGTAGAGTCTAGACTGTGTAGATACTGTAGAGTCTAGACTGTGTAGATACTGTAGAGTCTAGACTGTGTAGATACTGTAGAGTCTAGACTGTGTAGATACTGTAAAGTCTAGACTGTGTAGATACTGTAGAGTCTTGACTGTGTAGATACTGTAGAGTCTAAACTGTGTATATACTGTAGAGTCTAGACTGTGTAGATACTGTAGAGTCTAGACTGTGTAGATACTGTAAAGTCTAGACTGTGTAGATACTGTAGAGTCTTGACTTTGTAGATACTGTAGAGTTTTGACTGTGTAGATACTGTAGAGTCTAGACTGTGTAGGTACTACACAGTCTATAATGTAGATAATGTAAAGTCTATACTGTATAGATACTGTAGAGTCTAGACTGTATAGATACTGTAGAGTCTAGACTGTATAGATACTGTAGAGTCTAGACTGTGTAGATACTGTAGAGTCTATACTGTATAGATACTGTAGAGTCTAGACTGTATAGATACTGTAGAGTCTAGACTGTGTAGATACTGTAAGCTTTCCGTATTCTTCATAAAATTAATTGAACGTACATACAAAAGTATACTGTAGCTTCGCTACACAGAGGAGATACGTTGGTTTAATTCGATCATATAAACAAATTCTATGTAACATTTCTAGATAATTCCACTTAGTAAGGGGTTCATAATAAAACAATGTCATTTAAATCCAAAGGTTAGAATAGTTATTTCTCGTATCGTATTATAAACGGCTTTCCGCGGATATGGAATGTACAATTATAAGATTAAAACTAGTTTTTTTAGCCCCGTGGTGCCGGAGGTACCGGCTAAAAAAACTGGTTTTAATCTTATGATTGTACACTTCTATATTCGTAGAAAACTGGATATAATACGATGCTAGACATAGTTTTTTCGTATGGATGAGAACTGGTTTCTATCCACCGGATTCGAATGAATACGAGAAATTTGATTAAAAGATTTTTAATGATTAAAACATAAGATTTTAGCTACCAAAAGTACAATCAATCAAAAAAGTTGCATATACCTTACTTTGTCATTAACAATTACAGCATGTTAATGTTCTCCATCGTCCATCATGCCGAAAACAGAGTATTATTGATTTCTATTTTTAACTGGTAGAATAGATAGAGGCAGGTTAAGTTTTTAAGTCAACAAATAATAGAACGTGTTTATAAAACAAGTGAAACGTATAATTCCAATGTCCCCTCCAACTCTGAAACTTTGCAGGTTTATTTGGAAAACATTTTATAGACATCTAAGCCCTTAAATTGCACGTCATTTGTCCGAAAGTCCTAGAATGTTAATAAGACGTGTCTCTAACATTTTTTCCTTTTTTATAATTTAATTCAAAAGAGGAGTCGACTACTCAAGCCCTAACTTTAAGTGCCCTAAAAGCCTCTAGGAGCATAGCCGCTAGTGATACTTAAATAAGCTTGTATAAAAAAGCTTTGCTACTTAAAATGAAAAAGTCCGTAATTTGATATTAAACTAATTTCAACATGCTACTTAGAATTCCCAGCAATAAAAAATGATTTAAAAATCCCGACAAGGGACATATACAGTATCCGTATGTCATTGTTGGTAGGGTTCTTAGACTACTCTATAAATAGTGTTAGTCCATATGTAAGTAATCTGTTTTTAAGGTTTTCTTTGTCTACCAAATCATTCAACTTTCCTATTATCTATTCTTTTGGTTTGAATTACCGTCCATGCAGGTGATAAGCTCCCCCAACTACCCCCCCCCCCTTCCAAAAAAAAATATTTTGATGATGCAACTATTTCAAATTTACCCACCCACCACCCTCCCCTCACCCAATAGCAGAGGAGAAAAAAATAAGATATATTCTAATATTTAGAATTAACATATCAAAGTATGACCATTCTATAACCAATGATAAGATTTCCTAAATTTAAAATTTCAATTGGTTGAGTGGTTAGCATGCTCTCAACAGACAGAAAAACAAAAATCCTAATACTTCACCCTCCCCAAAATAGTTATATTCCTTACCAGAACCTATGAGAAGCTACCATGTAAAGGAGAACCATATCGGTTCAGTGTGATCCTTTGGTATAGACAAACAAACAGACAGACAGACATCCTGTGACTTTATATCATAGAATTGAATAGTTTATTATTGATTTAAACGTCCTTGATTAATTTAAAATGAAACCTTAATATGGCCCCTTTCATAGAATTATGAAATTTGATTACTTCTACATATGAAATGTCTTTTTTCGTTAGAATCGTTGATTTATTTTCATTAGAAACTCCCCCCTAAATATATATATTTTGCAGCTTATCAAAGACAATTATCCAATTATATGTAGGTAAATGAAATATTAACTACTAGCGGCTACGCCCCTAGAGCTCTAGGTGCTCTTAAGGTAGGAGGAGAAAGGGTCGAACTCATCCCATTTTAAATTGAGTTTTAAAAGAATAAATTATTTATTTTTTTTTTTGGGGGGGGGGGTAAAGACACCATCCCCAAAAATAGTTTAAAACCTTCCCAGGACCAATAAGAAGCTTCACTGTAAAGGAGAACAATATCAGTTCAGCGGTTAGTGAGATCCTTCGGGACAGACAAAAAACGGTTACTGCTTTATATAATAGGACTAGCGGCTTCGCCCCTAGCCTCTAGGGGCTTTGCCCCAAGAGGTGATAAAAAAAATTATTGCGAAAATCGTAAAGGACCATGAAAATCTCCTTAAAAAAAAAAAAAAAAAAAAAAAAAAAAATGGGGGGTGATTTTTTGGTTTTTGGGGGGGTTGGGGGTGTCCCACCCCCCGAGAAAATAGCTTAAAACCACCACAGGACCAATAGGTAGACACCCTGAAGAGTAGAATCCGATCGGTTCAGTGGTTACCGAGATCTTAAGGGACAGACAGACAGACGGACAGACGGTCAGACGGACAGACGGACAGACAGACATCGTTCTACTTTGTATTATAGATATCACGATATAATAAATGTTTTTTTTTATGTATGTATGTATGGTTTTATTCCAAGCGGGAAAAATCGGATTCGGAGCCATAACGGAAATAGTAATGAGAATTATAGTTTAAGAATATTAACAACCTGACGACCACAGGACGCCTGCAACTTTTAATGGGTCATCCAGGTACAAAGTAGACCTTATTTGTTTGACATAAGAAAAGCATTTAAAAAATATTATAATTTAAGTTCCAGGTATGGCCCTTCAGATCTCTTCTCTATGACTTATTTTGAGGAAAATTGGCATGGAAAAAAAAATAAAATATACATATGATCAATAAAACAAGAATATAATGGAATAATTTTGTTAAAATATTGATTTAAAGAAATTTTCCATAGCAACTAGAACGATACTTTTCAAAAGTAGTGAATTACTTTGATAACAAGTGGATGCGCCCCTAGCCTAAAGATATATCGCTCCAAAGAGGTAAATATCACAATATATTAGGGTTGGGCCGGATATCCGGTGTGGCCGGATATCCGGCCATTTTTAATATCCGGCCGGATACCGGATATTGAAACTATCCGGCCGGATATCCGGCTCTATAATTTTTTATACTTTACATCAAAAATCTCTGCTTTTTAAAATCTTAAATGGCTATAATTTTCTTATTATTGAAGCTAGAAAAACATTTTTTCTGAATAAGTTTAACTTTATGTAAATTTATATAAGATTCTGAAGAAATTTTTTTTTACTACTTTAATATCTGGTAATTTGGCCGGTTATCCGGCCGGATATCCGGTAATTTGGCCGGATAACCGGATATTTGCCGGATATCCGGTATCCGGCCAAAAAAGTATCCGGCCCAACCCTACAATATATATTTATATTTCTTTATGCTCTAATATTTTTTAAGGGGGGGGGGGGGCGGTGGGTATCTTTTTCTCTCCCTCCTCCCGCATATAAAATAGAATAAAAATACCCTTTTTATAGACCCATAAAACTTTTAAAAATATATTAGATTACCCCCTCTAAACCTTTGAAACCTTTCATTTTACCCTCTTAAAAAAGGCTTTGACTTCCTTGGTTTGCCTGGATAGGCGGACAAACAGACAAACATTATTCTACTTTGTATTAGATAAATGAGTCAATTGCATTATAAAGAAACTAACCAACAAATCATACGTTTACTATAGTTTCGCTGAAACCTCTAGTTTTCTCTAATTTCGCAATAACATACATAATTACTATAGTAACAAAAATACAACTTTTTGCTCTTATAACAACGCAAAAAAGTACGTTTCATAATTAAAGATACTTTAAAAACCAAGGAGGAAGGGGACATTTAAATGTAAATTATACTGGTACCCGAAGTTTTTATAAAAACTCTCATAAAATCCGTCATTCGCTGGGTCAAAATCCATTTGGAACTTTTTTACTTGGTGACTGGGTTTTACAAACCTTTTAGAGTCTAAACTTTTCCACAAAAATTCTAATCTACGAAAGAGGTAATTTTGTTTATTATAATAAATGTATCATTTACGTCCTATCCCATAAGGTAAAAAAAATAGACAGCAAAGTACTGCTTGTAAATTTAGCCTTTTATATAAAGAATTGCGGTTATATTGTTTGTAAGTTAAGATCTCGATAACCACCGAACCAATTGAGTTCTCCAGTTTAGGGAAGATTTACAAAGCTGTAGGTATGGGTTTAAGCTATTTTATTTCTATCTCAGGCACTATTTAACCGGTATATAATTGTTGTTAAGCTATGTATTTCTCCTTTGCAGGTTTTAGGCTGTTTTTTTTCTTTAAAATACCTCTATGAACTCTATCCTAGCTTCGCTTATAAAATTTAATGTTTTGTACTTTTTAAAATTTTCTAAAATTAAATTTAAATATGAAAAAAGTCAAAGTTAAGAAAATATTAATGGAAGTTTTGTACATTTAGTGTGTGCTCATTTAACCTTTAATTTATGTTTGTTAGAATCGTCCTGTAATATTGAAAACTAGCATGTTGATTTCTGTAACAATTATCATATACTGGTACCCAAAGTTTTATAAACACGTACTTCTGGTACTTTTATCAAATTTTGATTTATTATATCCCTACTTCTTTTAAAGTCTATTTGTCCGATTGGTCAAGTTTCGCGTATTGGATGTTGTCATCCTTGTTTTATGAAAACTTTCCTATTATAAGAGAAACCAAAATATTGAAAAAAAGGATGACAACATCCATAAAAGCAAAGCACAGAAACGGTAGGACAAACGAACATTAACTTTTTTTGAGTGTCAGAACTGAATAACAATATACAATATATGAAAAAATAAGGTTTGATAAAATTACACGTAAATTTGTTGCAAAACATCTTAAATGCAGAATTCTGTTTAAGGACATACTGACATTTTTAATACTTGATTATAGAGATGCTTCACTCATAATATTGTACCTTATTGTAATAGGAATCAGTAATAAAAAAATCAGATCAATCGGATGATTTTATCACATAAAAAATTGTTATTAAAAAGTAAAAAAATCAACATGTTTAAAATGGACGTACGGACATTCTGGTAACGATTATAGAGTTGCTTTGCCTTCTAAATCGTACCTAACTACTACAGGAATCACCATGCAAAGTTTGAAATCAATAGGACAATTCTAACATGCCTAAATTAATGCATAAAAGCTAACTATCTCGGACGGACGGACGTACGGACGAACGGACGGACCGACCCTAATTATAGAAAAGCTTCGCTTTTAAAAAGAACGAGAGAGAGAAAGAGAGATATTAGAGGACACAAATTACAGGGATAAGGAGATAACAAAAATGATAAGAATAATCTACAACCCTTTCACTCACCAATATCTAAACAAAAGCAGAGATCAACCTCATGAAGCAAGATTAATTTATCATCCATTGGCGTATCCCTTTCCTCCCTGGTTTATAAGGTAAAAGATAAAATGCGTTTTAAAAATGTAAATACGCACCTCCCATAAGAGCATAGTAACCAATGGAGGACAGGGAAATATTCTCTGAAAATAAGTTAACGGAGCAGTCTGAGAGGTTCCAGACTTAAACAGTTTTATACGGAAGCGTTTTTTTGCTGCTTTTTTAGGCGTGTTTTTTTAATAATTGCAAGATTTATTAAAATGTTTTGTTGATTTTTTAAAGAAGATTCCCTTTGCCAATAAGCATGTTTTCAAGTGGGTTTTATTTATTTAGGTTCTATTTGAGATAGATGTATGATTTATGAACACCTAGTTCTAGTCTTTAACTTTTTGTCTGATTTTTATGGGTCCTATTAAAGGTAGATGGTTAATTTTTGATTGGGTTCATTAGAACTGACTTCTGTAATACCTTTAGAAGATTCCTTAAATAATAACATCTATCATAAAAATTACTTTTTCCCATGGATAAGACAATGGCCGATAAATTTATGTACATTCCCTATGATTATACACAAAATTACCCCTCCTGTAGATTACAATAAGTTTTTGAAACGCTTATACACTCAACTTAATGCAACCAATAAAAATTCGCTAAAGTCCCCAAAGTTGTTAAGCCAACGAATAAGAAAATGTTATTATAAAACCTTGGGGACTAGAGTAATAAAAAACCTATTGTCCCCTATCTCTCTGGTTTGTTTATATTTTTTGTATAACGTTACCCATGAATGTTATAATATAATCAATATTTTTCTTCAAATAACCAATTCCTCTTAAAAATAGTACAATTTTGCTTCGTAATTATCCTTAAATTACAAATTTTTATTTACGATGTTATAGATAATTAAATATATATCAAAGAAAATATTATTTAGAAATATTGATTAATATTTTAACAAAATACTTTTTAATTAAGGATATACAGGGTGTTTTTTTTAATGGAACAAAAGTTTTGCTTAATATAACCCACTTGCCATTGACAGAAATTAATAATCTATATCTTAATTTCTTCATTGGGTTGGGGAGTTTTGTATAAGAAAAATATATTATGCAATTTTCAACAAATTATGCCTTAAAAACCGGTTTTTCCAAAGTACCTATTCTTTGAAGATTTTTGTATCATGACCAATTTAAAGAGTGTGCAAAAATGCGTATATTTTTAAAAATCATATTGTGCGGCTTGCGTTAATAGTAGAAAAATGTTACGCATACCGTTAGAATTGTCATAAACTCTAGTTTTTGGAAATAAATGTATCATATTCATGCTATTTGTAGTATAGACGCTACGTTGGAAAATGTTAGAAAGGTTGAAAAGTTTTAAGTAAGTTGGGACATTTTACCACATAGCTCCTAAACTATACGTAGCACAGGAATAGTTCTTTAACACCCAAAAACTAGAGTTTATGACGATTCTAACAATATGCATGACATTTTTCTACTATTAACACAAACTGCGCAATTTGAATTTTAAAAATGTACGCATTTTTGCACACTCATTAAATTGGTCATGATACAAAAATCTTCCAAAAATAGGTACTTTGGAAAAACCGGTTTTTAAGGCATAATTTGTTGAAAATTGACAAGTATTTTTTTCTTATACAAAACTCCCCAACCCTATGAAGAAATTAAGATATAGATCATTAGTTTCTGTCAATGGCAAGTGGGTTATATTAAGCAATACTTTTGTTCCATTAAAAAAAAACACCCTGTATTTTTTAATAATATGATTTTTTTATTGTAGCGAAGATATTCTACTCCTAGGCTATGTCTGTGTGTCCTTAAGATTGATCAAATATAAAACACTAGCGGCTCCGCCCCTAACCTCTAGGGGCTTTTTCCCCAAGAGGTAATTAAAAAAAAAAAAAATGGAGCTGCCCCAATATCAATTTCAAAATTTTTGGGGAAAAAAATGGATCTGCCCCAGTATCAAATTCAAAATTTAAAAAAAATGGGGGGGGGATTTTTTTTCTCGGGGGGTTAGGGGTGTCCCACCCCCCAAGAAAATAGCTTAAAACCACCACAGGACCAATAGGTATATACCCTGAAGAGTAGAATTCGATCGGTTTAGCGGTTAACGAGATCTTAAGGGACAGACGGACGGACGAACAGACAGACGGACGGACAGACAGACATCAAGCTACTTTGTATTTTAGATATCTAATTAGTCAGGAGGGAGGGGAGAGTGCCCCATGTTTCATAAAAAAAAAATATATCTGGTTGGATTAAACTTTGGGTACTTCTAAAATCTTGATTGTGTTATCAAAACCTTTAGTATCCAAAACTTGTTTATCAATAATTTTATTCTACATAAGGACTGATAATGTTTATTTTAATAAACCCAAGACCTATAAGATGCTACACTGTAAAAGATAATCATATCAGTTCAGCGGTTAGCTAGATCCCACGGTTACAAACATACAGACCCACAGACATTCTGTTCTTTTTCTTTAGCTTGCTTGTTTGTCATTGCTGTGCTACTTAGAGACATTTTATGCCTACTTTAATTGTTTTTTCAGGGTTCTTAAAGGATGAGAACAAAAATTAAAATAATGATAAATAAGATTACCCCTTATTGAAATTTCTGGTAGTAAGGTTACTTTGCATAACCCAAGCAAGATTTAATACGCATTATTACCCCCCCCCCCTCCTCCCTCCCTGAAAGTTTTCAGGCATACAAAAAAATTTAAGGTTGAGGTATCAGTTTCCGTCAATTGTCCCTTCCCTCCCTGCAATTGGCTATATATATAAATTATTAATGTAAATTTTACCATTGTGAAATTAACAAAAAATTACAAAAAATTAATTATAATAAAAATTTGATAGCTTATCAAAACAATTTGAAAAAAGTTCACAAAACTATTCTACTGTACAAAACATTGAGCGACACAAAATTAATACTTTAATCATATTTTGTTAAGTAGTAAGTTGTTTGTATGTATGTTTTTTTTCTGAGGAAAAGCTCAAAATTGGTCCTTGGCAGGTTTTGTGCTTTAAAAGATTTGGTTTAAGTAGTCCCCCCCCTCTCCCCTTAAAAGATAATAATTTTTCTCTGTTTGAAGGGCGCCTCTAGGAACCAAGGGTTTTGTATTTGTCGCTAGGCCAAAGTTCGTTATAAAAAAACCATGAATAAGCCCAAAAATGTCATAAATACATAACTAGAACATTAGTCATAAAAATTACAAAAAATATGTATGAATAAACAATTAGGAATAAACTATCTTAGTGTAGGTCCTTCATTGTTTTTAAATGCATTTTGTGTTCTATACATCTGTACTTCCCTTATTCTATGAATTATTTAAAAATCAAATTTAAAGCACCTAGAAATAAACTAACTGTGAGTATGGCCTTCAATGTTTTTAACTGCATTTTGTGTTCTAGATATCTTTACTTCCCTTATTCTATGAATCATTTAGAAATTAAATGCATAAGCACCTAGGAATAAACTAACTTAGTGTAGGTCCTTCATTATATATTACACGCATTTTGAGTTCTATATATCTGTACTTTTCTTACTCTATTAATAATATTTGAAATTAAATGCATAAGCACTTAGTAATAAACTTTCTTATTGCAGGTTCTTCACTATTTTTAAGACACATCTTATATTCTATATATCTTTACTTCCCTTAATGTACAAGTCATTTAAAAATTAAATGAATAAACATTTAGTAATAAACTTTCTCGTATTCATTCGAATCCGGTGGATAGGAACCGGTTCTCATCCATACGAAAAAACTATATCTAGCATCGTATTATATCCAGTTTTCTGCGAATATAGAAATGTACAATCATAAGATTAAAACTAGTTTTTTTAGCCGGTGCCTTCGGCACCACGGGGCTAAAAAAACTAGTTTTAATCTTATAATTGTACATTCTATATCCGCGGAAAGCCGTTTATAATACGATACGAGAAATAACTATTCTTAGTGCAGGTTCTTCATTATATTTACACGCATTTTGCGTTCTATATATGTATGTTTATCTATATATCCCCTTACTTTATCAATTATTAGGAAATATAAAAAAAATGATCATATAACATTTACAAAACCATAAACATTAATTAATCAAATGGGTAGATCAACAAACATCTTTAATACAAAGAAGAATGATGTATATCCGTCTGTCTGTCCGTCCCTTAAGATCTCAGTAACCACTGAACCAATCGGATTCTACTCTTCAGGGAATATACCTACTGGTCCTGTGGTGGTTTTAGGCTATTATCTTGGGGGGTGGGGAAACCTCAACCCCCCAAAAAACATAAAAATCCCCCTCAATTTTTTTTACTAGAAAGTAGTGGGGGCGCCTTAGTGGGGGTACTTAATTTTTTTTTTTTTTAATTCCCTCTTAGGGCAAAGCCCCTAGAGGCTAGGGGCGAAGCCGCTAGTTAACAAATATAAATTGGCATCGCATTTAAAACTTAACATAAGTCTAAACAAAAATGCAGTATATTTCTCTCCCCAAATTATTTAAATACTGCAGGTTTATTATCAGGGATAAGGGATGGGAAACGTAGGAAAATATTATTTCAGGCCTATTTCAAGCCTAGGCCTAATAAACCAGTTTTGGGATGGCGCAGTGGTTCGTCCTAAACGCTAATGAAAAAGCTGTGTGTGTGTGTGTAGATAAAGTATAGAATCAAATTCAGGTAGCTAGTTTAAAGTAAAAAACATAACTTTTTATAAACCTATATATTAATGGCTTTTGTTAAAATGAAGTTTTTTCTCTCCCAAAATTTTTTTATCTTTTACTTTGGTAATTTGTCAGAAAGCTATCGTTGGGTTTCCCTCAGACAGATTTTAGTTTGTATTATTTGCATTTTTATTAACCCATTAGTGCCGAACTTCCCCCCTGTCGTCAGAATCACTTGAAATTTTAAACACAGCTTCCTTGAGGGATTGTAAGACATTTGTATTTTTAGATTTTTTGATTTGTGGCATACCAAAGAAGTTTTTTTTTTGCGTCGTTTCCGACACATTCGGACTAATAATTTTTCCCATGCGTCTATTATGTACCATATCGGACTAATCATCTTAGGCTCTTACTGTATAATCTATTAGTTGCTTCGCCCCTAACCTCTAGGGTGGGTGGGGAATGTCAGAAAAATAGCATAAAACCATCCCAAGATATTTATAAAGCTTTCCTGATAAGTAAAACCAATTCAGACCCGAAATTTCTATAATCTTTAGCTTCAGACAAAAACCTTACTACTTTATAGTATGGAACACTATACTAGCAGCGGGTTCGCCCCTAGAGGCATCCAGGGACCCTTGGGTTTGGGGGGAGTCAAACCCCCTCTTTCAATTACAGTTTTTAAAGAAAAATTTTTAAAAAATAATGAGAGGGGTTTATTATTTTCTAGGGGTGATTTCTCCTAGAGCGGTTGTGGTACTCTCCCCCAAAATAGTCATAAACCTTACCAGGTCCTATGAGAAGCTAAAAGGTAAAGAAGAACCATATCGGTTCAGTGGTTAGTGAGATCCCTTAGTACACAAAGACACATGTATGTAGAATGTATTTAGATCCTGTTACTTTATTAAAAGGATACATAACACAGATACTCTACAATCAGTGTCTGTCTGTACGTCCATTCGTCTGTATAAAACAATTCAGAATATAATTATTTGGTACTAGTGGCTACGCCCCTAGAGGACTTTAGGGGCACTTGAGATGGGGAGAGGTCATTGAATTCTACAACAATATTTTTTATTTTAGATATAAAAAGAAATAATTTCATTAAGTTCATTCTATTTTTTCTTGTGTTGGGGGTCTTTTTTAAGTGGCGATTTCTCTTTGGAGGGTGGTGGTACTCTCCCCCAAAATATTTATAAACCTTACCAGGTTCTATGAGAAGCTACCATGTAAAGGAGAACCCTATCGGTTTAGTGGTTAGTGAGATCCCTTGGTACACAACACACAGACACATGTAGAAAGTATATCCTGTTATTTTATTAAAAGGATACATAACACAGATACTCTACAATCAGTGTCGGTCTGTACGTCCATTCGTCTGTATGAAACAATTCAGAATATAATAATTTAGTACTAGTGGCTACGCCCCTATAGGCCTTTAGGAGCACTTGAGATGGGGAGAGGTCATTGAAATCAACAACAATATTTTTTATTTAAAAAGAAATAATTTCATTAAGTTAATTCTATTTTTTCTTGTGTTTGGGGGTCTTTTTCAAGGGGCGATTTCTCTTTGGAGGGTGGAGGTAACCTCCCCAAAAATAGTTGTAAACCTTTCTAGGACCTATGAGAAGCTACATAGTAAAAAAAGAAGCATATCAGTTAAGCAGATACACAGATAGATACCCTTTCACTTTATTACAATGTTTAGCAAAGAAATATGATTTTGTCGACAATTATATTGAACAACCCAATACATGACAACCCCTCAACCCCCCCCCCCCCCAGCCCCTGTTAATCCTTTAAGTTTTATAATAACTTTTTCTTATTTGTTGTCTTACCAACTGTGGGGTTTGTATTTGTATTTTGATTGGTTGGTTTATTAAGTGTCCAAATGTTTCAACCACTAAATGTAATCTACAGAAAGATTTTATGGTATAATATCCCTGAGTAAGTATATCAATTTATCGGCCATTGACTTACTATTTTAGATCCCTAACCAATACATTTCTTAGTTGTAGCGTAGTTGTTAATTATTTGGATGCAATTATATATATACAGACGGACGGATGCACAGACAGACCATAATTGTAGAGTATTTGCGCTATTTTTATGAATATATTAACTGCTAGGCTGCAAAAAAAATTACGGAAGTATAAACATATTTACAGTTTTTAATTGGCTGTAATTTTGGATATATAGACAGACATACATACATTCCCTAGTTGTAAGGTAGCTATTATTTATTTGGATGCAATTATGCATACAGACAGGTGGACGTACAGACAGACCCTAGTTGTAGATTATCTGCGCTACTACTTTTATATCCTTAAAATAAAGTAACATGTTATTGTATGTCTTTGTGTGTGTACCAAAGGACCTTGCTAACCCCTGAACCTATATGGTGCTCCGTTACATGGTAGCTTCTACTAGGTCCTGGTAAGGTTTATAACTATTTTGAAGGAGGGTACCACCACCATCCCTTAAGAGAAATCATCCCTAGAAAATAAAAAAAAAAAAAATTAAAAAAAAACTTTTTCTTCAAAAAAATTGTAATTGAAAGAGGGGATTTGACTCCCCCTGCAATTTAAGGGGCCCTAGATGCCTCTAGGGGCGTAGCCGCTGCTTGTATTGTATTCCATACTATAAAGTAGTAAGGTTTTTTGGCTCAAGCCAAAGATTACAGAAATTGAAGGTCTGAATTGGTTTTACTTATCAGGAAAGCTTTATAAATACCTTTGGATGGTTTTAAGCTATTTTCCTGACATCCCCCACACGTCCTAGAGGTTAGGGGCGTAGCAACTAGTAGATTATAGGAGATTATACAGCAAAATCCTAAAATGATTAGTCCTATAAGGTCAAAAAGGACGCAATGGCTAAAATGATTAGTCCGAATGCGTCGAATACGACGCACAACAATTTATCAAAAAAAAGTATGTAAACTAACTAAAATTAAAGAAAACTTAGCACAAACTAAAAATATATAACAAATGCTATAATTAATTATAAATAAGTATGTTTTAATTCTTTAAAAGAAAAAAGTTAGGCCTGGTGTGGAAATTTTTTCCTATTTTTTCAACTTCTGCCATGAAAATATGATTTCATCTGGTCATCGAATGAAGTGAGAGGCCAAGCAATGTAGAGGACAAAACTTGAAGCTCTATTCAGTTATTTACAAACATTTAAAAAGGACAGCATAAACAAATAGAGTGATAGTATAGGTTTGAATTTGTGCGTCGTTTAAGACCCTATTGTCATTAATGGGTTAATGAGTAAAAATTTTATTTGAAAATTTCATTGCTAATTTAAATTCAAAATAAATAAATAAATATGCACTTGGGTAACATTCTATCAAGTTCTTTGGATACTATAATGTAATGATATATCTGTACTGTGTTGTATTGTACAAATATTAGGGTTAAGGTGTTGTATCAATTCCGTATTAAATTTTTAAAATTCAAAATACAACATCTAATTTATAAACTACCAAATGAAAATTCGTAGCTACCTTCTTTCCAAAAAAATAATCCTGTTATTTTTGTTTTTTCTATATAGCCCTTTTTTAATGTTTAACTCTAAGCAGATTTAATAATTAAACTAATGTGATCTAACACCATTTACATTTATTTTTTCGTAGCAGACAAATCATTATTTTTTCTAGAATTGTCTGCTTCTAAAATTTCCGCCAATTGGTGATTGGTTGATACAAAACAGGCCGATTCTTATTGGTTTAGAGCGATAGCTACTTGGGAGCGTCCGCCAGTTTGATAGGAATTTGTAATATTTGCAATATCCCTTTAGAATCAAACCGGGACCTAATTAATCCTATCCCTTATCCCTGGTTTATTATGAACATACTTTCACTTTAAGAATTAATAAAGGAGTGCTTTGCTTATAACATTATGCCTGATCAACTAAGGAATTATTGTTTTAAAAATCAAGTTAACAGGAGAAGCTAAAATCATTATGTTTAAATGGAAATACTGACTTTCTGGTAATAATCATAGAGTTGCTTGCTACGCCTTTTAAAGAGTATTGCAAAAATATAATGAAAAGGCATCTCAGATTAAAATTGCCTGACTTAGCAGCAGTAGGAACCATTTTTAACGTCTTTAACTATGGCGCGGTGCTGGGTCGAGATTCGAACCAAGCACAGACCAGACAACGAACGATTTTCTGAATATTTTTTTTTATTTTGGATATTTACATCCTAGTAGCAAAAATGCAAACAATTACTAATTAGGTTTTGATAATTGCATATAAAAATATTCACAAAAAACTGATGCGTAATAGTTTTAATTTCATCATTACTTTTTCAAAGGGAAGCTTTTCTATAATTAGGGTCGGTCCGTACGTCCGTAAAAGTTAGCTCTTTTCGTTCATATAGGAATGTTAGAATTGTACTATCGATTTCAAACTTTTCATAATGACTCTTATAACAGAAAGGTACGAATTAGAAAGCATAGCAACTCTATAATCGTTACCAGAAAGTCCGTACGTCCATTAAAAACATGCTGATTTTTAACATTTTGACAACATTTTTGTATGATATGATTAATATTATCCTATTCAACTGTTTTTTTGGAATAAAGTAAAGTACTATTAGCGAGGCAACTCTATAAAAAAATCCTATAATTGGAAGTATGTTTTTTTTAAAGTTCGTCTTATTAAGTTCGGACAATCTACAAGAGGTATTGTTAGTTTGTCCTTCCTTCTGATTTTAGAGCTTCGCTTTATGGATGTTGTCATCCTTGTTGTATTAAAAATACTGTTCTAGTTTTATATCAAATATTGATTGGTTGGTTTCAAACAATTAGTGTCCTAACTTTTCAACCAATAATTTTGATCTGCAGAAGAGGTAATTGTGTCTACCATTATCGTGGATGTACATAAATTTACCAACAATCGTCTTATCCCTTAAAATTCCTAATCCATATATGTAGAAAAATCAATTAAAATGCACAAGGATGACCTGACCATCGGCTAAAGAAGATAAATATATGGGGGAGGGAGTTAGGGAGCTAAAAACAGCTATAGTCGATAAATAAATATACTAGAAATTCAAAATTATTATAAATTCAATTAACAGATATTGTTGTTTACTTTTTTTTCAGGGATCTTGAGGGATAAGACAATGGACGTTGAATTTCTTTACATCAATCGAAGTATCCCTTCTGTAGATCTAAATTATTGTTAGCAAAGTTGAGATACTGCTAGTTGGGCCCTACCTATCAGTTTAAAATAAAATTATCCAAATTTGAAATTTAACAATGAGAGAACGTGTATAAAAACTTATTATGCATAGAATTGAATTATCTTTTATTTACCTATCTCAGTGTCATTAGTGTAAATAGTATCACACCTTTAATGCTGTCTTGGGTGTGTTGGGTTCTAGTCTCACACTCACTACTTCATAATAGAGACGTTACAAATAATACTTTCTGCCCTTAACAATAGTAATAGTCGAGGGAATGCCTTGCCTTGGAAACAGGCTAAATCATTTACACAATTAGAACTTCCAGACAAAGTTCATGCAATCAAACTGCTTGTTGTCTATTAGATTTTAAATTTTCTATTTCCCAGAGTGTAAAATTACTGGGTCGACAACCCTACTACACCATATTGTAAAAAAATGGCCACTTATCCCTTAATCCTTAAAGTTAAAAAGGGCGGGAAAGAAGGTGAAATTATTTGAATATAAAGGCATCAAGGAAGGCATCAAAAAGTTTGATCTATAATTATCTACCTATCCTACAATTATCTATCTATCTATCCACCCATAAACCATAAGCCCAGACCTCCCTCTTATTATTTCTTCTCTTTTATGCGTTTGGGCCCTCGGAGCTTTGATAATTTAATGTATTATTCAAAACTACAATAAATTTACAAATTTTAATTTTTAGATTATTATTTCATTTTTTAAATTATATGATTTTATAGCCAAAGAAATGTTAGGCCACTATCTTTTTATCAATTTGTAGTTTTTAATAAACATTAGAGTATATTTAGCAAGGCCTATTTCAAGCATAGTGTCTATTTTTTGGCTGTATTGTAAGTTACTATAATATTTCGACCACCGACCCCTGTACGCATTTCCTACAAGGGTCTTTAACCCTAGGTAAACATACGCAAGTGTCTTCCCCTCCAACCAACCACAGCTCAGTATTTGCGTCACTGACCAATCACAGGGCAGAACAGTTTCGCGCCAAAATATAATAACACGGCGAAAGTTCATTGAATTTCCCCTTCCTCTAGAGATCTATGGTTTGTATTTATTAGCCATTATAAATGGTATTATTTATCATTTTTCTAGTGGGTTAAGTTGTCTTAATTCTTGTATGTTTTTTGTTCCCTCTGACAGATTAGTTCTAAGTAGTAAGCCTATTGTTATCTTTGCATATAAATCGAATTTAGAGCTGAAGTAACACAAAATATTATAAAAATAGATTTTAAAAGGATGTACCAATTGACCTACCGCTTAACACCTTTTCAATTGTAAAATGGAAGATTATATTTACTTAATTCATTAGTTAAAAACACTTCCTCTTAAAAAGCTCCTATTAATAGCATATTGATTTTCAGGAAGTTTCACAGCAGTCTTCAGATAGTTTTAAATCATTTTGCAGAGGGGTGTTTAAAAATCCTTCTCCCCTCCCCCAAATGAAAAAAAAACTAGATGCTAAGGGCGAAGCTACTGGTTTTATCAAAAGTATGTCAAGTCACTTTATTTTTTAGACAATTAACTTTAACATTATCATGGCCTAAAATCTTTTTACAAAAAATTCTTTACCTTTCTAAAAATTGACACACTTTCACCTTTAGAAGCGGATTTTTTAGGCGCAATTTTGCGTCCATATGTATCTCTAAAACAGCAAAACGCAAGTGGGCATATATTTTGAAATTTTTAAGTATAAAAATAAAACAGAATGGTGCATGTCCTCTGGTCACTGCAAAATCATTATGAAAATGCAGGGCTCGGCATCTGCGCTGCAGCCTTAAATTTTAACTCGTTTGGATGTTTTGAAAAGAGGGATCACCATTTTTCTGAGCTGGATCTTTAAATGTGTAGCCGTTGGCGTGGCTGTAGCCGTGGCCGTAGTCATGGCTGTGGCTTTAGCAACGCTTTAGCCACACTAACGGACTGTGGTCACTTTTAGCGTGGTTAACCACGCTACGACTACGACCACGCGTTGCCAATATGATTTAAAGATCGCATTTTTTTTTGTGGCCACGGCAACGCGTGGTTAATATGATTTAAAGATCGCTATTAGGTTGGTGGCTGTAACTCTGACCACGACTACGGCAACGGCTACGCTTTTAAAGATCCAGCTCTGGTTTACAGGCGACTGCCGAGCCTTGTGAATATGTTCTTAATGTCTTACTTATTGATAAATTTATAATGAAATTAAGAATCAAAGACTTATTCTTTTTTATTAATAGTAATTCTATTGTGTTTTTGCTAGACTTCTTATGGGCATATTGTTCCTTGTTTAATAAAAATTTTGAATAAAAGAATAAAAACAAAGTAATTGGCTATTAATAATTATTACTTTTGTAAAAACATATTTTGCTTCTACCAATGACCAATTAGGTAAGATAAAAATTAATTTAGGTTGGTCTTAGGTTAGGTCATGGCTTAGCTTTTTTACGCATCGTTTCATTTTTCCGTGCTAGGTGCACAGCCAGTAGTCAAATTAAAAGAAGCAGTTAGATTTCATAAGCTACCAAACTGATTGAGTTCTCCTTTTTAGAGAAGCTTTACATTGGTCCTGGGATAGTTTTCAGCCTATTTTTTTGTTAGATTTAAGTCTTTGGTTAGTTTTTGAATATTTTTCTTTTTATCTCTTAAAAAAAACCCTAGAAGCTAAAGACACAGCCGCTAGTCCTATTTTATATAGCAGTAAGGTTTTTTGTCTAAAGTTTAAGTTTCAGTAGCCATGGAAATGACTGAGTTCTACTTTTAGATAAGCTTCAAACAAGTCCTGGGATGGCTTCAGGCTATTTTCAGCTACCACTTTTAATGAAGAGCCCAAAGATGCTAGGGATACAGCCGCTTTTCTATAGTACTTTATTTTAGCGGATATAATTTTAAAATATTGAATTAAAAATATATAGCAATAATAAAAAAAGCTATTAAAGCAATATGAAAATGAATATTAAAAAAATATTTTGAGGTTTGGAAATCCCTAACATTTTTGCAAGTTTATACTATATTAATTACTTTGTATGTTGGTTTTTACGTTAATCTTAAATGTTGTGATTTATATTTTTAAAACCTTCATAGCAGGGCTCTTAAGAGATGATAAGACAATGGATGATAAATTTATATACATCCCCAATTATGATAAACAAAATTACAAGGTGCTGCCACTTTTACCACTAGCAAAAATATAACTACTGTGTTTTTGGACAAAAAGTGGGTGTGTTTTTGTCAATTTCATGCATTTTTTACTGTTTTTTTTGGCAATATTTTTTTTTATCCACTGTCAAAATTACACCTTTACTACTGTCATAAACACAGTTTTACTGTCATTTTCACACCCATGAAATTCAATGAGGCTGTCAAATTCACAGTATAATTGGCAGCAAAACTGTGAATATGACAGTGCAATGCTGTATTTTTGTCATACCATCTAAAAATTTAGGTGTAAATTTGACAGTAAAACTATGTTTATGACAGTCAAATCACTGTGTTTATGACAGTATTATCACTGTATTTTTACTATTGGTAAATCTGCCATGTACCCAAAATTACACCTTGTGTATATCAAAATTAATGGTGGAAAAGTTTAGACAGTGCTAGTTTATACAAACCAATCAAAGTTAGAAAAGTACCCAAAGTTTTTAAACAAACATGTTGAAAAACTTTGGGTACCAATTCAACTATCCATTGTGTTAGTGTGTATGTGTGTTAGGGCATTTTTTGTGTGACTTAATATTAATGCTGCGCTACTAATAAACATTTTTATCCTTGTTTAAACTTATTTAAAAGTCATTATAAGACAATAGCATAAACATTGATAAAAAGAAAGGATCTAAAGGGGTAAGACAATGGTAGATAAATTTATGCACATCATTTAAATGATGATACATAAAATTACCCCTTCTGTGGTTGGAATATTTAGACACTCAGCTTAATGAACCAACCAAACAGAATTCACTAGAATCCCCCAAAGTTGCAAAGGCAACGAATAAGATTACTAAATTTTAAAATCTTGGGGACTAGTGTAATAAACCGCTCAATGTCTTCCCCTCTCTTGATAAAAAGTAATCAGTAACAAATGACTAAGCTAATAAAACAGAAATGAAGTACTGTACATTTTAAGTAGCGAAGGTAATCTACAAGTTCAATTTATCTGTTCGTCTGTCCGTCTGTTGGTAAATAACTCATTCAGTTATGCTTTTTAGTTGAGTTCATCTGTGATGTAAAGGTTTTAGGCTATTATTTATGATGCCTTCCAACCTAGAGGCTAAGGCGAATTATTTACTTATCAACAAATTCCTTGGCTAAAAAGCAGGAATCTTAAGGGATAAGACAATGGACGATAAAAATGTACATTCCCAATGATGATAAACAAAAACACCCCTTGTGTAGATCAAATTTATTGGTGAAAATTTTCGACACTTTTTGATTGAAACTTACCAATCACAAGTCAATAAAAGTACCCAATACTTTTGAGACCTTGAATAAGACTACGGCTTTTTCCAACTTTGGGTACCAGTGTAATTTACAGCCTAACGTCCCCTCCCTCCCTGGCTTAAAATATTATCAAGTTTTGTACATTTAAATTTTTCACTATAAAAGTTTTTATATTACCTAATATGCACTTTTATATTTAATCAATAACTACAGTCTATCCGTTCGAGTTCTGTCCCTCCTCTCACACATATACGCTTACAGTGGCTTAACTATTTAAACTTGTGTATTTTAATATCCTTTTATGTGTAGGTTTTAGGCTATTTTTCGGGCTGGCTTATGACATACCTTAGCCTGATAAATCATACAAACCCCTCCCCAAACAAAATAGTGTTCTTAGTACTTTTATCTATTCAGCATTAATTTTTGGACTATTGGCGAAGCCTCTCGTTCAGTATAAATACACAATTATATAATTTATATTTAATATTTATACTTTTCGATATTTTATTATCAATTCTAACTTCCTATCGTACTATTAAGACTGGCGGCTACGCTCCTTGAGGCCTCTAGGTGCACCAGATATAAGGGAGTAGAGGTTGTCGACCCTAAAGTTTTGAATATGATTTGAAAAAGAAAAAGTAAATTTTTTGTAGAAATATTTTCTTCTTGGAGCGATTTCTCTTGGGGGTGGTTATAAACCTTTAGTGGACATATAAGTAGATAATATGTCAGAAATGACCTATTGCTATAAATCTATAAATCGACAAACAACCTTTAAAATGTATGTCAACAAAATCTTAGCACTGTGTTCGAAGTTTACCTGGTATAAGCTGTAAATATGATGCCAGGAAGGGAGATGACAATGGGCTGTTAATTACACTAGTCCCCAAAGTTTTATAACAAGTTTTTTTATTCGTTGGCTTTATGAACTTTAATTGATTTTTGATTGGCTAGTTCATTCAAGTCAAGTATATCAAACTAATTATAATCTACAAAAATCAGTGAGGATGTACATGAATTTGTCGGCCATTGTCTTATCCCTTTAGATCGATGATATGATGTAGACTTACAAGCAGACTTACTTTAACAAACAAAATTTAATATTTCCGTATATTCATTTTCTCATTTAATTACTAAGCTTCACATCCTATATTTAAACAAGGACAATTATGTTCCTAAAAGCGCAATGATAATAAGATTACAATGTTCCAAATGAAAAAACAGTAGTGTATAGTACAGTTTAGATTCATTATTCTGTAATAGCAAAGCTTTTAACACTAAGTTAAAATACTTTTTGTGACAATCTAGTTAAAGTAAACATTTATAGCTTTCTTAAACAGACAGACATACGTACGACAACCCCTAAATATAGAGTAGCTTCGCTTCCATTAATCAGATAAATATAAATTGATATTTGCCACTCCTTCTATGTTTTTAAAAGTTTTATAAGCATTTTAACATCTGGCTGTTATAATCCCTTTAGCGGGGCGGCAGCGAGCCACACAGCGGTCAAACAAGACAGTGAGGCTTGAGAAAAAGGGAAAGGGGAATGAGAGAGGGAAAAGGAAGGGGTTTAGAAGTATTAAAGAAAGGTATATACCAGGGAGATAGGGAACATTAGATACTTTTATAAATGAAACCTTTATTCGTTAGTTCAAACTAGCAATGTTTAACTTCTCAATTCTTAACTTATTTTGTTTATCATATTGGGGATGTACTTCAATTTATCGTCTATTGTCTTATCCCTTAAGAACCCTGGTAAATGGTCATAATAGATAAAAACAAAACTAAGATACTATTATTTTTGAAGGGTTTGTGAAAAGAAGGAGGGGTAGGACAATAATAAAAATGGGAGGCGTTGTTTAAAAATTATTGGGGAGGGGGAAGGGGTTTGCAGGTCGATGACAAATTAATTCCACGCTGTATCACGGGATGGGGGCGTGATTTAAAACTCCTTTGATTAAACTCAATTTACGGGTTTTTATATAATTGCAACGTAGTTATAAGACTTTTGGTAGCAATAAATTGAGACGTTGGGTATCCCTCTAACTGAACCGATTTTTGATTAGTCAATGGTCTAAATTTGTCTCGGCCAGGATATGATTAAAAGCCTAAATCGGCCAAGGAATAGCCGAGTACAATATTTTTAAACTTAAAAAATTAAAAATAAAGAGCTAAATGATTTATTGCGTCTTTCTCTTTTTATCGACAGACGCACTTGGATATATTATTTTCATAATTAATTATATGTATTTCCCATGTTAACGTCACCTTATGTGTAAATTTGGTGAGCTACATTATTGAGCAGCGTTGTTAAGTTAGGATGGAAGAATTTTGTAATGAAAGCAAAAGTGGGGTAGAGGATAAGGGATGGGGTAAAACGAGTTATCAAAAGACCAAAAAATCTTGCCGGTGGAACAAATTCAACCGGTTTGCAGTAGATTAAGGCGGGGGTGAGTAACAAACATGGGTTTAAAGGATTAACAAAAAAAAATGGTCGAATTTGATCCACTGACAAGAAATTCAGGATTTATTGTAACTGGTTTCTACCCCATCCCTTATCCTCTACCCCACTTTTGCTTTCATTAAAAAATTCTTCCATCCACACTTAACAACGCTACTCAATAATGTAGCTCACCAAATTTACACATAAACTGACATTAAAAAGCGAAATACATATCATTCATTATGAAAATGATATATCCAAGTGCGTCTGTCGATAAAAAGAGAAAGACGCAATCACTCATTTAGCTCTTTATTTTTAATTTTTTTAGTTTAAAACTATTGTACTCAGCTAATCCTTGGCTGATTTAGGCTTTTAATTATATCCTGGCTGAGACAAATTTAGATCCGTTGACTAATCAAAAATCGGTTCAGTTAGAGGGATACCCAACGTCTCATTTTATTGCTACCCAAGTCTTATAACTACGTTGTAATAATATGTAACCCCCTAAATTAAGTTTAGATGAATGTGTACTATATATATTTAAATCACGCCCCTACCGCGTGGGTTAGTTTGGCACTCCTTTGTCAACAACCAAAAAAATGCTTAGTTAAATGGGGGGGGGGGGGGGGAGGGGAGTGGAAGTAAAATGGCGGGTAAATTTTAATTGTTTTACCTTATTTTATCAATATTTAATTTAACAGATCAATGACCTATATTTTATTTTGGTCATTTATCTAAATTTGTGTCTCCAAAATTTAAACTTCCTTTAATTAAATATATTTAAAACCTTTTTTGATATTACAACTTATTAGTATTTATAAAGTCTTGTTTATTGTTCTTCATCATCCATAAAAAGCCCATAATCATAAAAGTAATATTAGTCAAAAATATCAAAACATTCAGCCTTCTTAAATATAGGTGAAAAGAAAAACATATTTCTCCTATAAATAATTATACAAGTGAGTAGATGCTCAATGGTTGGCTAAATATTCCCACCAAAAATTAACCTCTATCTAAAATAGAGGCTGAGCAATTCACATTTCCTTTTTAGGATGGATGAACAGACAATGTAAGTTATAGAGAAGTTTTAAAATGAAGAAATAAATATTGATTATTTGCAATTGTCACCAAAAGTCAAACTTTTAATTAACTAAATATCTCTGCCCATTTTTAAAACATCTGTTTTCTTAATTTGTTTGCATTTTAAAATCAAATTATCAGAAAATAAAAAGGAAAATTGATATTTTAAAAAACTCCGCCTACTTTTTGTACATCTGCTATCTTAATTAATAATTCTATATTTTTATAAAAAAAATATTCCTGTCCAAATTAAAATCTCAAAGAATATCTTCCTAACTCTCCCAACTTTTAATTGTAGTTTTAAAAAGAAAAAGTTAACAAATGTCTTTCCTCAAAAATAGTTATAAACTTTTCCAGGACCTATGAGAAGCTATCCTGTAAAGGAGAGCCATAACAGTCTAACGGTTAGCGAGATCCTTCGGTACACACAAACAGACAGACAAACACAGATCCTGTTAGTTTATTGTAAGGATAACTTCTTTTGTATGGCTTCAAATACCGCTGAATTAGAAACGGGTCTGAGCTGCTTATGGATGTTGTCATCCCTATTTTAATACATCTTAGCTTTAAAATTCAAGTAAAAATGGTAAAACAATGAAAATTATTTCCATAAGTAGCATGACAAATATTTTATCTTATGAGAATCAATAAGTACTTAATGAATTTTATTTAGTGATCTAAAAGAAAATGGTCAATAAATTGATGTACATCCTCAATGTTAATACACAAAATTACCCCTTTTTGTAGATTACAATTTGTGGTTGAAACGTTTCGTTTTTCAATTTAAAAAAACAACCGATCAAAATTAAATAAAAGTTCCAAAAAATTTAGAATCAACGAATAGGAAAATGTTATTATAAACTTTGGGGATTAGTGTATTAAACAGCCCAATGTATGTATGTATGTATGTAGCCTTGATTCTCTGAAGTTAGGATTCAGATGCACGAGGAGATTGGAGGTGAGAATCCTTTGACCAATTCTTGATTGTTAAGCTTCGCGCACAGCTGAGTGTATTCTATGTTACATTACATGCTGACCCGCAATTCTCGTGGAAGCTACTCAATTATTACATCACCCTGGCCTAGAGTTTTGGCAGGTGTTCCATATTAAGCCACCCTAATTAATGGCACTCTCATATGAATGAGGAGCATGGACGAGGGAAAGCACGATTACAGTTGCTTGATAGGTAGGATCCTAACTTCCTACAAATCTCCCTCCTTACAACCCAATGTCCCCTTCCTCCCTGATCAATTTGTCTCATATTGATGAAACATTTAAAATCCACAAATAAACAAGGAATATATAACCAATCAGCCAATAGTCTAGGACAGACAGACAAACGTATAGACCTTCGTTATGGAGTAGCTGGGCCATTAAAAAACAAGGATGACAACATCCATAAAAGCGAAGCTCTGAAACGGTAGGACAAACGGACATTAACACTTGTATAATGTCAGAACTGAATAACCAGAATATAAATGAATAAGCAAAATTGTAAGTAAATTTGTTGAAAACTTCTTGATACAGGATAATGTTTATATACATACATTTTTAGGGCTTGATTATAGAGTTGCTTTGCTTATAATATTGTACTTTGTAGTCCCAAAAAAGTTAAAAAAGTAATAAATCAACATGGACAAGGACGTACGAACATTCTGTTAAAGATTATAGAGTTGCTACGGTTTTTAAATCGTACCTAACAACCACAGGAATCAGCAGGCAAGGTTGAAATCGACATAGGACAATTCTAACATGCCTAAATTAACGAAAAAAGATATCCGCTTCGGACCTTAATAATAGAAAAGCTTCGCTTTAAAAAGTATTCATTTAAACAACGTCCGTTTGACTTATTAGCTAAAGAATTAATTATTTCAATAAATTAAACTTACTTAGGGAGAGATAACGAAGAATAAAAAGAACTGTTTATTAAAAGCGAAGCTTTTCTATAATTAGGGTCGGTACGTCCGTTCGTCCGTCCGAGATAGTTAGCTTTTATTCGTTAATTTAGGCATGTTAGAATTGTTCTATCGATTTCAAACTTTGCATGGTGATTCCTGTAATAGTTAGGTACGATTTAGAAAGCGTAGCAACTCTATCGTTACCAGAATGTCCGTACGTCCATTTAAAACATGTTGATTTTTTTACTTTTTAATAACAATTTTTTATGTGATAAAAACATCCGATTGATCTGATTTTTTGAAAACTGATTCCTATTACAATAAGGTACAATATTATGAGCAAAGCATCTCTATAATCAAGTATTAAAAATGTAAGTATGTCCTTAAACAGAATTCTGTATTTAAGAAGTTTTGCAACAAATTTACGTATAATTTTGTCAAACCTTATATTTTCATATTTTGTATATTCAGTTCTGACACTCAACGAAAGTTAATGTTCGTCTGTCATATCGTTTCAGAGCTTCGCTTTTATGGATGTGTCATCCTTGTTTCATAAGAAAATAAGAAAAATATGAATGATAAATAGAAAAAGTTACTAAATCATAATCTATTATATAACGTAGTAGGTTTTTTGTTTGTTTATTGTCCTTTAAGATCTCACTAACCACTGAACCAATTTATTTCTAAATTTTAGGGGGGTTAGATAGATAGATAGATAGATAGATAGATAGATAGATAGATAGATAGATAGATAGATAGATAGATAGATAGATAGATAGATAGATAGAGAGATAGATAGATAGATAAATAGATAGATAGATAGATAGATAGATAGATAGATAGATAGATAGATAGATAGATAGATAGATAGATAGATAGATAGATAGATAGATAGATAGATAGATAGATAGATAGATAGATAGATAGATAGATAGATAGATAGATAGATAGATAGATAGATAGATAGATAGATAGATAGATAGATAGATAGATAGATAGATAGATAGATAGATAGATAGAGAGATAGATAGATAGATAGATAGATAGATAGATAGATAGATAGATAGATAGATAGATAGATAGATAGATAGATAGATAGATAGATAGATAGATAGATAGATAGATAGATAGATAGATAGATAGATAGATAGATAGATAGATAGATAGATAGATAGATAGATAGACATATTTTTGTAAAATAGGAAAAAACCACAATGAATTAAGAATGACTCTAGTAAGGATAAATATAAAAAATTGCAATCATTCATTGATTAAAAATATTCCAAAAGTGTATTATGTCAGATCTAGAATAAATGTAGCGTCCTGTAGTTGTCGGGGAGGTAATACGTTCGAGTTTCTGCAAGTTTCCCTACAATTTTCAATTTTGATACTACACGTGCTAAGGTTTATAAACACCACCTCACATTCATTGACTTTTATCTAATCTTATACAATTTTTAGTATACAATCTCTTCCACTAATGATATCATCTTTTTTTTCTTTATCGTTTTATGGGATGTACACTAATTAATCATCCATTGACTTAACCCTCAAGAGCCCTGGCTAAAACAAAACAAAAAACAGAAACTAGCAAAATTAGGGAAGGAAGGAAAATTGGACTGTGTGCTAATTTATAGTCCATTGTCTTATCTCTCTAGATCTCAGGCTAAAAATAGAAATATAGAAAATACCAAAATAAGGAAGGGAGAGGAGATTGGACTGTGTACATTAATTTATCGTCCATTGTCTTATCCTTGGCTAAATCTAAAAACACAGAAACTACCAAACTATACTACAAACCCGGATCTTGCAAATTTCCAAATGGCCGTCATACAAAATTGCAAAAAAAAGTTAATCGACTTATGCTAAATGGAATTATAACACTTTATATTTAGCCCACTTGCTATTATAAAGACTGAGATATCCACCCCCCCCCCCCAAAAAAAAAACAAAAAAAAACTACTGCCTAAATGATAAATACCTCCGAATAAGACCAACAACTGCCATTTACATTTTCATATTAGCTGTTTTGTATATTCTTATAATTGGTTGTATTTTTAGAAAACTAGATTGGAAAATGCAGTTCTAGCAATTGTGACGCAGATATTACAGAGATAGACAAAGAGTGTCCAAAAGGCGTATTTTTTTTTTATAATGTAAAAGAGAAAAATAGATATAGGGAGAAGAAAGAGATTCAGGTAGAGAGGAAGAGAGAGATAATGAAAAAGAAATATAAAGAGAGTGGCAGAAAGAGAAAAAAGAGAGAAAAAGAGAAGGAAAGAAAGAAAGAAAATGAAAATGAGAAAGAAAGAAAAAAGAAACGAGAAAGAAGAGAGAGGCAGAGAGGGAGAGGGAGAGGGAGGGAGGGAGAGAGAGAGAGAGAGAGAGAGAGAGAGAGAGAGAGAGAGAGTGAGAGAGAGAGAGAGAGAGAGAGAGAGAGAGGGGGAGAGAGAGAGAGAGAGAGAGAGAGAAACAGAAGAAATCAAAGATTAAAACTACTGACCGATAGAAAGAATGAAAGACCGACCGACACGAACACCTAGAATTCTAATGTCTTCGCAGCATGACGAAAAGACCAACGGACCAAGTAAGTTACATACTGGATTACAATTAGTAATAGTAATCCTAATAAACACACTAAGCCACAGTGGGATCTTTTGAAAAAAATCGGGACATCCAAAAAATCTAAAATCGACTTTTATCTATCCTAGGACCTAATAATGGCTGTAAGTAGACAGCTAGAAAAGAAATTTTTAAAAAATATTAATTTTTGGCGGGTTTATGCCATTTTTAAAAAAGGTAGTGAAAAATTTCTTTTCAGTTTTGATGATTTTCCAGATTTTTTTACACAATTTTTTCAAGGCAACAAAAAATACATTTATGTTCATCTTATGAAAAAAAAAAAATTATTGAGGTACTTTTTAGTTACCTGTACCAATGTCTAATTAAAGAAAAAATTTAAAAAAATATTTTTTGGTGGTGTAAATTGACATTTTGTGAGAAAATTTCACCAAAAATATTAAGATTTTTAACCCCAAAAAATCAGTTTTCTCCATTTTACCCAAAAACGGACAGGAGGCCCCGGGTTTTGCAATAATAATATCAATATACAACATGTATTGTGTATAAAACAGTTTTCACAACCTGGGGCCTCTTGTCCGTTTTTGAGTAATTGAGCATTTTACATTGCATGGTTTGAACAATTTCGTTCTTGTTAATTTCAAATTTTCCCCCGTTAGAGGGGGAAGGAGTCATTTTAGAGCCCAAAGTCATCTCTGCAATATTTTTAAACTTACTAAGGCGGATCTTTCTTGACTTATGCATCATTTGCCTCTGGCGAACCGTTTCGCCGTTATTTGCCGCCGTTGGCGTGATTTTTAACGATTTTTGCCGTTCTCGCGGTTTTAATGGACATTTAAGGGATAAAGGAGTCGTTAAATAAAGATGACTTAAAAATACTTTTATTTTAGCAATTAAATTTGCTAAATTTCATGTGTTCTAAAAAAATTTGTAGTTCTAACTGGTTTTGGTCCAGCAGAAATTCAAATTTTGAGATTAATTATAATATTGCAAAAACATTATATACGCATCAGAGAGATAGAGAGAAATATACGTTTGAGAGAGAATATAATTTAAGTAATTATGCTTATATTCTTATACAAACTTTAAATGAAGATAGCTAGACCTAGAATAAAGGTATTAACACAAAATCAAAAGTGTTTTGAAAATTATGTTATTGTTGTTTATATCTGTAAAAAAAATATTTGAAAACATGCCTTATAAGTGTCCTATTTTACTTATACTGGACCTACCTAAAAATGCCGGGACTCGAAATGGGTGCACCTGACGCTATATTCTTGTTCACAAACATTGTTTGCATTGAAGAAATATTTACATAGACGTTGATTTTGTTAAAATATTCTTATCCTAACTAAAGTTATGAAGTTTTATAGATTTTTTAAAAATAGGGTAGCTTCGCTCCTCCAAAATAGCAAGACGTACTTACCAAATGCACATTAGAAGTTAACAGAGGCAAAATTTAAGTTATTTCCGAGTTAAAGCAAAAGAAATTACATCATTTCTTCAAATACAAGCTTATTTATTAAAGTTTACTTTTGTCTACTCTAAATGTCCCGTTTTTTGGCAAAAGATCCCACTGTGTAAGCAGACTTGAACACAGTAATAGTGTCTGACTGATTATGACGTAACAAAAAAAATTAGCCAATGAGAGGCCACTATAAATTTTACTATTGGTCAATAACGGCCTCTCATTGGCTAATTTTTTTTTGTTACGTCATAATCAGTCAGACACTATTACTGTGTTCAGCAGTCTTTCTTGAATAGCAGCTTAATAATTTACATTGCCCCCATAGCGCTACAGACTGACTTACTGTTAACAGTCAAATAGAGACATAGAGTTATAGACTAACTTCGCTTCTATAAAAAGACTGTCTAAAATAATATAATATATATTTATTGGGATTTGGTAAAGGATGAGAACTGTTTCGACTCTATTTTTCAGTAAATAAAAATTATACCGGCTGCTGCAACCTTTTTATTAAAGGAACTTTGTATTTAATCTGCGAAAAACAAAGGGATGCAATTAATTTTTCAGGTGCCATAACCCTGTCTCCAATGCATTTTTTTTGTTTTGATTTTCTGACAATGAATGTGCAAAAATAGTTGCAATATCCTGTTACCATTTCTATCTATCTATCTATCTTTTTATTAATCTACGAGCGGATACGCTTCTAGAGGCCTCTAGGGGCTCTTAAGGAGGGGGAAGTTGAATTTCATAATCTAATTTTTTAATTTAGTTTTAAAAAGAAAAAAACATTTTTTTTTATTTTGGAGGAGGGAAGAGTCCCCCCCCCCCCCCCAATATACACTTTTTTTTACATTAATTTTTTTTATTTCTAGGGGCGATTTTTCTTGGGAGGGTGGTGGTACCCTCCGCGAAATAGTTATAAACCTTTCCGGGACTTATGAGAAGTTACCCTGCAAAGGAGAACCTGATCAGTTCCGCGGTTACCGAGATTATTTGGTACAAACATTCAAACATACAGACAGACAAACAAACATTTTAAAGGATTTCATTTAAAATATTTTGTCTAGCCCTAAAACCATTCAGAGACCAATCTGAAGCTTTCCTTAAAATGGAGAACTACCTCAATCGGTTAAATGGTTAAAAGCCCAGCATCTAGGGGTCAGAATTATATCCTAAAATCATCCCAGGACTAGTGTTAAGCTTTTTTAAAATGGAGAAATCAATCGAATAAATGGTTAGCAAGTTTCTATAGTATAATTAAAAAAAAAACTTATTTACATTATACAAGAAACTGGTGGTTCGCCTCTAGGCTCTAGGGGTGGGATCCCACTCATTTATAATACTTGTTAGGTATATCTTACTTATCAAGAAATTAGAAAAAAACAGATTTGCAAAATTAATTTTTCAATGGATAAAAATTAGGTCAATTGTTAATTACTTTTTGATATAGATTTTGCACTAATTGCGTAAATAACATTTTTTATAAAAAAAAAGATTCTTTTTATTTTGCAAAATTAGGTAGTTTAAATTAAAATGGATGTAAATTTTTCCATATACATATTTACTAAGCCTTCGGCATCTCGGGGCTAAAAAAACTAGTTTTAATCTTATAATTGTACATTTTATATCCGCGGAAAGCCGTTTATAATACGATGCGAGAAATAACTATTGACCATTTTTAGCTTGTCTATCCGTCCTTTAGGATCTCGCCAACTGTTGGACCGATTGTATTTCTTTTTACACGGATTAATATAACTAGTCCTTTTATCGTTTTATTTTGTAAAGTTTATAATCCTTATACTAAAGTAACAGGATGTTTGTCTGTTTGTCTGTGTGTCTTTACCGAAGGATCTTGCTAACCGCTGAACCGATCGGGTTCTCCTTAACAGGTAGATTCTCATAGGTCTCGGGAAGGTTTTTAACTATTTTGGGGGAGGATACCACTACCCTCCCAAGAGATATTTTTAAAAAATTGAAATTTTTTTTACGTTCTCGATTTAAGAAAGAGAATTCAACGCAAACATGAACGTCTAACGCAATAGACACATTTTAAATATTTAAAAAAAATTAAAGTGCCGCCTCTAAGGGCGTAGCCGCTAGTAAACAATAACTTATTTTCTGGTATGGCCTCGAATCCGTTTAATATTCGTTGGATTAAAACTTGTTCTCAGCCAAAGTTAAAAATCATGTATAGTATTGTATTACAGATAATTTTCCACGAATAGTAAAATAAAAATCATTAATTAAAGACCATTTTCATTCTAATATCTGCGGAAATCTGTTTACAATACGATGCGATAGTTAACTATTATATTTCTTTTATTTTTTTTTGTCAAATTACCTAACATGAATGATTTTTTTTATCATGATGAATACTTAATTCTATCCAGGAGGAAGGGGACATTTGGCTGTTTATTACACTAGCCCCCAAAATTATATGATAACGTTTTCCTATTTGTTGGCATAACAACTTTGGGGACTTGTATTGAATTTTTTATTGGTTGATTCATAAAGTTTAGTGTCCACACATTTCAACCACTAATTGGTAATTTTGTGTATCATCATTGAAGATTACATCAATTTATCGGCCATTGACTTATCCCTTGAAATCCCTGTATTTCTATGTAACAACAGAAAAACCTTTAATAAAACTATGAATTGCAAAATCATGAATTCATTTTTTTGCGATGATTTTTCTAAATCTAGGACAATTATCCTTATACTAAAGTAACAGGATGTTTGTCTGTCTGTGTGTGTGTACCGAAGGATCTCGCTAACCGCTGAACCGATCGGGTTCTTCTTAACAGGGTAGCTTCTCATAAGTCCCGGGAAGGTTTATAACTATTTTGGGGGAGGGTACCACCACCCTCCCAAGAGAAATGACAAAAAAATTTAAATTTAGGGGAGACTTCAACGTCAAATAAGGTGGTATCGTACATAAAAAAAATAACTTTAACAAACAACAACATTTAAAGTGCCACTAGAGGCCTCTAGGGGCGTAGCTGCTAGTCATTATATAAAAGTAACAGGATGTCTTTATGTCTGTGTGTCTGTACAGAAGGATCTCGCTAACCGCTGAACCGAGCGGGTTCTCCTTAACAGGGTAGCTTCTCATAGGTTCCGGGAAAGTTTATAATTGTTTTTGGGGAGGGTACCCCCCCCCCTTAAGAGAAATAAAAAAATGAAAAAAATAAATATTTGAGAGACTTGAACGCAACATAAAGAGGTATCGTAGAGACTTGAAAGCAACATAAAGAGTATGATAAAGACTTGAACAAAAAATATTTCAAGTGCCACTAGAGGCCTCTAGGGGCGTAGCCGCTAGTCTAAATAAAAGTAACAGGATGTCAGTCTGTCTGTGTTTCTCATACAATACAATGTAGCTTCTCATAGGTCCAGGTAAGGTTTATAACTAATCGATTTTTACAGATTTAAAAACCCTTATTTTTAAAAGCGAGGCTTTTCTATAATTAGGGACGGTCCATCCGTCCGTTACGGATAGCTTTTTTCGTTAATTTAGGCATGTTAGAATTATCCTATCGATTACAAACTTTGCATGGTAATATCTGTAGTGTTTAGGTACGATTGAAAAAGCGTAGCAACTCTATAATCACTACCAGAATGTCCGTACGTTCATTTTAAAAATGATTATTTTTTATTTTTTTAACAACACTTTTGTATGTGATGTAATTATCCGATTGATCTGATTTTTGATATATTGATTCCTGGGACAACAAAGTACAATAAGCGAAGCAGCTCTAAAATCAAGTCCTAAAAATGTGAGTATGTCAATAAACATTATCCTGTATCAAGCAGTTTTTCAACAAATTTACTTACAATTTGGCTTCGACTCCTATACATTTATATTATAGTTATTCAGTTCTGACACTATACAAGTGTTAATGTCCGTTTGTCCTACAGTTTCAGAGCTTCGCTTTTATCGATATTGGCATCTTTGTTTATTAAAAGTTTTGAAAAGATTGGATATAATATCCATTTTTTATCAATTTTTACCAATTTATCAATTTTTGATAATTTTTACCAATGTTTTCTTTATCAAAGTTTCTGTACAAATTGTATAATATAAAACACATTATCAAAAAAAACTTCAATAATAATGCAAATTTTATAAAAAAAAACTGAAAAAGACTGAAAAAAAAGGTTGGAAGTTTAAAACAAGCTCTAATCAATTGGCTTTCTATGTGTAGTAAATGGCGGGCACAGGACGCCAGCAAACCTTATGGGTCATTCAGGTAGAGGACCAAATTATTATATAACTTTAACATTGACGTTAGCAGCTGCGTACCTAGCATCTAGAAGCACTGAATTCGGATCCATTGCAGTTCACGGTAAAAATATTGCTGGTAAGCAATATTTCCAAAATTCTATGAATTTTAAAGGCATACAGATCATACCCGCACACCATTTTAAGCGGCATAAGAAGGCCTACAAATAATCTGGAACAGCCAAGATCCAATTATGCACATGGAAAGCTTCACTGAAGAAAAAACGCGTAAAATAGGTCTTTTTCGCGCATTTCTTTGCACTGCGAGATAAATATGCATTATTGATTTATGGCTATTCCAGATTATTTTTAGGCCTTCTTGTGCCGCTTAAAAGAGTGTGCGGGCATGATCTGTACGTTCAGCCGTTTGGCAGCTAGCAGCCTTTAAAACTCATAGATTTTTGGAAATATTTGTTACCAGCAATATTTTACCGTGAACTGCAGTAGATCCCTGAATTCAAAGGGGTTAGATCGGGGTAAGAGGGAAACAGAAAAGTAGCCTAAAGCTTAAATATAAATATAATATAGTTTGAAACCACTTTAGATATTGCCTAAAATACCCAAATTAACGACCATAGCTATCCGTTAAGAACAAAAAGACAGACCAAATTGTAGAAAACTTTGCTTCTTCAAAGTTTAAGAAACATATAATCTAAAATATTCATAGATATTAATAATTTTATACTTTGTTATGTAATACGATATAGAAACCTTACAACAACTCTGAAGTAACGGAGCTACGCTGTATTTTTATGTATAGTGTGTACATACGTCCATTATGGCTAATTTTTTACAAAGATGACAACATCCATATCAGCGAAGCTTTATAAATGAGACAGTAAAAACAATCGAACAGTTTGTAATATATAGAAAGATTTTATTTAGGATATGAAGGATGCATAATATGGACAAACGTGTGATTTAATAGTTATTTCCCTTATCGTAATATAAACGGCTTTCCGCGGATATAGAATGTACACAATTATAAGATTAAAACTAGTTTTTTTAGCCCCGAGGTGAAGAAGGCACCTTCTAAAAAAACTGGTTTTAATCTTATGATTGTACATTTCTATATTCGTAGAAAACTGGATATAATACGATGCTAGACATAGCATTTTCGTATGGATGAGAACCGGTTCCTATCCACTGGATTCGAATGAATACGAGAAAATTTAATTTTGTAGATGCTATGTTTATGAAATTGTGCCAAGTCGCCAAAAGAATCATTATTCCAAATAAATAGTAAAAAAACTAAAAAAAATTATATGTTTGAAATGGACATTCTGTTAATAATTATACATATAGTTGTTACGCTTTAAATAGTACCTAACTTTTACAGGAATCACCATGTTCACGATTCTTCAAATTAACCGTCCTTAAAAGTAGATAAGCTTTGAAAACAACTTTTTATGGATCAGAACTGTATAGTTCTAATTACTAGAAGATATTACCAATAAATCACTGTATAGGATATTTTGTTAAGTGTTTCAAATGGTGAGCTACTTATGAACTTTGATGTTCTTGTTAAAGTAAAATATTTCTATGAAATTCTTGTACTTTTTTCTTATTATTTCTTTGTATTATAAAGTAGTTTTGTACTTTTGTCATAGGGCTGTTATTTAAAACTAAGGGAAAAGGCAAAAGGATAAATGAATGTTGTACATTGTACAGCCACAATTATGACAAACATAATTTGCCCTTAATTTAGATATAATGACTTCTAAAAAAATCTTAGTTTCAATAAAACTGTTTAATTTAATTAAAAGAATTTTTAATAATTAAGTTTTTTTTATTAAAATCGTTTTAAATTTACATTACCATAAAATTGTGTCTGTTATATAAATTTAGAATGTTTTGTTTATGAAATACAAATGTTTTTAAAATCCATTATTTTTAATTTTTAATATACGTCAATTTCCAAAAAAGCGAAGCTCATTATCTGAACGAACAAAAACTATTATGGTACTTTTTAAAAGTGGTTTGGACATACGGAACAATGCCTAATAATAGAATAGCGCTCATAGTTAATTTATTCATGTTATAATTGTCCTACCAACCTAAATTTTAGCTTGATTATTCCTGCAATAGTTAGGTACAATTTAGAAAGAGTAACAACTCTATAGACATAAACAGAAAGTACGGAGACTTATTTAAAACATGTTGACTTTAAACATTTTTAACCACAATTTTTAAGTTAAGCATCTCTATGATCAAGTCTTGTGAGTATGTCTGTATGTATTTACTAAAAGACCGACGGAAACCTAACTAAAAAAAACTTCGCTCCAAAAAAAGAATAATTTAATGTAAATTACATTAATATGACGTTAAATATGTTTTATTATATTCAATAACAATAAAATGCTTTGTCTCATACATTTAAAAGATTAAAATTTTTATAATAAATGATAAAATAAACTAAATCAAATATCATAACAATTACATTATGAAAAAATAATAAAAAGCAATAAACATCAATTCTATAACTTACTTTGTCAACCCGTCGTCCGTCTTACGTCTTTCTTAGATGAAAGATAAGATTGTAGATTGTATACTGAGAAGGGAGGGTACATTGGACTGTAAATAATACGTTTCTTGAAGTTATATGGTACTTGTAGAGTGTCAGAACTGGATAAGGAGACAGCGCAAAATGGCACCAAAAATGACGTCATACAATAAAATTGTCCAATGAGGGGCCAGTATACATTGTAATTGACCAATGGTAAAATATAAACTAGTCTCTCATTGGTTATTTTATAGTATGAAGTCATTTTTGGTACCATTTTGCGCTATCTCCTGGATAAGCAGAATATAGATATTTAAGTTTATCAATTTGAAGTATATTTGTTGCATTTCTATATAATTACAACTAGCAGCTTCGCCCCTAGCCTCTGGGGGCTTTGCCCGAAGAGGTTTGATCAACCTATTTTTGTGTTATTTAAATTTAAAAAGAAAAATAATTAAAAAATTTGTTGTAGGTATATTCCCTGAAGAGTAGAGCCCAATTGGTTCAGTGGTTACTGAGATCTTAAGCTTCAGACAGACAGACAGACGGAGAGACAAATAGACAGACAGACAGACATCGTACTACTTTGTATTATAGATATACTGTTTAGGGACACACTTACATTTTTAGGACTTGATTAATATTATAGAGAATCTTCGCTTATAACATTGTACTAAGTTGTCCTATGAATCAGTATCCCAAAATCATATTAATAGGATAATTATATCACATGAAAAAAGTCAAGAATCAGCATTATTAAATGAACAAACGGGTTTTCTGGTAACGGTTATAGAGTTGCTACGATTTCTAACCAATACCTATTTGTTATAGGATATATCATGAAAGTTTTAAATCGATAGCGCAATTCTAATATGTCTATATAAATGACGGACGGACCACCTCTAACTATATAAAAGCTTCACTTTTAACAATATAAAAGGGACACAGCCACTAATAACATAATAAAACTATTATCAATTAATAAATGCCAAATGTAGTAAATAGTAATATTTATAAGAAATTGAAAGTAAAAAGTACAGAAAACGGTTGTTTTGTAATATAGCAGATAATTATACAGGGTCTTTCAATTATAAAAGTTAATTAATTATACATAGAAATGAACAATTATATCTTTATAAAATGTTTTTTATATTTGGAAAAATGTTCTGGTACATTTATATTTTAATTATCTAAAAATGATTATCTCAACAAGTTATGCCTTAAAAACCGGTTTTTTCAAAGGCCTTAGTTTTGAAGATTTATGCATTATAAGGTTGATCTAAAAATGCGCACATTTTTAAAATTCAAATTGCGCGGCTTGTTTTAATAATAGAAAACTGTTATGCATATTGTTGTCAAAAGTTCTAGTTTTTGGATATATAAGAACTATTTCTGTGCTACATATAGGATAGGAAATAAGTGATAAAATGTTTCAACTTAAAACTTTTCAACCTTTTTCTTACATTTTTCAACGTAGCTCCTAAACTACTAATACATTTTTACACTAATAGCACAAAAATGGTACTTATATTTCCAACGACTAAAGTTTATAACGATTCTAACGGTATGTATAAGATTTTTCTAATACAAAATTTGACAGTTTTGTGTGGATATATAGTTGACATATCATGCTTGTTAATAATGCTTAATTCCACCCGGCTATAATGCGAAGAAACCTTACTTATAAAATAGGAATCTGCTTTACTTATTTTTGATTTGTGTATAACATTATATTTTGTACTTTTTCAATGGTACAAAGTTATTTTATGGTTGACATATCTACCTTTATATCTATCCATTTATCTATCTAATTAACTATTTATGTGTCTATCTTTCTATCTTCCATCTATCAATCTTATTGTCGATCTATCTTTCTATCCCCCTATCTATCTATTTATCTTGTTATCTTTTTATATATCTACCCATTTATCTATCTATCTAACTAACTATCTATCTATCTAACTATCTATCTATCTATCTATCTATCTAACTAACTAACTATCTATCTATCTAACTAACTATCTATCTATCTATCTAACTATCTATCTATCTAATTAACTATCTATCTATCTATCTATCTAACTAACTAACTTACTCTATCTCTTTTTATCTCTCTTTCTATCTGCTATTTATCTATCTATACCTGGCTAAAGACACCTAGACTCCATACATTCCACTACATTCATAATTGTGTACAGTACAGGACAGATCCTGTACAAATAATATAAGTAAGGCATGTCGGTCTTATAATCTAAAGAGATTGATTTTGTATTTAAAGTATTTAATACTATTTACTTGAATGAAACCGTACTTTTTTGTATGTACATTAAATGCACATGAACTGTACAAAGTTTAGGTCGTTTGTCTTTTTCTAGGATATGAACAAATTGTCTAGTCTTTAGCTTTTTCACTTTTTCGTTGCGATGGTAATTTTTCTGGATCTACTGCAGTTCACGGTAAAATATTGCTGGTAACGAATATTGCCAAAAATCTATGAATTTTAAAGGCTGCTAGCTGCCAAACGACTGAACATAAAGATCATACCCGCACACCATTTTAAGCGGTATAAGAAGGCCTACAAATAATCAGGAACAGCCAAGATCCAATTATGCACAGGGAAAGCTTCACTAAAGAACGCGTAAAATAGGCCTTTTCGCGCATTTTTCTGCCATGCGAGATGATTAGCATTATTGATTTATGGCTATTACAGATTATTTGAAGACTTTCTTATGCCGCTTAAAACAGTGTGCGGGCATGATCTGTATGTTCAGCCGTTTGGCAGCTAGCAGCCTTTAAAATTCAAAGATTTTTGGCAATATTCGTTACCAGCAATATTTTACCGTGAACTGCAGTAGATCTATTTTTCTTTATCTGTCTGTCCGTCAATTGACTGGGTGGGGTGGGGTATTTTTATGGCCGATATTTAAGATAGACTGCTGATTTTTCACTGAAGATGCCCCTTACCAAATAGATTATCTATTAAATAATTTTCTTTGTCGGTTAGTCTTTCGTTAGTTTTGCAACAATAGACAAATTCATTTAATTTTAAGAATGTTGTTTCATGATTTATAATGTTCAGTATAATCACTCATTCTCTCTCTTCATTCTCTTTTATGAATGCTGAACATCTGCTATATATATATATCATAAATGGTTATTTGAATTTTCTTTATGATTATTTGTTTTTGTCTTTGGTTAAGCATAAATGATAATATTTAAATAATATTCATAATAAAATCAATAATTTTTGTATTACACGAGAATTTTAGGATTATTTTAATGTTTGTAAACATTTTCCTATTATAACAGTAATTCTGGTGTGTGTGTGTAGCGAAAGATCTCGCCAAAAGCTGAACCGATATTTTTTATCTTATACAGTGAAGCTTCTCATATGTCCAGGAAAGGTTTGTAACTATTAAGGGTTAACCTCACTCCCCCCCCCCCAAAAAAAAAAACAAACTCTTCTATTTATACGTCAAAAATTTAAGGTGGTTGGTCAATTCCCCCCTTCCCCGTAAAATTCCTCTAGAGTCTTCTAGGGGATAAGCCGATGATTTTTATATAAAATAACAAACAAAAAGGTTGATAAAAGGTATCATATTTAACAATTAATACAGCCCCTCCCCCTTGCCCCCTAACCCTATATTTATTTTTAGACCCTTCGTCTGTGTATTTACATCCTATATTCCAACTATTAGCGTGCACAGAAATTTACCAGGGGGTAAGGGGGAAGTAAAGAATCAAAATCAGGAGCTGTCAACACCCCCTCTACATAAACTTTGTATTATGATTCCTATAACAGTTAGGTACGACTTAGAAAGCGCAGCAACTCTATAATTGCTATCAAAAAGTCCGTACGTCCATTTAAAACAAGCTGATTTTTTACTTTTTTGATAACTAATTTTTGTATGTTAAAATTATCCTATTCATCTGATTCTTTAAATACTGATTTCTATTAAACAACAAGGTACATTGTTATAAGCAAAGCATCTCTATAATCAAGTCCTAAAAAAGTCAGTATATCCTTAAACAGAATCATGTATTTAATCAGTTTTTACTTACAATTTTGTACAGATAAAATAATTACATTTATAATGAACAAGGTCTACAGCTTACTAAATATGTATTTCAAATAATGTGCATATAATCAAGTAAACTGGTCAAGTTTTAGCTTTCTACAAATACTACTATACTACTAATAATCCACATATGTTACATATACTCTCCTTAAATTTAAGCAAATTTAACAATGTGCTTTGTAAAGAATAAAGTTGAATTCTAAAAGAAAACTTAATTTGTGGAATTTAACAATGTGCTTTGTAAAGAATAAAGTTGAATTCTAAAAGAAAACTTAATTTGTGGATTTTATATACTAAAATTTCAATGTAGGTTAATGTAGGTTCAAATTATACAGTTCTTCTTGTTCTGCTGGTTTCATTCTTGCCTTTGTTAGTTTTCGGATCTTGGAGTACTGGCGGCTGGAATTGCAGCACAATTTATATGCTAGGGCTAGCATTGCCCTAGGTCCCGCGTTTGCTAAAGTCAAACAGACACTTAACACAGTGACCACTAAGTTAGTCAGATTTATGGCTAATGCCAACAAGCAGATATACGTGGCATATTCTTTGATGATTTCCTGAATTTCTTGCCACAGATTGAGCTTAATTCTGTTCTCCAGATTTGTGAGGCTGTAGGTGGTTCGGGTTGGTTGGTTATGGCTGGAGCATTGTTCAGAGCCTAAGCATAGGCCTATCATTATTCTGTTTAAGGTGCTCTTCTTGTAGTTTGGGAAGGATTGGAGGGATTCCCAACTTTGGAGTTGAGTGGTTGTAAATATCGCTGATTCAGTGAGGTCCTCCATCTGGTAATTGTCTTCATTAACAAGGTGGTACGTTGGTGGTATTGGTGCCGGCCTGATATGTGGTTCTAAGCTAACAAATTTTCCCTCTCTGGTCTTGATTTTCATTGGATGATGGCTGGAACATAGGGTTGGTGTGCTGACATTTTGACTTAGTTTGGTTATAGGGTTTACAAACTGTCCATTGGTTAAAGGAATCTCCTCAAAACATGTGGTTTCCTCAGCAATGACTCCGTTTTTTAGTTGGCATTTGGTTAGATAGATTATGTCTCCATGTCGATGGATAAATTGATTGTCTTTTAGGTGTATCATCTTAGGTGTTTGGAGCTGTTGGTCACATATTTCCCTGAGTTGATTTTTGTTTGATTCAGTTATCCTGTTGTGCAGCATGTGGAGCTCATACTGCACCTTTGCAAGTATGTTGGCGGTGATATCCACTTCTGTAGGATTTATAGCATTCAAGTAGGCTGCACCAGGGTCCAATGTTAAGAAAATATTATTCATGTTGGTTGACTGTATTCTTAGGCCACAACTTGTTGTAATATCTTCTGATGCATTTATTAGTAATTGGTGTTGATGATTTATATAGTGAGTACCCAGAATCGAATTCATTGGAAGGCTTTGTATGATATCGAACTCGCAATGATTTTCTTCTATGGTCCAGATATAGGTGCCTTGAGTAGTAAAACATTCTCTGGAAGGAGCGTCACAGGATAAGGTGATGTGTTCCGAGGTAGATTCTATTTTGTTACCTTTCACCAAATATTCCTCATCCTCTACAGTGATGGTTACTTGTTGGATTTGAAGAGAGTCCTTTAGAATTCTACCTTCGTATCTATAATCTTCGCCTTCACAGGCAATGTTGCTGGAGGAGGTTTTCATATTGCCTTTGGAAACATAGTTAAAGAAGTTGATGGTGTTGATATCAATTTGTCTTTTGATTCCAAACAGAGACTCTGGGGTTTGATGACCATGGTACATATAGCGGCACTGGGCTGGTGTGATCTGGACTGGTATTTGAATTTCAGGGGGTATAGCTACTTTTAAGTGGGACCATGCCCCACAAAAGTATGTAAAGGTGCTAACAGAAGCAGCACATTTATAGCCTTTCAGCCGTTGTACAGTTTGTTTTTCAAGTAGATACACCTGTTGGGGAGCTGTGTCTGGTTGTAGCTTGGCATTGTCACAAGCAACTGTTGCATCATACTCTTGTATGTTGGTGGGCTGGTGACAGTCCCAGTAACTTATTGTGTAGGCACTGGCCTTTGTCACCAATAGGAATATGACTATACTTTTCATCATTTAGTCTTGTCCATGCTGGAGATAGTTGATAGACTGATTTAAAACTTATGTGCAACACTGGGCTAGTTGCTTTCTAAAACTTTGAAAACAGGCCAGTTGTTGTGATGGAAAGCAGATTAGGTGAAATTATCTGGTCAAATGTGATGTACAGCATATCAGGTAGCATCTTCTGGTCAAATGTGATGGAAAGCAGGTAGAATCTTCTGGTCAAATGTACTAAGCAGGCAGAGTTTAGAAGGCAGGTCATTCCGGAATTTTCTGGGCAACATAGGCACAATTTCTGGTCAGCAATCTTATTAGGATTGTATTTAACAGCATGTTTCAAGATGTTCTGTAAACTAATATGAACCTAATTTGATTAGCATAAATTATATATAGGAACATGAAGCAGCAATTTTTTTTCTAAAGGTCTTTTGCTAATCGCTGTCCTCCTCTAAAGCTTCTGTGTAGTCATCGAATGTAAGTGCTGCTTTTTTCCTAGGAGCAAGTGGTTCCTGAACTTTTTCTTCTTCCCTGAGTCTTATTAGACCCCTGGTATGAGGTCTTTTTCTTTCCTCACTAGCTGCAGGCCTATCTTCCATTACCTTTCTCTTGGTTTGTTCACTAGGTAGAAGGATTGGTTTACTGGCCACTTGCTGGCCTCTTGAGGGTGCAGCTGTAGAAGGGATAGATGCAGGGACAGTAGGAACAGAAGGTGCAGGAACAGTTGTCACTATGTCAACAATTTCAGGTATAGTTTCATCAGTAGGGTATTCAGTTGTTATGTTGTCTTGTGGTATATTGTAGACTGCTGGACCTTGTATTTCTTCTACTAGAGGGTCCAGATCATCCTCATCCTCCCACTGGGCTGGAATGTTACCTTTAGGAACATGGCCTTGTACTGGTTTAAGCCTTGATATATGTACTGTGTTAGCTTTGTTGTTGCGATCAACAATGGTTACCAGTACCTTGTTGACTAGTTTTGTAACTTTGAAAGGACCAATCCACATTCTTGTAAGTTTGGGAGATTTGTCTTTAACGTTCCTACTGGTGAAAAACCAAACCTTATCACCTTCTTTAAACTTGTGGTCTTCATTACCATAGAGTTCGCCATTTCTTCGTATGGTTTGTTTTTGCTTGTCCAAAACAAATTTGTAAATATGATTGTACCTCCTTTCCATGTTCTGTACTTCTTCCAAAGGACTGGTAGGAGTTTGTTCTGGGGATTTGATTATCAGATCTATGGGTAGTGATAATTCTCTTGACAAAAATGAGGCAGCAGGTGTCACTCCTGTTGCTGCGCATAATCTCGTGTTATATGCAAACATAAGCAATGTTATATATTTGTCCCATTGTCTCTCTTCCCTGGGGAGAATTGTTCTGATGAGACCATTGAGGGTACGATGCATACGTTCGATTGGGTTTGAGTGTGGATTGTATGCAGGACCCTGTAGTGTTTTGATTCCAAGTCTTTGTAACAGTGCTTGAGTAATCTTACTGGTAAATTCTAAGCCTTGATCAGAGTGTATGCGGGCTGGTGGTCCAAAATAGTTGATCCAGGAGGTGATAATTCCTTCTACTACTGTTGCTGCTGTTTTATTAACCAATGGTACTATTGCTGCATAGCGACTGAAGCCATCCATAAGAGTTAGACAGTATTTATGCTGCCTTTCAGTCACTGGCATAGGCCCAATAAGATCCACAAACAGCATCTGGTTAGGGTAACCATATTGATGGGGGTAGTGTGTCCCCTGCTTAACATTTATCTTGTTGGTTTTCTGTAAACATGTGTTGCAGGTGTTCACCCTATTACGGACATCTTGCAAGATTCTTGATGCGGTAGGTATTATACCCCAATGGCCCACTACATCATTGTGGCAACTGAGGAAGACATCTTGTCTCAATGCTTCTGGCACTAGGATCTTTTGGAGGTCTCCTTTCCAATGTTTCACCTGCTGAATTAATACCCCGTCAGTCCTTTTTTGTAGTGTGTTCAATATGTTGTAGTACACCTGAAGATCCTTTCTTGCCTTTGTTACATCCTTCTTGTCTGGCTGGCTCTCTAACCAGAGACTGACAGTGATTAGGACAGGATCTCTTTCTTGCTGTTCTCTTATGTAGGTAGGACTTAATGGTGTATTAATAGGCTCTTCTGCATTGGGTGCTTCTAAGGCAAAGATAGCTCGGTTGAATTCATCTTGCTCTGTTTTTTCCACTGCATCAGGAGGAGCATGATTAAGTGTCCTAGATAAGGCATCAGCTGCCTGATTTGCAGCACCTTTTATGTGTTCCACAGTAAAGTTAAAACCTTGAAGGTATTCGAGCCACCGCACCATGAGAGCATTGGTAGGCTTAATGGTTTTTAGGTGACATAGATAAGAACTATCTGTTCTGGCTACAAATTCTGAATATCCAAGAATTTGGCTAAATTTGCGCACAGCAAACACTAATGCTGCAAGTTCTCCTTTGATGGAAGAATAGTTTTTTTCTGCAGTAGTGGTAGTTCTACTGCTAGCTGCAAGGAACACTTCTTTTCCATTTTGCTTTTGGCTCAGTGTGGCTCCAAAACCAATACGGCTATAATCAGTGGTGATTATAAATTTACTAGCTGCTGGCCCATAATCAGGGGGGTGTCTAATTGGTTTTTCAGCAAATAGTTGCTTTAACTTGGTGAATTCTGCCTCCAGCTCATCATTCCATTCCAAATCTTCAGTGTTTCTTTGTTGATTTAGAAGGTTGGTTCGTTGGGAGTAGTTTGGGATGAATCTGGAATAGTAACATGTAAATCCTAGGAACCTTTGGACATCTTTTCCCTTCGTTGGTCTTGGCCACTGGAGGATGGAGGACACATACTGATCATCCATCATAATGCCCTTCTTGGAGATAATGAACCCCAGGTATTTACACTGTTCCTGAAAGAGATTTGTTTTCTCTGGATTCAGGCGTATACCTGCTTTGGTATAGGCAGAAAATGTCTCATCCAGACATTTTAAATGTTCTTGCAGTGTTATACTGTGAATCAGTGTATCATCCAGGTAGCTGCTCACTTGATCCGGGGGTAAGCCTTGTGCAACCAATGCAACCAAGCGACTATAGATACCGGGCGCAGCCTGCAAGCCAAATGGCATTCTGCAAAAATTAAACAAACCTTTTGGACTGATAAAGGCTGTGAGAGGTTTGCTGTCCTCGGCCATCTTTACACTATAATAAGCTGATATAGCATCAAGACAGCTGTAAATCTTCTTTCCAGCTGCATTTTCTAACATCTGGGTTATGTTGGGCAGAGGATGGGCATTTTTCTCGCACAAATCATTTAACAACCTGTAATCTACACACCAGCGCAGTTGACCATTTTTCTTCCTGACACATACAAGGGGACTTGCCCAAGGGGATTCACTGGGTTCAATTATTTCATCTTTAATCATCTGCTTAATTTGAGTATCTAGATCTTTAGCCAAGGCGGGGTGAAGAAATCTGGCTTTGCACCGGACAGGTTCTACAGATTTATCTTTGAGTTTGCATTCTATAAGATCTGTGCAACCAGGTGTTCTGGAATTGTTGAAAACTTGAATATGCTTTTTCAGTAACTGCAGCAACTTCTTCTTGATTTTAGGATTGTCCCTTAGCACTTGATTTTCCTCAATCCTCAATAGCTTAGCTAATTCCTTGACTGTTAACTCTTTATAATCAGCTGCTTCTTCAGACTTCTCATCCATACCCATGTTGTTGATCCCTGGCAATTCTATTGGTTCAACTGTAGATCCAGTGAACCTGTGGGAGGGACTCAGTTGTATGGTTTTATCACTAGGATTTATGAAGTACATTTCCAGTTTATTGTTATGAACAGGAAAAATACCTTCAGGTATTATTATGTTTTTAATAAATCTAGCCTGAGTAAATAAAGCTTCAATCTTGTTTCCCCTCTGACCAGGATCTACTGTACAATGAACAAGTTTAACCGAGTTAGGAGGAATAGATGTTGTGGCAGGAGTCATCTTGATAAGTTGGACTTCATCCATTCCCTGGATACAAGGTTCTGTGTTCATAAGCAATTGTGATATTAAGAAGGTTTTGTTCTTGAGTGTAAGATGATATGCATTCTTGTCAAATGCTAGTTTCACATCATTCTGCTGAAGGAAGCACTTACCAATGTTTAATGGAGTTGACAGGTTATCCACTACCAATAATTTGGGTATAACCAGTTCCACAGTGTTCTTGCCCTCAGCCAACTTCATTGTTACCGGGCCAGTTTCTCCTACAATCTCTATTATCTTCTTATTTGCAGTGTGGACAGCTGGTAGTTTGGTTGGTTTAATTGGCAGTTTCAACTTCTTGCACCAGCTGTCTGAAATAGCTGCTTCAAAATGTGCAATAGTATTACCCGAATCAATGAGGAATGGGGTTGGAACATTGTTGAGGAATAGTGTGCAGGGGGGTTTTGGGTGTATTGCAGAGATCTGGGCTCCTGTTTGTGAGGGGTTTGTGGCAGGAGCCTGACCTAGAACCCCCAGGAGTTTTCCGCATCAAATTCATCTACTTCACCATTTTCTTCTATACAGGAGATATTCTTCTTTTCTTTGTTGTCCTTGTAGCAGTCTTTTGTATTATGAGTCTTGGTCTTACACTTTTTGCAGAATTTCTTGTCCTTCACTTGGTCAGCAGGTTTGGCTCTGGGCTGGAAACCCTTGGTATTTGCAGGTTTGTAGGGTTGAGAACCAGTTGAAGTATTTAGAGCATTTTTCCGTTTCTTGGAATAACAATCCACGGCTCTGTGGCCGTTCTTTTTGCAATAAAAGCATTTCACATCCATCTGACTGACTTCCATAGCATCTTTGTCTACGTAGTCATGTTGTGGAACATCCACACCTAGGCCCTGGGACTCTTGGTGAAGGCCCAGTCGTACAGCTTCAAGTTCTATGGCAATAGCTTCTTGCATGGCCTTGAGGTAGGCTGCAAAATCAGCAAAAGTACGTCCTAGGAGGCGGTATTTTAGTTTTGGATTTTGAAGGCTTCTAAGATTTGTATCAATAAATATACTGAGACTTGAATTTGTACCTTCAACACTCCTCAGGTAGAGTTGATAATGTCTCGTAGAATATGTTATTGGGTCCTCATTGGCATCTTGCTGGAGAGCCCGAAATCGCTCTAAAAACACATTCAATGAGGTGGTTGGTAGGAACAGTCCCTTTAAATCAGTTTCATATTCACTGAATGTGTATCCAGGAGTAGCTAATTTGCCTTCCAGGTAGGCAGCACTTGAACTGGCCTTCCCCTTTAGGGAGTGAAACAACAGAAGGAGTTTTTTCCTATCATCATTTATTTCATTAAACAAGAAATAAGTTGATAGCTTCAACAGGTGAGTCCTAAATTCTGTATCATCCCCATCTGTGCAAGTTCCAGCAAACGTAGGAAAAGGCAGAGAAATTCTGGAAGATGTAGCAATTGCAGGATCTGGCATTTTGTTGCAGGAAGTTTACACAATATCCCAGGAGGCAATGTGCATAAGATCAGTGTCACTCAATATCTTGCTTTTGTAGCAAGCAAAGAGAATAAAAGGAAAGCTCTCAATATCCTGCCTAGCAAGCAAAGAGAATAAAAGGAAAGCACACTGTAAAGAGTGTATTTCTGACACCACTTATAATGAACAAGGTCTACAGCTTACTAAATATGTATTTCAAATAATGTGCATATAATCAAGTAAACTGGTCAAGTTTTAAAAGTTAATTAAACATAGAAATGAACAATTATATCTTTATAAAATGTTTTTTATATTTGGAAAAAATATTCTGGTACATTTATATTTCAATTATTTAAAAATGATTATCTCAACAAATTATGCCTTAAAAACCGGTTTTTTCAAAGGCCTAAGTTTTGAAGATTTATGCATTTCAAGGTTGTTAAAAAAATACGCACATTTTTAAAATTCAAATTGCGCGGCTTGTGTTAATAATAGAAAACTGTTATGCATATTGTTGTCAAAAGTTCTAGTTTTTGGATATATAAGAACTATTTCTGTGCTACATATAGGATAGGAAATAAGTGATAAAATGTTTCAACTTAAAACATTTCAACCTTTTTCTTACATTTTTCAACGTAGCTCTTAAACTACTAATACATGTTTACACTAATAGCACAAAAATAGTACTTATATTTCCAACGACTAAAGTTTATGACGATTCTAACGGTATGTATAAGATTTTTCTAATACAAGATTTGACAGTTTTGTGTGGATATATAGTTGACATATCATGCTTGTTAATAATGCTTAATTCCACCCGGCTATAATGCGAAGAAACCTTACTTATAAAATAGGAATCTGCTATACTTATTTTTGATTTGTGTATAACATTATATTTTGTACTTTTTCAATGGTACAAAGTTATTTTATGGTTGACATATCTACCTTTATATCTATCCATTTATCTATCTAATTAACTATTTATGTGTCTATCTTTCTATCTTCCATCTATCAATCTTATTGTCGATCTATCTTTCTATCCCCCTATCTATCTATTTATCTTGTTATCTTTTTATATATCTACCCATTTATCTATCTATCTAACTAACTATCTATCTATCTAACTATCTATCTATCTATCTATCTATCTATCTAACTAACTATCTATCTATCTAACTAACTATCTATCTATCTATCTAACTATCTATCTATCTAACTAACTATCTATCTATCTATCTATCTAACTAACTAACTTACTCTATCTCTTTTTATCTCTCTTTCTATCTGCTATTTATCTATCTATACCTGGCTAAAGACACCTAGACTCCATACATTCCACTACATTCATAATTGTGTACAGTACAGGACAGATCCTGTACAAATAATATAAGTAAGGCATGTCGGTCTTATAATCTAAAGAGATTGATTTTGTATTTAAAGTATTTAATACTATTTACTTGAATGAAACCGTACTTTTTTGTATGTACATTAAATGCACATGAACTGTACAAAGTTTAGGTCGTTTGTCTTTTTCTAGGATATGAACAAATTGTCTAGTCTTTAGCTTTTTCACTTTTTCGTTGCGATGGTAATTTTTCTGGATCTACTGCAGTTCACGGTAAAATATTGCTGGTAACGAATATTGCCAAAAATCTATGAATTTTAAAGGCTGCTAGCTGCCAAACGACTGAACATAAAGATCATACCCGCACACCATTTTAAGCGGTATAAGAAGGCCTACAAATAATCAGGAACAGCCAAGATTTAATTATGCACAGGGAAAGCTTCACTAAAGAACGCGTAAAATAGGCCTTTTCGCGCATTTTTCTGCCATGCGAGATGATTAGCATTATTGATTTATGGCTATTACAGATTATTTGAAGACTTTCTTATGCCGCTTAAAACAGTGTGCGGGCATGATCTGTACGTTCAGCCGTTTGGCAGCTAGCAGCCTTTAAAATTCAAAGATTTTTGGCAATATTCGTTACCAGCAATATTTTACCGTGAACTGCAGTAGATCTATTTTTCTTTATCTGTCTGTCCGTCAATTGACTGGGTGGGGTGGGGTATTTTTATGGCCGATATTTAAGATAGACTGCTGATTTTTCACTGAAGATGCCCCTTACCAAATAGATTATCTATTAAATAATTTTCTTTGTCGGTTAGTCTTTCGTTAGTTTTGCAACAATAGACAAATTCATTTAATTTTAAGAATGTTGTTTCATGATTTATAATGTTCAGTATAATCACTCATTCTCTCTCTTCATTCTCTTTTATGAATGCTGAACATCTGCTATATATATATATCATAAATGGTTATTTGAATTTTCTTTATGATTATTTGTTTTTGTCTTTGGTTAAGCATAAATGATAATATTTAAATAATATTCATAATAAAATCAATAATTTTTGTATTACACGAGAATTTTAGGATTATTTTAATGTTTGTAAACATTTTCCTATTATAACAGTAATTCTGGTGTGTGTGTGTAGCGAAAGATCTCGCCAAAAGCTGAACCGATATTTTTTATCTTATACAGTGAAGCTTCTCATATGTCCAGGAAAGGTTTGTAACTATTAAGGGTTAACCTCACTCCCCCCCCCCCCACAAAACAAACTCTTTTATTTATACGTCAAAATTTTAAGGTGGTTGGTCAATTCCCCCTTCCCCGTAAAATTCCTCTAGAGTCTTCTAGGGGAGGAGCCGATGATTTTTATATAAAATAACAAACAAAAAGGTTGATAAAAGGCATCATATTTAACATTTAATACAGCCCCTCCCCCTTGCCCCCTAACCATATCTTTATCTTCATCCTTTTATTTACTTCCTGTATTTTAATCTATATTTACTTTACTAGCCTCTTTTTTGATATGAAAAAAGGAATCTTCAGGTATAAGACAATGGACGATAAATTGTTGTATATTCCTAATTACAAATATGATTAACATGACCTAACCATCACGGACGAACGGACCAACCCTTTTTATTGAAAAGCTTCTCTTTAATAAAAATATTTCCCTGTCCTTTGTTCCGACTATTTTTATATTAAACCAAGGGAGCAATTATCACGTCTTTAGCAATAAGAAATTAAGGAAGTGTGTATGTTTCTGCAATGTTGCTATAGACACATACTTAGAATAGCAAAGGTGCGATTTTTCTTGTGAGAGTTGTGGTATCCTCCCCTAAAATACTTAGAAACCTTTCCAGGACCTATAAGAAGGTATATATTAAAGGAGAACCATGTCGGTTCAATGGAAAGTTTGATCCTTTAAACAAGACAGACAGGCTCATTTACATCCTATTACTTTATATCAAAATTATTTTCTAAATTCTTAACTATTTTTACCATACTAGTGTATAAACACTGCCCGACTTAATTTGAACCAGAATTTTTTAAATGAGGGGAGGGGGAGCGGAACCCTTTTTTTTTAAATATTTGTTTTAGTTAGAACATTTTTTTAGGGGGGGGGGGGTTGGAGGAGGGGTGTAGGCGTGACTTTATAAAATCTACTTCCGTCCGCCGGATTTTGAACTCTTCAGAGATATTTTTAGTTTTAGTATACCTGTTTTGATAGTGGACAAAATAATGCCACGGTCGTAGCGGTTATGTGGCTTGCGTTAGGTTGGAAGGGTGACACAAATTTCAGACCCCAGATTTGGCGATTTGAGAAAAATTTATCTTTATATTATAGCGAATTAGATAATCTAGCAAGCATCGCTTTTATCTTATAGAGAAAAATAGTAAATCAAATAACTGAGATATGACGCAAAAAGCATGACCGCTACGACCGTGGCATTATTTCGTACCCTATCACCAGATTTACCGACATAATAATTACAACACAAGATATTCAGGGATTTTAAGAGATGAGACTATTGACGATGTATGAATGTTCTTAAACCAATTACATTAAAAAGATTACTCCACCTGAAGATGCAAATTTACTGGTAGATAAGTTTAGACACTAGACACAAACGAATCATTTTATCCTTCAAAGTTATGGAGCCAACGAATCGCTGAACATGATCCACCAATCAAAGATATAATCTAAATCAATTAACTAACGTTTTGATTGCCCGACCTTTGTTCTAACTGTACCTGGTAATGATTTGCACCCGTTTCTGGACGAATGTAATCATCCTACTCTTGTTATTATCTCAGGTGCCTGACATAGTAGCAGTATGTACCAATCTTAATATCTCTAGTTGCATTGTGGTCTAGATTCGAACCCGACATCTCACTAACCTGCAGGATTAGAGTAAAACACTAGAGTGAGAAAGGGTGAATTAACTGTATCTCCAAATCGCAACCACCTTGTGCAACCTTTCTATTAGCTCATTGAAAATCAACCAATGGTGTCGCTTATATTAACACAGCCAAGTAGCAGAAAATTGACGTCTTTGAAAAAGGAAGGGAGGTAGTTGTCTGTATATACATCTATACTATAGATCTGTTCTTGCAGGAGTTTAAAGTCTTCATTATACGAAGTTAATGTACAGTTGTTCTTGCTTCATTCGCTACTTATGTATAACATTGCTCTAGTTTTATAATATTTGTATTTCTAATTGGTATCGTAAAATATGGGGTTAGGTTAGGTTAAGGAAATAGACTTTCCCATGACAGCTAAAGTGTGAAATTTTTAGGTCTGTAAAGAAAGGTATTTCTGTAAAACAGCACAATTTAAAAAATATAGCAAAAAATAGTTTGTTGTTCTTATATTAAGGAGGAGAGTTTTTGGATCATGGAAATTAAGTAAAAGTAGCGGGTTTCGTTGTTTTAGGGTAGCTTTTTATAGGTTATTTTAGGATAGGTAAATGTTAATGATTGTTCCAAAGGGTTAAGAAATTGGCCCCGCATGGTTAGAGCTCCCCCTGGGGCTAGAATTAGGAAAATAGCTAATGTGAAAATACTACGAAACCTGATACTTCGTTTTCTTTCCATGATCCTGCTTTTATGTTTACTATTTACTTATCCCTGTTAGTAGAATAAATACTTGCGCTGCACAGTTTTAATTTTCCGGAAAGCATTACGGTCAGACCAACGAACCAAGTTAAAATAGAGCAAAAGGACAAATGGACAATTTGAATTATAGAGTAGTTTCATTTCTAAAAAATATATTGCTTTTTACTTATAAAAGCTTTGTTCACTGATTTTGGCATGTTAGAATCTTTTTCTTGATTTCAAACTTTGCAAGGTGATTCTTGGAGTAATAAGATATTTTTCAATCCTTTTATATATAACTAGCGGCTTCGCCCCTAGCCTCTAGGGGCTTTGCCCCTAGAGGTAATTAAAAATAAGGTAGTACATGTGGTGGATCTTCATCTTCATCATATTATAATTATACATCAAAAAAAAAATTTGGATCCTCATCTTCTTCAAACTGTATATCAATTATACATAAAAAAAAAAAAATTGGATCCTCATCTTCTTCAAACTGTATATCATCAAAAAAAAAAAAAATGGGGGGGATTTTTTTTGTTTTTGGGGGGGTTGGGGGTGTCCCACCCCCCAAGAAAATAGCTTAAAACCACCACAGGACCAATAGGTATATACCCTGAAGAGTAGAATCCAATCGGTTCAGTGGTTATCGAGATCTTAAGGGACGGACGGACAGACAGACGGACAGACAGACATCGTTATACTTTGTATTATAGATAGTAATATTTTTTCTGAAGCTTAACTGAATAACTACTGAACCGATTGGGTTCTCTATTTAAGGAAAGCTTCACAAAAGGTCCCGGGATGGTTTTATACTGATTTATTTTTAGATTTCATTCTTGGGATTAGGCTCTATTTCTCCCCCTATAAAGATTCCTTAGAAGCTAGCGGCGCAGGTGAATAAAGTATAAAAAAAACGTAAAAAAAGCTAATAGCTATGACACTTTTAAAGCTCGGGTATGAAGAAAAAAAATCTTGTGTCAATATCATAGTCGCTATATATTTTAGAAGATTTTTCACTAAAAAAAAAGTTGTTCTGTATTAACACCTAGAGGAAAAGGGTGATTTAAATTAAATTATTTTATATTATACTTGGGGTATTAATGACTTAAGTCACACGCGCTGTAGAGTGTTAATTATATATCATAAAATAAAACAAGGATGGCAATAGCCATAAGTAGCGAAGCACAAAAATTACCTATAAAATCATATCTATATTACAAAGTAGCTTGATGTCTGTCCGTCCGTCCGTCTTAAGATCCAGTAACCACAGAACCGATTGGATTCTACTCTTCAGGGAATATATCTTCTGGTCCTGTGGTGGTTTTAAGCTATTTTCTTGAGGGATGGGACAACCATAACCCCACCAAAAAAAGAAAAAATTCCCTAAATCTTTTTTTTTATGGGCAGTTAATTTAAAATGTGGTGGTCGCAGCACCAGAGGTACTTAATGTTTTGGATTTTTTGAAATTACCTAGCTCTTGGAAGAAAGCCCCTAGAGGCGCCGCATAAAAAGGGATAATTATCTTCATAAACATTGCTACAAGTTTCCACTACATGTACAAATTTTGTAGCGAACCTACTTTATAACTAACTTTTACTGTACGTCAGTCGCAATCAGTCCGTTATTCCTTAACGCTTCTGGGGAGATGTGATTTTCTCGGCTGTTATTGAAGATGGACAGATGAAATTTTCAGTAAGATTCCTATGACACAAGCGCATCTGTTCTATATGAATTGTGTTTATCTGTCTGTCTGTCTCCAGCGTAGCTACTTTATAGCTTAAGAGTGAACTATCGTCTAAGATAAAACTGTTTTCACAGTTTCTTTCCATAATTTATATATATATATACATATTAACCTATATACCTAAAAAAAACTTTATTTTTGTAGAAATTAATATTTAACTTTATTAGGCGAAAAAATAAAATTTTCAAAAAGAAACCTCAAAAATATCTTTTCATAATTAGTATCCTAAAAAATATTGATTTAACGCGTAGTGGTTTTATTTTTAATAATTTTAATGCGTTTTTGATCAAAAGGGACCATCATGTCCATAAAAGCGCAGCTATAAACAACTTTATCGTTCAAATTGCATAAGTTGAAGAATTGAGAAAGTTATTGGTTAATTTCTTTAACAATCGAGTAAAGCACAGTCAATTTTACAAGTCAGCAGACATACCTTAAATTTAAAGTATCTTTGCTATCTAGCCGTTTTTGAGATTTTATGTGACAAAATTATAGATTTTATTTATGTTCTTCGCTAAACATAAATATAGAGGAAAGGTCCTGGGTATTACAACCCCTCCCCCCCCCCCCCCATAAACCTGTCCTGGCACGATACTAAACTTTCCTAAAAATTAAAAAATAAGCGATCCTGCCGTTAACGTGTTATAACATTTTAAAATACGGATGGAAAGACGAACGGCAAAACGGACTGAACATAAACTTAGAGAACCTTTCCTTTTTTAAGAATATAAATACATAGTTTTCAGTTAAAAATAATATTGATATAGAACGCAATATCTATTATAAGTTCTCTGAATTTTTACTCTCTATTTTTAGTAGCGCAGCTGTTCTATACTTGATCAGTATTAGGGTTGGGCCAGATAATTTTTAATGTACATCACAATTACGACAAAATAAATTACCTCTTTTGTAGATTAAAATTACCAATAAAAGGTTAGAACACTGTTATTTAACCCTAAAAAGTCGGACCCTTTCCGCACCGGGAGAGGGGGGGGGGGGATTGTTGCATGTCCCCTGTTTGATAAAGGCCCGGCTGTAAGTGAGTAAAAATCATATTTCGCTTCCTTTACCCTTTATACAAAAAGCTTGGTTCATAGGCCCTTTTTTATTAACAAGATAATACATTAACAAATCTTAATTGGTTAGTTCAAACTAGCGTTGTCATTTTCACCCCCCCCCCCCCCAGAAAAAAAAAGATTTTAAGCTACAGAAGGAGTAATCTTGTTTATCAATCATTGGGGATGATTTATTGTCCATTGTCTTATCCCTGTGCCCTGTGTTGATAGTTGGTATAAGTAAATTCCATACAACCAACCCAAAGATTGCACGACCTTTGTCTGAAGGTCCTTAGTAATAAATTTTTTATCTTTTTTAGTCATATAAATGTTGTCATCCTTGATTTTATCAATTATATTTTATTGTATGTAACGTGAACTTTTATAGCTAAATTTTTTTTGTAAGATATATATCTATAAGACAAAGTAGAACGATGTCTGTCCGTCTGTCTGTCTGTTCGTCCGTCCGTCCCTTAAGATCTCGGTAACCACTGAACCGATCGGATTCTACTCTTCAGGGAATATACCTACTTATCCTGTGGTGGTTTTAGGCTATTTTATTGGTCCTTTTACGTATTTCGCCCATTTTTTTTTATCACCTCTAGGGGCAAAGCCCCTAGAGGCTAGGGGCGAAGCCGCTAGTAACTCTATAACGAAGTAAAAAAACCAAGGTCAATTAAGTTCTGAACTAGACTTTTTCCACGACTGTCCTTTTCTTTCTTTGAATTTCAGCTTATAATCACTTAAGGATGGAGAATAGTTATTTCTCGCATCGTATTATAAACGGCTTTCCGCGGATATAGAATGTACAATTATGAGATTAAAACCAGTTTTTTTAGCCCCGAGGTGCCGAAAGCACTGGCTAAAAAACTAGTTTTAATCTTATGATTGTACATTTTTATATTCGTAGAAAGCTGGATATAATACGATGCTAGACATAGTTTTTTTTCGTATGGATGAGAACCGGTTCCTATCCACCGGATTCGAATGTATACGAGAAAGAAATATTAATTTTTTCTCTCTCTTACCCTTTTATCTCATAATTTAGGCTCTTATATTTATTATCATTTCAACAGGTTCGCTGCTACAGGCCATCTTTATGCCTGTTTATTGGCCAAGAAATATCCCCAAAATCTCAGTTTCTCACCTATTCTAAATGATCCTATTCTATGTAGTTAATAGTTTTGCCGCTAGATGCTAAATTTTTTTGTATTAATACAACTTGAATGGTATTTTTCTAACTTTAAACAATTATAATGTTATTCTTTAAAGTTATTTAATAAATAGTTTTAGTTATTTGTCTAAATAAATAACATAATGGAGTATTTAAATTTAACCACTATAATCTTTAAAATTATATAAACCAATACCTAAATAGGCTGTTATAATGTTAACTTTGCGCAGTGGCGATACAGTAACCAATGATCAAATAGAGAGGTGCTGTTATTGCTAGTTGAAAACTATAACCAATACCCCGCCCTGGAGATGTGAAATATCATCACCTGAGGCAATTTCTGAAGGCTCTTACGGGAGCAAATAATTTGACTTGAAAACAATTCTGCCCTACAAAGAATTAAGGGCTCTGAAGAGACAAGACAATGGATTGTCAATTTACCACTAATTATGATAAATAAAATTATCTCCTCTGTAGATTTTAATAATTATTAGGAAAGTTTGGACACTACTGGGTTGAAAAATCCAAATGAAAGGCTCCGAAGGGGTTAAACCAATGAAAGAGAGAATGTATAATTTCATATTTTTTGGTGAAATGGCGCGTTGAAATTTTTGTAATGCAAAACATTTAGTTGATTTTAAAACAAGGATGACAACATCCATAATAGCGAAGCACTGAAACGGTAGGACAAACGGACATTAACACTTGTATAGTGTCAGAACTGAATAATCAGAATATAAATGTATAAGAGTCAAAGCAAAATTGTAAGTAAATTTGTTAAAAAACTGCTTGATACAGGATAATGTTTATGGACATACTTACATTTCTAGGACTTGATTATGGAGTTGCTTTGCTTATAACATTATACTTTGTTGTCCCAGGAATCAATATACCAAAATTCAGATCAATCGGATGATTAGATCACATAAAAATTTGTTGTTAAGAAAGTAAAAAATCATTATGTTTAAAATGGACGTTTGGACATTCTGGTAATGATTATAGAGTTGCTACGCTTTCTAAATCATACCTAACTACTACAGGAATCACCATGCAAAGTTTTAAATCGATAAGTCAATTCTAACATGCCTAAATTAATGAAAAAAGCTATCCATCTCAGACGTACGGACGGACGGGCCGACCCTAATTACAGAAAAGCCTCGCTTTTAAAAAGAGTTTTGGACCATGGGGGGGGGGGGGGGTTTCCAGCTTTATTCCCCCCTTAGACGTCCTTGTCTACATTCTTGTTTTATTGTGATGATTGTATAAATTTTTCTTTGGAAAAAAACTGAACTGCGATGATCTAAATAGAATTAAGGGTGTCAAAATTCTTCAGAAGTAAGGCACATCAATTTAATGCTTTACATCAATGAAATCTTTATATTAAATTCCATATGGTTTTAGGCTTCTAGATTTTTACATCTGAGGATGGTTTTAGGCTGTTAATTTTTAGGGTCAGAGTCATAAGCACACATTTTGATTAAATCGAAATTTTTTCTATCTTATGCCTAAATTTTAAAAGCCTTAGTGTGATAAGGAAAATAAACTTTTATTTGGGTTAGAAACATGGATAAAGGGAAAAGTTTTGCTAATCAAAATTAGAGTGGGGAAGTGTTTCCTTGCTCGACTTAGAATTTTACAGGGGTCTAAAGGGATAAGACAATGAATATTAAATAATAAAATGATAAACATCCAAAATCATGTATATTCAAAATTATATTATATATTATGAATTATTTCACGAAATGCATTTGAACTTAATTTAGTGAACCGCATATTTTTTGCTAGTTAATGGGTTAAACTATATTTAAAGGTCATATTTTTGAAAGAATTTCAATTTTCTACCATGTAGTTTTGAAAATATCAAGACTTGAAAATCATCTTTTTGTGATATATATGCAATTTAAAAAGACGATTTTCAAGTCTTAATATTTTAAAAACTACGTGGTAGAAAATTGAAATTCTTTCAAAAATATGCCATATAAATGTAGTTTAAACAATTAATCAGGGAAAAATATGCGGTTCACTAAATTAAGTTCAAATGCATTTTGTGAAACTATATTATTGACAGGAAAGTTTGGCCACTAAATGTTTGAATATTTCAATCCAAATGAAATAAAAAGTTATTCAGCAGACAAAAATTTTTAGGGACCAGTTTAATTTACAGTCTGATGTCCCCATCCTCTCTACTTTTAAAAGCGAAGCTTCTCTATAATTAGGTTCGGACCGTCCGTACATCCGTCCGTAGCGGATAGCTTTTTTCGTTACTTTAAGCATTTTGGAATTGTCCTATCGATTTCAAACTTTGCATGGTGATTCCTTTAGTAGTTAGGTACGATTTAGAAAGCGTAGCAACTCTATAATCATTACCAAAATGTCCGTACGTACATTTTAAACATGTTGATTTTTTTTCTTTTTAACAACAAATTTTTATTTGATCTAATCATCCTATAATCAAGTCCTAAAAATGTAAGTATGTCCATAAACATTATCCTGTATCAAGCAGTATTTCATCAAATTTGTTTACAATTTTGCTTCGACTCTTATATATTTTTATTCCGATTATTATTTTAGTTCTGACACTATATAAGTGTTAATGTCCGTTTGTCCTACCGCTTCAGAGCTTCGCTTTTATGGATGTTGCCATCCTTGTTTACTCCAGGTTTAAGGGAAATTGCTGATTTGTTCATCCTTTTATCTCTGCAAATGCTGGAATACAGCACAATGTTTAATGCAGATTTTTCCTTTTTTCGCTGAAAGAATGAATTTGAAGGGAAACAATATTGGATTTAATTTACATGAATAAAGCATCATTTTGTATTACTTGGAAGTAACAAAATTTAAACTGTAAATTATACTAGTACCCAAAGTTTTATAAACATGTTTGCTTATTCGTCAGCTTAAAAACATTAGATAAATCTTGATTGATAGGTTTAAACTTGCAGTCATAGACGTCCAAGGCAGGGGGTAAAGGGGTGATTAACCCCCCCCCCCCCAATAAAAAAAATGCCTCTATGAAATAAAGATTACCCTCCCCCCCTCCCTAAAATTCTTATTTTCAAAATTTTATCACCCCTCCAAATAAAAAAGCTTGGACGCCCCTGCTTGCAGTGTCTGGAAATTTCAGTCAATGATTTTATTCTTTAGACAAATATTTAACTATTGTCTTATCCCTTTATTAAGATCACTGTTGTTATTAAAAAATCATTAGTAGCACAACTTCCTATAAGGTATAATTGTTGGATTGGTTTGGAAGCATCATAAAACAATGACGTCATACAATACAAATGACCAATATTTATAGGCCAGTATATATTGTAATAGTAAAATGTATAATGGCCTAACATTGGTCATTTTTATTGCATGACGTCATAGGTTTGATTTTACCGTCTATCCACATTTTACATTATTCTGCATAGAAAGGGAATTAGAGAAAGTAGAAAGAGAGAGAGAGAGAGAGAGAGAGAGAGAGAGAGAGAGAGAGAGAGAGAGAGAGAGAGAGAGAGAGAGAGAGAGAGAGAGAGAAGGAGAGAGAGAGAGAGAACGAAAGAGGAAAAATACAGAAAGAAAGTGTGAAAAGGGAAGGAGAAGGAAAATTGGCTTAAATATTCACTACAGTTCAAACTCGTGTATTATACAATTTTCATTCATTTTAGCTAATTTTGGTTATCTAGACGATTATGTCCAATAGATCTTTTCATGAAAATACCCTTTTTCGAATTTCAATCTTCTGCTAACCTAAAAAGTTACTTTAGGGGCCTAGAAATATATGTACAAAATTTCAGCTCTCTATCTCTACTGGCGACCTAGCGCCAGGCATGTAAAATATCAACAGATAACGGTAGCACGGCGGTTTTAACAATATCTCAGTAATGTGCTGGTTTTCAGCTCTTCTGCATATTTCAATTTAAACACATAAAGCCAAAGATATTATATCCAAAATATCTTTTGTCAAAGTCTACTCTAGACCTAGCGCCAGTCAGTTTTCTAAAATCATGCATTTTATAACTGTGAAAAATGAAATCGCCAGCGCTAGGTGTAGAGTAGACTTTGACAAAAGATTTTTGGGATATCATATCTTAGTCTTTATGTGTTTAAGTTAAAATATGCAGAACACCTAAATTCACCTTCCAAGCCATTCTCTAAGCATTTTAATTTTTTTTTTGAAATAACGGGATTTCAAAACTGCCTTTTGAAAAGGCCTAAAAAATATCTTTTTTTGTCCCTTTTTTCACTGTATATAGTTACAACTTATTAAGATATTATTCTCAGTTAAGAAAAAATTGGCGCTTCCAGCACCAAAACCGGCAAAAACAGGCAGTTAAACTTCTGTACCCCTACTTAACCCCCTGACAGACCCCCCCTCTATCTCAGCTCCTGTTACAGATAGAGACGTAAAACTATTTTCTGGTTGTTCATGTGTATTTTTAGAGAATTACTTTTTCTAGTCATAGCGGTCAGACCGCTCCTTATCTGCTTTTTAGCGGCCAGCTGCTAAATATTAAAAGAGCTGTAGAGCGGCCAATTTTAAAGCTAAGAGAACCAAATTTTATGACAAATTAGTATTTTTCATAATAAAAAAAAATACCTTTTCTGACCATCGATAAATAATGGAAACCACCAATTTTGGCAGTAAAACGGCGGTTGGCGGCGCTAAATAATATTTTTATCTGTTTATTTTTACAACTTATTAAGATATTATTCTCAGTTAAAAAAAATTGGCGCTTCCAGCACCAAAACTGGCAAAAACAGGCAGTTAAACTTCTGTACCCCTACTTAACCCCCTGACAGACCCTTTTCTATCTCGGCTTCTGTTACAGATAGAGACGTAAAACTTTTTTCTGTTGGTTCAATTTTTGTACGTAGTCTTTATTGTGATCATAAACAGATAAAACTAGCGCCGCCAACCGTTTTACCGCTGAAATTGGCGGTTTCCATTATTTGTCGTTTTTTGGCGATGTTCAGAAAAAGCATTTTTTTTGTTATGAAAAATAATTGCTCGTCATATAATTTTGTTTTCCTAACTTTAAAATTGGCTGCTCTACAGCTTTTTTAATATTTAGCGGGTGGCTGCTAAAAAGCGGATAAGGAGCAGTCTGACCGCTATGACTAGAAAAAGTAATTTTCTCTAAAAATACACATGAACCAACAGAAAAAAGTTTTATGTCTTTATCTGTAACAGGAGCCGAGATAGAGGGGGGTCTGTCAGAGGGTTAAGTAGGTGTACAGAAGTTTAACTGCCTGTTTTTGCCGGTTTTGGTGCTGGAAGCGCCAATTTTTTTTAACTGAGAATAATATCTTAATAAGTTGTAAAAATAAACAGATAAAAATATTATTTAGCACCGCCAACCGCCGTTTTACTGCCAAAATAGAAAAATTTATATTTTTTTTTTAATTTTTAGTTCATTATCCTGGATAAAAGATTAAAAGTATACAATTCGTTAATATCAAAAAACAAAATTTGTCACCTATTGGACAATAGATCTTATCATAAAAAATACTAGTTTGTCATAAAATTGGTTTTCTTAGCTTTAAAATTGGCCGTTCTACAGCTGTTTTAATAAATAGCGGCTGGCCACTAAAAAGCGGATAAGGAGCGGTCTGACCGCTATGACTAGAAAAAGTAATTCTCTAAAAATACACATGAACAGCCAGAAAAAAGTTTTACGTCAGGGGGTTAAGTAGGGGTACAGAAGTTTAACTGCCTGTTTTTGCCGGTTTTGGTGCTGGAAGCGCCAATTTTTTAAAACTTAGAATAATATCTTAATAAGTTGTAACTATAAACAGATAAAAATATTATTTAGCGCCGCCAACCGCCGTTTCACCGCCAAAATTGGCATTTTCCATTATTTGTCGTTTTTTAGCGATGGTCAGAAAAGGTATTTTTTTTATTATAAAAAATTCTAGTTTGTCATAAAATTTGGTTTTCTTAGCTTTAAAATTGGCCGCTCTACAGCTGTTTTAATATTTAGGGGCTGGCCGCTAAAAAACGGATAAGGAGCAGTCTGACCGCTATGACTAGAAAAAGTAATTCTCTAAAAATACACATGAACAACCAGAAAAAAGTTTTACGTCTCTATCTGTAACAGGAGCTGAGATAGAGGGGGGGTCTGTCAGGGGGTTAAGTAGGGGTACAGAAGTTTAACTGCCTGTTTTTGCCGGTTTTGGTGCTGGAAGCGCCAATTTTTTTTTAACTGAGAATAATATCTTAATAAGTTGTAACTATATACAGTGAAAAAAGGGACAAAAAAAGATATTTTTTAGGCCTTTTCAAAAGGCAGTTTTGAAATCCCGTTATTTCAACAAAAAAATTAAAATGCTTAGAGAATGGCTTGGAAGGTAAATTTAGGTGTTCTGCATATTTCAACTTAAACGCATAAGGCCTAAGATATGATATCCCAAAAATCTTTTGTCAAAGTCTACTCTACACCTAGCGCTGGCGATTTCATTTTTCACAGTTATAAAATGCATGATTTTAGAAAACTGACTGGCGCTAGGTCTAGAGTAGACTTTGACAAAAGATTTTTTGGATATAATATCTTTGGCCTTATGTGTTTAAATTGAAATATGCAGAAGAGCTGGAAACCTGCACATTACTGAGATATTGTTAAAACCGCCGTGCTACCGTTATCTGTTGATATTTTACATGCCTGGCGCTAGGTCGCCAGTAGAGATAGAGAGCTGAAATTTTGTACATATATTTCTAGGCCCCTAAAGTAACTTTTTAGGTTAGCAGAAGATTGAAATTCGAAAAAGGGTATTTTCATGAAAAGATCTAATGTCCAATACAATTTTGAAAATAATTTTTGTTTGTGTGTGTTTGTGATGAGAGATTTGATTTAATGAGTTAATTTATGAAAGACAGACAAACAAACAAACCACGTAATGAAAATTTAGATGCTATTTTTCTATTATAAGACACTTAATTTCAGATCAAGATTTGTATTTTGTAATAAGTGCTCTCACTCTTGTCCGCCAGGTTTTAATTTTATGGTTTTTATCATCCTTGTTAGTAGTGTAGCTACTGTATGGCTAAGGCACGACTGACTTACCAACTGACCAAGAATTAAATGGACGATAAACTAGATCAGTAGAATAAAATTATTGGTTCAAAATATTATACACTGTATGTTTGAATTAACAAATCAAGATTTAATAAAAGGACCCAAAGCCAACGGATAAAAGAACGTCCAAGTAAAATCATTGGTAAAAGTATAATTTCGCTAAATATACTTTTCCTTGTTAGGTAAAAAATCGACGCAAAATAAATAAAACATTTACTGTAGTGCAAAAATGCTCTAGTTAGTGTAGTATACTTTATTTTTAGCAGATTTTTAGTTCGACAAAAATTAGTTCCCGTGGGCGTACTTATACATTATTATATAATGTACTGTAATATATGATTTCTGTAATAATTAGGCATAATATAAAACAAATATAATTCAAATAAATATTCAAAGTACATATATTTTCCAATAAAAATTTTGTTTTTAATCTAGGCGGTCGATTTGTTGTATTTTGTCGCACTCAAGTATTTTCGTTTTCATACTAAAACAAAGATGACAACATCCATAAAAGCGAAGCACTGAAACGGTAGGACAAACGAACATTAACACTTGTAGATTGTCAGAACTGAATTAGCAGAATATTAATGCATCAGTACAAACAATATTGTAAGTAAATTTGTACACTACATAAATAGATGATACTTTTTAAGGACATACTTACATTTTTGGGAATTGTTTATAGAGATGCTTCGCTCATATCATTGTACCTTGTTGTAATAGGAATCAGTTTTCAAAAAATCAGAAGAATCGGATTATTTTAACATAAAAAAATTTGTTGTCAAAAAAGTTAAAAATCGACATGTTTAAAACGGACGTACGGACATTTTTGTGATGATTATAGAGTTGCTACGCTTTCTGAATTGTACCTAACTACTACAGGAATCACCATGAAAAGTTTGAAATCGATAGGACAATTCTAAGATGCCTAAATTAACGAAAAAAGCTATCCATCTCAGACGTACGGACGGACCGACCCTAATTATAGAAAAGCTTCACTTTTAAAAAACTGCAAGGGGTAGGGAAACATATTCTGAAAAAAAGATAAGTTTGACTATAAAGACTTATGAAGACTAATGTTTTGTAGTATCCTTATAAAGAAACAGGATGTATATCTGTGTGTGTCTTTAGCGAATTATCTATCTGGGTCTATATTGTTATCATTAGTGTAGCTTCCTACAGGTTTTTAACTATTTTTAAAAGCGAAGCTTTTCAATAATTAGGGTCGGTCCGTATGTCCGTCCGAGAATTGTCCTATCGATTTCAAACTTTGCATGATGATTCCTCTAGTAGTTAGGTACGATTTAGAAAACGTAGCAACTCTATAATCATTACCAGAATGTCCATACGTCCATTTTAAACATGTTGATTTTTTTACTTTTTTGAGAACAAATATTTATGTGATCTAATAATCCGATTGATCTGATTTTTGGTATATTGATTCCTGGGACAACAAAGTACAATATTATAAGCGAAGCAATTCTATAATCAAGTCCTAAGAATGTAAGTATGTCAATAAACATTATCCTGTATCAAGCAGTTTTTCAACAAATTCACTTACAATTTTGCTTTGACTCTTATTCATTTATATTATGATTATTCAGTACTGACACTATACAAGTGTTAATGTCCGTTTGTCCTACCGTTTCAGTGCTTCACTTTTATGGATGTTGTCATCCTTGTTATAAATAGTTTTGTATCAGATAATTAGAAAATGACCCGAAAGGGAGGGGTCATAGATCTGCAACTTGTTAACTAGTATCTAAAGTTTTATGACAACATTCTCACATTCGTTTGCTTAAAAACAGCGTGGAGTTTTAATATATATCACTTGGTTTGCTATGTTTAAACTTTTCAGAATACTTTTCTTTCTGTGAAATAATGCAAAAGGTCTGAGTACGATATTTTTATTTTTTTGCAATGTAGGTGAGTACGCGTATTTTTACTTGCATTTTTTTGTATTTTTAATCTAAAATCATACTTTCAAAAGTTTAAATGTATAGATGTTATGAACGGGAAACCCGTATTCTTTTGTATACTGTGATATCAAGCTTCACAAAAATGCTAAGAAAAATTGAAAACAAGGAGAAGAGAGTATGGGTCATGGATGGGTAGCTCTTTTTCTCCTAACCTTAACCCCTCTGGAGGGGCCATTAACATGCGAAAATCTATAATTGCATGCAGTGACCAATAAACAAATAACAAAAAACTACTTTCCTTGGTCCTACGACAAACGCAGGAGTCCCAAACGTCGGAGAAGACAAACGTTGGAGAAGACAAACGTCGGAGTGGACACTTAACCTAACCTAACCTATTTTAGACCATCTTAAAGGTTTTTTAAATGCCTAACCCCTGCGGAAGGCTTCTTTGTATATTCATATCTTAACCTAACCTAATATGTATAGAAATACTTAATAAAATTAATATTTTAACACTCCTGCGTTTGTCCGCTACGACGTTTGGGACTCCTGCGTTTGTCCTGAAACCCTTTCCTTATTACTAATAACTAAGGAAGGGTTTGGTGGATATTGCAATGCTCAAACATTTTTAAGTGTTTTATATGAAATAAGGCACTAAATTGTTTTCTCTTTTGTACATAATTATCCTTGTTTTTACAAATATTTTGGCCCATATTGGCGCATTCCTTTATCTTATAAAACTATCTGTAGACAATGAGTGTTATAAAAACTTTTTTAATAAAGCAACATTTTCCACTTATTTTTATACATAGCATTTTATAACATTTTCCGTTTTTGGTTGAGCATCTACTCTAAAACAAAGCATGTAATACATTCTGTCTGACGGTTTAAAGGGAATTTGGGGCAAATGCCAAAACGCAAAAACATATCCATAAAAGGAAAGCTAGGCAAATCTTAATCAGACAATCAAAAAAACGAACATTAACAATTATAGATTAAGGCCTATCTATGTTTAGGGCTTGTCAGTTCAACTGTCCGTAACAGATATATCGTATCATTGATTTAGACATGTTAGAATTGTCCTATCGGTCTTAAACTTTATTTTATGAAAATCGTTAGAGTTAGGTATGATTTACAAAGCACAGGAACTCTAAAATTTGTTCCTGAAAGTCCTTTGGAAATATGCAGATTTTGACAACAATTTTTATATAACAATTTTATTCTATTCATCGGATTTTTGGAAGAATGATTCCTAAGATAACAGGGCACAATGTTATTTTTAAGTCAAGCATCTCTATAATCAAAATTAAGGTAACCATGTCCTTACTGTATCCTGTAATAAAGTAATATTGCCGGAAAAATTAACATACAATTTTGTTTAGACTTTCAAATTTTTAATCTGCATAGTTCTGAAACTATGAATACAATTACTAATGTTCGTTTGTCCTTCCATCTAAAATTTAGAGCTTTGCTTTTTTGGACGTTGTCATCCTTGTTTAACTATATGCTATCATTAAGTTACATATTTATTATGTCTTTGTTAAGTAATTTTTGTTTTACTCTTTGTTTTAGTTCAATTTTTAATTTTCACTTAAAATTCTGTACTTAAAGTATAATTTTTGAAAATGTCCAACAATAAAGAAAGTTATATATATGAGTTTAATATAACTGTCATATTATTGATGGATTTTGACACAACACAAATTGTCTTGTTGTCAATAACTGTAAAACTGTATCAGTTTAGATCAGTAGCAAAGCTAGCCTATAATTCAAAATGTTCGTTAGTACGTCTGTCCGTCTGTCTGAAACATCTGAAGACAGATAGATTTATAGCTAGAAATACAGATTCGAAAGCTAGATAGAAATCGAGAATACGAAAATAAGTGGGGGACTGTAAATTACACTGGTACCCAAAGTTTAATATGATTGGTTAGTTTAAAACTGTAAGTGTACAAACTTTTCAATTAACAATTTAATTCCCAGATAGGGTAATTTTAATTACCATCATGGTGGATGTACATTAATTTATTGTCCATTGTCTTATCCCTTAAGATCCCTGAACAAATACAAGTTTGAAATACAACGTACCAGAAGGACAGACATACAAATCCACTTATAGAATAGCAATGCTGCCAGAAGTGCATTGAGTACAAATTATGATTTGAGGAAAATATAGAAATTCAGAAACCGCAGACTAATATTAGAAAATCCCTATTCATTTGCAAAAGTGGAAAAATCAGAGAAAGAGACAATATTTCAATCCAGTATTTTATCTTAGGCTATTTTTGAGTAAAATAATATCCTCCCTAACCCCCCTCACGCCTTGGGGTCATGAAAGGTTTTAAATTCAACCTGATATGTAAAAACCTATGGGCATTGATAAAGAATGGTTATCAGTTTCTGTAGATGGGGTTACTACTTAAAAAATACACCAATGTTTTCAGGAGGGGGGGGGGGGGTTAAATCTAATAATTTGATTTTCATTTTTATTGGGGGGGGGGGGGGGAGTTTACCCCCTTCGTTATTAAAATTCCTTGTCTTTTATTTTATCAAATTCTTAATTCATTCTCTGATACAGAAAAAGAAAAATTGTTTACTTTTCGTTTTGTATTATTAGCGCTTAAATCAAATTAGGCTGGTTCAAATATTCAAATATACCTTTTCTTAAAGCGAAACTTTTCCATAGTTAGGATCGGTCTGTAATTGATAGCTCCTATTGTTAATTTAGGCATGTTAAAATAAAAATGTCCAATTAATAATTCCTGTAACAGTTGGGTAAAATTTTGAAAGCGTAACAAATCTATAATCATTATCAGAAAGTCAGTATGTCCATATAACATGTTGATTGTTATATTTTTTTTTAAAGTTTTTTTTATGATAGCATATAATTTTCCATTGTTCAACTTCGTGTCTTTTGACAAATATTAATCAATAAGTAAATGATTAAGATATGAATGGGGGAATAATGTAATCTAATATAAGTATTTTACAGTATGGTTTTGAAACAGATAAATATCTATTGGATTAGAACCAGTTTTGATTATTATTCACACCATTATAGACAATTTTCTAAAGATAATAAAATAAAAATCATAATGTTCACGCCAGTTTTGTTGGCCCAGGCTTTAGAATTAATCTTATATTTTTTTCATTTTACTGTCTGCAGAAAGGTTTCTATAATACAATGCCATAATAACTATTCTGTGATTACTTTCATTCTACTTATAGTAAAGATAATTATCAGCTTTTATTGATTTTTAGTATAATCTCACTGATTTTCCTCAAATGTGTACCTTTGATGTAAAAGACTAAAATTGCCTGACAAGGTCATCTAAATTAAGGATTTAATAAGTAGACAGAACAAATGTTAACCTTTAATTACAACAAAAAAACTGATTCATTGACTTCCATCAATTTCCATCATACCAGTAGTAATTCACTTATTTTAGAGACTTTTCCCCTAGCAATTAGGGCTATATCTCTAAAAGGGGGCTTTGCATTTATTCTCCAAATAAACTATCCCTTATTGGAACACTTATTAAATTCTTGCACATAGGGTCCACAATTTTCAAAGGTCATAGTGGATATCCAGAAAACCTGTTACTTAGGTTGATAGGATTTTTCTAATATATCTTAATAATTTCTTTATTATAAGGGAAAGAAAATTTTAGTGTTACAATTTTAATTAACTGGGATATTGGTGACTTATTTGACTCAACAATTAGTTAAATAATAACAGCTTAAATATTGATTTTCCTTAAAGACAAAAACACTTGTCATATATTTATTTTCCTCATTCAATTTCTATATTTTTGTTGATTCAGTTTAAAAAAATTAATACTATTGTCTTAAAATAATTGTTCACTCACTTATTTAAAATTTATTTAACCTAGATGATATAATTTTCCTTAAATTTTCAAAAATTTATTTAATAAATTTTCAAATATTGATTCAATAAATTTTGCTAAGAGTTATAAAAATGATAAAATTTTTTTAAATATAATATAGTTTATAGTTTCAATGTGATTTGATTTAAATTAGTTTGAAGGTTGTTTGAGTAAATTTCTGTTAATTAAATTTCATTCCTTTGTTTACTTTAGGACAAACTGTACCTTTAATATCCTATAAAAACTTTCATAAAAAAGAAAGTATTAGTGAAAAGGTGTTTAGAATTAATCAATTTACTGTTTAAAAATTAATTCTGAACAGGTTATCTTAGCGCATGATAAAATCATGATTTTATAATGGTAGATAATGTCACAAATTTGGCCTTAATTCAAAATATGTTAGCTGTTGAGAAAAAAATACACAATATCCTTTAATAATTACATTTCATATTTTATCTGTTAAATAAAAAAGAACTCAATTTATTGCATAGAACCAGACAACTACTAGAACCCAATGATTTTTTTCTTCTGTTAGCAAATTGCTTGCTGCTCTTTTGTAGGGACTTGGTTGATTTTGAAAGTCCCAATTGAAAGTTGGCACAGGGTCCTTGGAAAGAGGAATACAGATATTTAACCCTTTCCCTCTCTAGTGTTTTACTCTAATAACAAAGAGCTTACAAGTATTTAAATTAAAGGAAAATCTTAACACTAAAAGAATTGGAAATAGGATTTAATAGAATATTACTTACTGCTATAATTTTATCATAAGATTTCAAAATAGTATTTTGTTACAGGAATTTCAAAATGATTGGTAATATAACAAAAACTAGAATATTTGAAATCTCATTTTGTAAGAAAATAATAATTTAAGATCTGTGAACCATACTAATGCTTTAAATTTGGGATTTTGATTTATGAAGAAAAAATATTTAGTATACATCTATAATACAAAGTAGAACGATGTCTGTCTGTCCGTCTGTCCGTCTGTCTGTCCGTCTGAAGCTTAAGATCTCGGTAACCACTGAACCGAATGGGCTCTACTCTTCAGGGAATATACCTACTGGTCCTGTGGTGGTTTTAAGATATTTTCTTGAGGGGTGGGACACCCCTAACCCCCCCAAAAACAAAAAAAATCCCCCCCTTAGGGGAGACTTCAACGTCAAATAAGGTGGTATCGTACATAAAAAATTAAATTTAACAAACAAAAACATTTAAAGTGCCACTAGAGGCCTCTAGGGGCGTAGCCGCTAGTTGTTTATTAAAGTATCATAATAATCATGATTTGTGTCGAATTTGTACTTTGCTGTTAATGTGGCCATCAAAGAATACAGTAACCTATGATTTAACATGATATTACACTGATTTCTTACTTCATAAGTTTATCAATAGCATAGCTTTTCTATAAATCACCTTGTTTATCTGTCTGGTGGTATGTTTGTCTGTACAGCTAAAAAAATTGTGATTTTCATGGCTGCTAAGAAAGATATAAAGCTGAAATTTATAGTGATGATTCCTCTTACTTATGTGCATCTAGTTATCAATTACTTTGCCTGTCTGTCTGGTGGTAATGCTTTGGTAAAGCATTTTATTATTATCAGAAAAATTGGACCAATTAGCTTCCATTGTAATAATATCTATGAGCATCAAATCAAATAATATCAGTTAGTCTGTCAGTAATGCTCTAGAGGACTTCAGATTTCTTTGTTTTTATGTAAGATGGAATGCTGAATTTTTATTGCAGATTTTTCATACTGTATGTATTTCCTACTTATTGATATTGCCATCCTTGTTTATTTTCAATGACTCCTAGACATTTAACAGAATAATATCATTATAATTTTATTAAAATTTCAAGATTAGTGCATTTTCATGATTTCATTATTAATGCACCTATGATTAATACAATGGCCAACATGTAATTGATTAGAAGCACCTATAATAAACATATTTTAATACAAAACACATAGATGAAATGAATACATATTCTTATATAAAAACAGGAGGGTTGTCTCTCTATCTTTTATACATCTTACAATTAACTGGTCCAATATGGCTCTCTTTTTTATTGAAGCTTCAAGATCCAAGGAAGTTTTTAAAATATTTTGGATAAGGGTACCTCCCCCTCACAAGATAAATCGCCCCTGGAAAAATAATATCCCCCATCAACAACAGCCATATAAATCTAAGTTTTTAAAAATGGTTGGATTAGTTAATGGTTATTCATTATATATTTATATATTTTTTTTTTTTTTACTGCATAACCAACTAACAGACCAGTATTAAGACTTATAGAATATCATGGAAAGTAGTGAGTAGCCATTCACAAATGGGGTATAAAAATTGAGACGATAAAAAAAAAGGAAGGCAATTTTTCTAATATGTTTGGGTTTTTTTTTGGGGGGGGGGGGGTGAAACCCTTCTCCGCACGCCACTGCTTACAAATGTAACATTCATGAAGCTAGTAAAAGTGGCTGACTAAGATTATGACGTAAAAAATAAATTAGAGATGCCACTATAAATTTTACCATTGGTCAATTACAGTGTATACTGGCCTCTTATTGGTTTATTTTTTTGACGTCATAATCTGAGTCAGCCACTTTTACTACCTTCAACATTCATGACAGTTAATTAACCCCGTACTTTTTTATCCCAGACTTTATCAAAATCAAATAAATTAAAAAGTTTTCAAAATTCTGGCCATGCTACTGAAAGTAAACAATAGATAAAAGTTGGATTACGCTATGTCACACTTTGTGGTAACAAATTAATAAATGCTCTAAGTATGACACAATATTTGGTGCCATAATTTCGTCATATTTCGTAAAAAATAGAAATAATTTAGTAGATGACAGGTTGGTGGTCTTACTTTTATTTTTGGGGTTATGAGGAGGGGAGGAGGGGAGGGATTGATTGTTTAAGTTTACACTTAACATCACAAAGGTAAGATGATTCTAATTTATAATTCCCTTCATTACTTAGCATTTGGATTATAGTGAAAGAAAGTAGAACAACTGCCATACTAAGGTTTTTGTCAGAGAATTTAAGAAACAGACAGACAAACTTTTCAATATATTTAATTTCCCTCAAAGTAGCTTGTTAAGCACATAAACCCTCCCTTTTTTAAAAATAAATTGAATATAAGGGAAGTGAACGTATTTTTTTATTTTGTATTACTTTAGATCAGGTTAGGTTAGGTTATATTGTATACAGTAGCCATACCGGATTAGGGCACTGGTGGATTAAGTCCGCCCTCACATGGTTAAGGCATTTGAAAAAAAACTACATTCCCTTTATTTTCATTCATAAGATGAAGGTAGATCTTTATGTGCCCGCTAGACCATTTGAGAGAAAGCACCAAAATATCTTATTAATGTTACTAGCGGCTTCGCCCCTAGCCTCTAGGGGCTTTGCCCCAAGAGGTGATCAAAAAAAAATTTAGGCGAAATTCGTAAAAGAACCAAGGAAATCTTCTGCATAAAAAAAGGACCAAGGAAATCTTCTGAATAAAAAAGGACCCAGGAAATCTTCTGCAATCAAATCTTCTACCGATAGGTATATACCCTGAAAAGTAGAATCCAATCGGTTCAGTGGTTACCGAGATCTTAAGCTTCTGACGGACGGATGGACGGATAGACAGACAAACATCAAGCTACTTTGTATTATAGATTAAGAGACATCCAATCAGAGCGCAGATTTTTTAAATCCACCAATCACGGATGCCAAAATTAATTAACTTAATTTGTATTTCCGCTTTTAGATAAAGAATTATACAAAAAACGAATTTTATAAAAAATCCTTAAAATTTGAAGCAGATTTCAAAACTACTCCCTACATTACAATTCCGGAAAACTTATATCTCTTATTGTAGATGTGAAAGTTAGAAAACTTGGCAACTAAAGAGTACACGCATTAGTGTACAGAATCAAAGAACTTCATTTACGGAAAATCCAATTTCAGTAGACTTTGTTTTGTCAGGGATTCAGAGATATGTCAATGGGTTATTAATAAATCTTCTGCCAATTATTTCATCCTGTCTTTGATAGCTCATAACTTATTCGGGTAAAAAGGGGTGAAGATTGATTTTAATGTTATTCCTGTTTTTTTCCTCCCTGTTTTTTTGTGGACTTTTTATTGTTGTCAAAACAAGCATTATAACGTTCAAAGAAGGCTTCCAAACCGACTAACATCCGCTGGATTTGAAACAGTTCTGAGCAAACCTGAAAAATCATGTAACACATGATCACATCGTATAATGAACATTTTTCCACGAGAATCATGAAATTTTACCAATTTTGATGGCTTGTGATTTTAGGTTACTTAGGGGCAACTAAACTAAAATAAATCTTTTATTTCACTATCCACGGAAAACTGTCTATATTCAATGTGATAAATAAATATAATAAGACACATAGTAGGAAAAGGTTGTTTGTGTGCACTTAAGATCTTCAAAACGGCTGTAGCATTGATTTTTAAAGATGAATAATTTTATTTGATATTAATGAAGTAAATCAGTGAAATAATTATCTTTTTTTTATACCGCCTATATGGTAAAAGTAGTCATGATTGACATATTATTGACAGTGATAGATATCAGGGAAGCTTTCTTTTGATCATACACAACGTAATGTAGTAACGTAATATCTTTTAATTGAACACAACTACAATTTTTTTTATTGCCATTGGCAGCCACAGGATGACAGCAAAACTGGCTGGGTCATTCAGGTAAGGAGAGATATATTATTATGACCTTTTCAAAGCATTTATGGTTTTAAAAAATGTTTAAATATGCAATAAAATATATGCGCCAAAGCCAATTTTAGGTTCCAGGTATAATTCTCTTTGTCTCGTAAGATCCGCTTAAATTTAGTAAAATACTAAAAATACGCCACCAACATTACTGCTTATAGGATAGGAATTATAGAGTAGTATTGCTGAATATAAAAGTTTATAAAAATCTTGTAACTTTTAATTACTTCTGTTACGCTTCAATCTAAAGGATTGTTATAAAGGATAAAAGTTTTTGGAATGCGTAGCATCTCTATAATTATGAAAACGGTTTTTATTTATAAAAGAATACCTATTACCAATGGTATTAAATATATTGAGAAAATGTGTTTATCTTCCTTAAACTTTGAAAGCATTATATAAGCCACTTCCCCCCTAAAACACTTGAACTCCTCAATTTAAATCACTTAAAAAAACTTGGACGTCCTTCTATCATTTTACCAAATATAATTGAGGAACAACTAAATTAAATCTTTAAGGAGGGGATCAGGTTCTAAGCTAATTTTTAATAATGAACAAATCCAAAAAAATGATGTTTATCCCCAATTATGATACACAAAAATAATACTGCTTCTGTTGATTACAATTATGAACCATCCTTTCAAAATTCAACTAAAGTCCCCAAAGTTTTAAAGCCAATAAATAAAGAAAACGGTATAATAAAACTTTAGGTTCTAGGATGGTTTTTGGCTATTTCATTTAAAAATTTAAGCCTTAGGATGTTTTTTAAACCCAGAAATGCACAGCCGCTAGTAAAAATAAACCTAAAGTATTCTTTTTTTTCCTGTGATATTTAAAGTTTTTGTACATAGTATGCGTATTGGTATTTCTATAGCAAGTATGACAACATCAATTGAAATAAACCAAAACAGTTCATACAAAACAAACTGTTAAAATTTGTTGGGTACAGGGTAAGCCCAGCAGGTTTAGAGCCTCCACAGGGGTATGACATAAAAAACAACCCCTTATTTTGATTTTCATGAAATAAAATTGGGAGAGGGGAGGGGGGGGGGTTCTGAGCTCGCTGGCCACTTTAAGGAAAATCATATGGATTTTATGTCAAGTATGACCTTTTTATATCATATCTATAACAGAGAAAGAAAGAAAATTTTCAGGATATGCACCAGGAGCTTCAGGAGTACTATCACCCTAAATATATAAAAGCTTCGCTCTTTAAATTGATATGAATTGATAATAAGGAAAAAAGATATTAAAATAAAAATTAATTTAAGTGTACGGTCACGATATGTTATCAGACTAAAGGGATATCCTATTATATAAAGCAATAAGGTTTTTTTTGACTGAAGCTTAAGTTCTCCAAAACTACTGTACCGACTGGGTTATATTTTTTGGTAAGCTTCATTTAGGTCCTGGGATGCTTTTAGGCTTTTATTTTTAGATTTGATTCTTTGAAATTTTAACGATATTTTCAAAGACCTTTCAGCCTCTTCGAATACAGAGCCTCTAGATGCTAGGGGGCGTGCTTACTTGTAGTTATCCTTATACTAAAGTAACAGGATGTTTGTTTGTCTGTGTATCTGTGTGTGTATCTGTGTATCTGTTTGTCTGTACCGAAGGATCTCGCTAACCGCTGAACCGATCGGGTTCTCCTTAACAGGGTAGATTGTCATATGTCCCGGGAAGGTTTATAACTATTTTGGGGGAAGGTACCACCACCCTCCCAAGAGAAATCACAATAATTATCTACTGTACATAAATAACTTGTTTTCCCGATATAAATGACAATATCAGCATAATAAGCTTCTACTATAATTCTAATAAAATTATTTATGCCTAACCATCATATTTGATTGAAGGAAAATGAAAGTAAACATTTTTGTATTTCCTTATTTCTTATATTTCTGATTTGAAGATATTCAATATTCATACTTCATTAATAATTCATGATGTTTAATTGAAAAAATGTCATGGCTTTTTAGCTGCAATAATATTCTACAATAGTTTTTAGGAGGGCTTTCACATATACCTATTAATGAACCACTTATCCTTCCCCCAATTAAATAGCATAAAACCCTCCAGCGATAAAGGAGAACTCAATCAGTTCAGAAGTTATTGAAATCTTAAGCTTCAGACGTACGAAAACCTTACTACTTTATATAAAAAATGTCTTGGCTTTTTAGCTGCAGTAATATTCTACAATAGTTTTTAGGAGGGCTTTCACATATACTTATTAATGAACCTAAATAGGAGAACTCAATCAGTTCAGCAGTTATTGAAATCTTAAGCTTCAGACGTACAAAGAAACCTTACTACTTTATATAAAATGAGATTTCAGTCTTAATCCTTATCTTAAACATCTAAAAAAAACTTTCTCCAAAAATCAAAGTGAAAGAGGGAGATTGAGAAAATTTTGAAAAAATACCGCCAAAAAGTTCGAATTTCTCCGAAGAGGCCCTTTTTAAGGGGATCCCCTTTTTTCGCAACCCCCTCAAAGTTTTATCGTTTAGCAGCCGTTTCAGAGTCGGAACAGGGATAGGATAACCAATGAAAAGTCACCCCCCCCCCTAAAAAAAAATATGTGGAAATAGGTTGTTAAATGTAAGTGGGGTAATTTGAGGGTAAATAAAAAAAATTGAATATTATTATCCTTTACAACCCTGGAAATGAATAAATAGATAGATAGTGCGTTGACCTTGCAGAAAATTTACAACCGTGTGGGGGGATATAGGGGAGGGGGGATGGGACAAGCCGGCGTCTAGAATATGGGAATGGGGGAAAATTGGGAGTTAAGGGGGGTTGAAGCTGTATGTTATATCGTTCAGGGAAAAAGGGATGGTGGTTTACCTCACATTGCATATGGACCAAAAACTAATTTAGGTTGTGATAGACAGTCCCACTTTGGAATAGGGCCCAACTGGATAATATAACCCCCACAAGTGATCAGGGATCTAAAGGGATAAGACAATGGCCGATAAATGTATTTACATCCCCAATGTTAATACACAAAATTACCCCTCCTGTAGATTACAACTAGTAGTTGGAACATTTTGACACTCAACTTAATAAACACACTTAGTAAAACTTCATTAAAAGAACGCAAAGTTGTTAAGCCAACGAATAAGAAAACGTTATTATAAAACTTTGGAGTCTAGTGTAATAAACAGCCCATTGTTCCTTCTCTTTGTCATTGTCTTATACCTTAATTCCTGAATATTGTTACAGTATATTCACCTCATAGTAACAGATATACTAAGCAACATATATAATAGTATTACAGGGATGGAGGAATGTGTAATGAAAGATAAAAAGATAAATCTTTGTACTGCCATTTCAATAACTTAATAAAAGTTGATGTGTTTTTGACATCAAATGAGAGTTGTTTTATTAGATACAATTATAGGATTATGTTTCAAATAATGCCTCATAATCTATTTGATATTACGGCGTTTGCCTGTAAGTTTCAAATGAATACAAACAAATCTTAATTTGATATATTTCTTTCAAACCACTATTGTTTATAGACAATTAATGCTTTGATTTTGTCACCTTTATTGGATGTTCTAAATGAGAACTGCATATAGAACAAAATTTCTTAAGTTTAAGGGTTAAGGCATTCCTCAGATATTTTTAGTAACAGATGAATTTGTTTTCAATTGTTTGATAAACCCTAAATAGAATAATTTTAATTTTCAAAATATTTTTGTTTAATTTTTGTTTCATTTATCTATCCTTGTGTCTTTATTAGCGAGTGGGGGTATTTGAAATTTAGGGGGGGATGGATGGAAGGCCATAGTAGTAGTTTATTGCCTATAAAATTTACCATACTTCGGTGGCCAAGTAGATTTTTTAGAAAATTATAAATTAATTCTTTTAATTAAAGTGCAATATTTTGATTTCTGTCTGGTTATTTATCCTACCATCAGATAATTTTCAGTATGAGATGCCTGCTTACTTTTCAATAACAGAAATCAGATTTGAAATATTTTTATTTATGAACACAGTCTTTCTTTTATAGAAAGGCTAATATATAAAGCACTAATCTACCAGACCGCGATGCTATAGGTTAAATGTAATATTCTTGGATGCTATTAAAGACAGATTGTTGATTTTTTTGTGTGAAGAATTCCAGAATGCAACTTACCTTGTTTGTCAGTCTAACCGTCATACCAAAATAGAGATATTTGTTTATAATTCACTTTGTCCAGATGTTCATCCATGATTTTTGTGCTATCTTACTTATGGATGTTATCTTCCTTGCAAAACCACTCTAAATATTACAGTAATCTAACAAGTAACAGACAACCAACTCTTTGCTTGCACAACTATTGTCTAGAGATCCTAAATGTTGTATATTGTACCCCTATAGAGCAGCTGCCATACAAAATCTCAGACCTGTAACTCTTTTTTTTAGTTCAGTTCCTTTGTTGACTTTTGGTTTTGGTTACAAAAAGTGTCACTTTCGCCCCCCCCCCCCCCCTTTGTTGTAACCCTTCTTTCCTTCTCTTTTTCCCCTGTCCATTTAATTTTACCTACATTTATTATGACATTATTATTTCTTATTTTTCTTATTAACTTAATGCTAACCTAAAAAAGGCAATGCAAACATCTCGGATACGCATATTCCTACTTTTAGGGAAGCCTAATCAGTGCCACACATAACATCTAGTGTTAGTCATGCAATTTAAATTTATAAATATTATGAAAAATTGTAAAGTACACCTGGTACTAAGCAGTAGCTTGGTGTACTATTGTTTGTACTGCTTCGTAAGACGGGGCGTAATCTGTCACTGAATAAATGTTTTTTTATGAATTACGTCAAAATTATTTCTTTTATTATATTTTTGTTTATTGACTGCGTTTACAAGTTTTTATATCAAACTGAAAATGAAATGAGATATGGCAATGCTATCTTTTTTTAATCTTTTTTAAATGGCCTTAAACACAAAATCTAGAACTTATTTTGATTAAATTAGTTTTTTTAAACTTGGACACATTATATAGGGGTTGACGCCTTTTACAAACGTCGAGAAATTAACCCACCCCCTTTAAAACTGTCTCAATAATTCCTTTTTAGCTACAGTCAAATCATTAAGGGGTGCTTCACCCCTAAAACACCCTTTTTGCAGCCCCTGCTCCCCCTTTTCTTTTTGCAAACTCATAAGTGTTTAAACAATACTGAATATTAAATTATCCTATCTATACTAAGTGTAAAAAAATCTGTAAATTCAGAAAAAAATATTTTAAAACTATAATTACTTCAATTATCAAGGGTCTTAAGTGTGAAACTGAAAATAGTCTTTAAGGAGCTTCTCTAAATGGAGAACTCAACCGGTCAAGAGGTTGGCGGGTCTTAAACGACAAAACAACAAAAACCCTAATACTTTCATTAGAAAGATATTTTAAACTTCTAATCTGAACCTTTTAAGGCCATTGTAGTTCTAGCAATAATTGAAGAATAAATTTGCTACTTAAAAAAATTCTCCATTTTTTGAGAAACACCCCCTCTAGTATTGTTACCAGTTGTCGCGCCACACCGAGTGTTGTGCCCAGTTTTGGAGGTTATCGCACTTTTGGTTTCATTCACCCCTAGAAGTTTCAACTGCAGGCCGTTCACCTTTCACTTTCTGTTACAATTGTCAGGGATGCAGGGATAATCCAATAGGCGTATTATAAAGCATTGTATTACATCTATAATACAAAGTAGAACGATGTTTGTCTGTCCGTCTGTCCCTTAAGATCTCGGTAACCACTGAACCGATCGGATTCTACTCTTCAGGGTACATACCTGTTGGTCCTGCGGTGGTTTTAAGCTAAGTTTTTTGGGGTTGGGACACCACCAACCCCCCCTAAAAATTAAAAATTCCCCCCCCCCCCAATTTTTTTTCTTTCTACTATTTATAATTAGTGGTGGAGTGGGTACTAAATTTTTTTTCATTAATTAACTCTTGGGGCAAAGCCCCTAGAGGCTAGGGGCGAAGCCGCTAGTACTTAAAATAAAGTAACAAGATGTTTGTTTGTACCGAAGGATCTCGCTTTACACCTTTAATAGATTAAAATAATTGTTAAAAAGTTTAAACACAGCTATTTTGAATCATCCAATCAAGATTGAATAAAGTGACGAATTAGAAAAAGTGTGTATAAAGTTTTGGGTACTAGTATAATTTACAGCTCAATGCCTCCTCACTCAAAAATAAAGATTGAATAACAAGAGAAAAAAAACACACATTTAAGTTTTTAAAGCATTTACTTTATACTAAATCTCTGATACTAAAGAGAAATAGGAGACTTTTGGAAACTAGGTCGATACAACGCTTAAAACTGCTCAAAATATGTCTGAGGGGGGGCGGGGGGGGGGGGGTAGTTTTATGACTTTTTAAGGGTATTGGCGCTACTTTTCAGAGTTCAAACGCCTTTCTTAGGGCCCCTTAAGGATTTTAACCCATAGTGTTATGTATTTAAAAGTTATAAAAGGAAATTAATAAAAATGTTAAGTGAAATATTTTTTTTATTTGATGCAAAATAAATCTGGTATAATCTTAATTAAGGAGTGAGGGGAAATTTGACTTTCAATTCTCTGGTACCCAAAGTTTTATATGTATGTTTTGTATAAAGTTTTCACATTTGATGGGTACTTATTATGGATAGATACTATATTTTGCTTAGTTGGTGTCTAAACTTTTCAACCATTGATTTTAATCCACATAACGGGTAATTTTGTTTATCATCATTGGGGATGTACATCAATTTAATCTAAAAACTTTTGTTTACCATAGTTATGAAGAACTTTTTATGAAGATAGGAAAATCAATATTTTTATTTATATGTATTAATTCTAGAAAATCTACGATATTTTTGGAAGTTCCAAAAATGCGTTAAAACACAGTACATGCTAAAAATTTGAGGCCTTTCTAAGGGGTTCCGAAAAAAAGAACATTATTATGAAAATAAAATGTTTGAAAATATCTTTTTTTTGCCCTAAAAATCAAAATTTATCGGGGTGCGGTAAAGAGGCTATTTAAGTAGGATGTGCCAAAAATAATAAACTTAATTTTAAGGAGAACCATATCGATTCAGCGGTTAGCGATATAAGAAACTCAGACAGATACCCTGATACTTTTAGTTAGAGATAAAGCATTAAAATAAAAGACATGGACGTCCTTTGGGGGAGGGGGGAATTCCTTTTGTAAATTATCTCTTTCCGTGCAAAAATATATAATTGCAAACCTTGGATAAGTTTATTAACCCTAAATAGCTAGTTCCAAATAGCTAGTTGGTCCTAATATAACATCTCAATAACAGGTTATACTAGGCAAAAATTATACTCTCATACTAAGAAAAAAATAGTTCTTAGAGTGTTTTTTTTTGCAGCTGTTGCAATATATATTTTGCTCAAATTTTTGCCCCCTTTTTCACAGATGAAATTTTATCTATAATGTTTAATAATTAGTAGTAGGGAATTTAGGATAGAACTAATCATATTTATATTTTTACAAGGAAATTATTCTGGTACCCAAAGTTTAAAAAACTTTGGGTACTTTTATAAAATCTTTGATTGGTTGAAAGTAATAGTGACCAAACTTTTAAAAATCTATAATTTTAATCGGAAGGTTAATTGGGTATATACATAAATTTGTTGTCCATTGTCTTATCCCCCCTAAGATCTCTGCAAACTTCCTCTGCCAATTTAAAGTCTTTGATAATGAATTACCAGCGACTGTGCAGTGTGCACCTAGCATATCGAGGTTCTGTATTTGAAGGAAAAGGATGGCTCTAAAAATAACCTAAAGCCATCCTAGGACTTAAATTTATTTTTAAAAAGCCTTAAACCAACCCCGGACCTATGTGAAGTTTCCTAAAATGGAAAACTCAATCGGTTCAGAAGTTATTGTATTCTGAAGCTTCAAACAAAAACTCCCTACTACACAAGATTTAATTATATACATTAAAAACGAGAAATTTTTAATATCAGGAATACTCAGAAGAATTCAAAGCTTTGTCTATTGATTTAGAACTCCATTTTTTCCCTATAGTAAACCCTATATAATAGTTATAATACTTATAACCTAACTAAACCCCTTTTCTTCTATTTCCTCTGAAATTCCCTATAAATAATTAAACCCTAACGAGGAAGACAACATCCATGATTGTGTAACTCACCAAAGAGAGGGATGAGATTTTGAACTGTATTAATAAGTGATACCCAAAGTTTTATTGCCAAACTCTCTTGTCAGTTGACTTTGGTTAGTTCAATAATATCTTAATTGATTGGTTCAAGCTAGCAGTATTCTACAATTACATACATAAGTTTAGGTTAGTTGAACCGTAGGACCAGTATCTACATTCCTTGAGAAGCACAACCTTGTCGGTTCAGCAGTTACCAAGACCTTAAGCTTCAGACATACAGCCAGACATTGTTCTGCTTTGTACAATTAATTGAAACAAAACTTTATTAATAAGTCTAAACAATGGTGCTCTAATATGCCTAAATCTCTCAGAGCTCTGTAGAAAAGCTTTGCTTTTCAAAAAGGTCAATGAATCTAAAAAGGTTAATAGAACATGCTAATATTAACAGCATAAGTTCTCTACATTTATAGACAGTCGGTCCATGCATAATGAATAGTTTTGATGGCATATTTAGGAATCATTTAATTAACCATCCTATTAATTTTAGATATTAGACGATGATTCCAGAAATAATAAGGTATTTTCTGGAAAGCATACAACAAATAATTTTTGAAATGGTTAATTTGGAAGTTTTAGAATATTCTCATAAGTGTAAGTAGGTCTATGATTTGTTTATCTTTTTGAGTTTTATACATGTTGTTATCCTTGTTTTATCTTAATTGTAATGGCCTTGAATAAATCAAACTGAAGCCATTTTTATTCAAATTCAAAACATTAATACTGTCTAGAAATTAACCATTTATTTTTAAAAGTGAAGCTTCTTTACAATAATGGTCGGCCCGTCCGCACGTCAATCCGTCCATATCAGATGGATCTTACATATATTCATACATTTTATAATTGTCCTATCGAGTTCAAACTTGTTATGTTGATTCATGTAACATTTAGGTACGAGTTTAGAAGCAATTCTATAATCGTTATGAGAAATTCCATTTATGCATTTAAAAAATATCTATTTTTAACTTTTTTATGATAATTTGTTATGGCTATTCATAACTAAAGACGTTAAAAATGGTTCCTACTGGTGCTATGTCAAATGCGCGACATTAATAGTTAGAGTAAGGGGAATGCCTTGGCCTAAAACAGGCGCTACTCATAACCATGCACAGTTAGGACTTCTCAGACAAAGATCGTACAATCAAAGTGTTGGTTGTCTGATGAGTGTTGATACCCTAGGCGAATGAGCGCGTTACATTGCAATTTAAAATGCAGAGTATGTTCAAAGGTGACGTGGAGAGAACTTGTACCCGAAGCGTCACCACGCCTCTAGAGTCAATAGTCAAAAACCTGTCTTTGCAATTTTGCAAAACTTTAGGTACAAGTGTAAGTTACAGTCCAAACCCCCCTCCCCCCCTTTCTGAGATGTATGTCAACGCAATTTAGAAGGGTGAACTATTTTAGTGACTATGATTTGAAGGTCATATTACCTATAAAGTTATTGTATCCTAACGTTGAGTAAGCCATTATCAAAACACATAAATAAATTCTGAAAATTTGATTTGTTTTCTAAATAATAGAACGATGATGTCCAAAAAAACGTTGTTATACTTATCAAATATTAATTGGGTTGTTTAAACTTTCAATTTTCAAACTTTGCAAAAAAAATCTACAGTAGGGGATACTTTTGTTGATTAAAATTGGAATTGTATATCCATTTTATCTTTGTAATTTATTCAATTAATTAAATTTATCGTAAAGAAATCAACCTCTGAATTGCTTTACATACGGACAAAATAAAATGTACAGTTAATGCTTAGTGGTTGGGCGTCTATCTCTGATAGCAGCTGGTAGATTCTATTTCCTAACATATGAAAGATGGACAGACGAACGCATAGTACAATAATTTTCATAGAAATATACAGATTAGTATTCCCTATCTTTACATACAATAGTATAATACTTTTATTATGCTTTAATAGTACTTAAAATACATTTTAAGGACTATTGATAATGGCTGTGATTTCAATTCCACACATGTATCAGAACTACATATTATTGCAACTACACAAGAAGCACCCATTTTTTTCCTTTATCCTCTTCATTTAAAGACCTTTCTCTCTGTTGATTGTGTGTCTTTGTCGAATTAATGGATATATTATTACTTGGATGTTACACGAACCCAGTAAAAGTGTCTGACTATGACGTCAGAAAAAATTAACAATTAACCAATGAGAGACCGCTATATATTTTACCATTGGTCAATTACAGTGAATACTGGCTTCTTATTGGTTAATTGTTATTTTTTTCTGACGTCATAGTTCGACACTTTTACGAGGTTCATGTTACACCAGATTTTCATGTATTCTAATAAAGTAATAGTACCAGCTGACTGAAATAATGATACCCCACATCAACCCTATTTATCCAATCTTCTCCCCAACTACTGGATGGACGAACTGACCAAAAAATGAGGTCCATATTAGCAACCTAAATTGACGATGAATTTTCTCCCGTCAATATATCCACGTATTCTAGACCCATTGTCGATTGTGAATCACTATGCTGATGTGATGATATGCGGAAGTGAATACACACCATATGTTACGTTTAGCCTGGGAAGTAAGTCAATAGCATTTTTTTAAAGCGAAGCTTTTCTATAAATTGGGTCGGTCCGTACGTCCGTCCGTCCGTAACGGATAGCTTTTTTCGTTAATTTAGGCATGTTAGAATTGTTCTATCAATTTCAAACTTTGCATGGTGATTCCTGTAGTAGTTAGGTACGATTTAGAAAGCGTAGCAACTCTATAATCGTTACTAGAATGTCCGTACGTCCGTTTTAAACATGTCGATTTTTTTACTTTTTTAACAACAAATTTTCATGTGATCTAATCATCCGATTGATCTGATTTTTGGTATATTAATTCCTGGGACAACAAAGTATAATGTTATAAGCGATGCAACTCTATAATCATTTTCTAAAAATGTGAGTACGTCCATGAACATTATCCTGTATCTGGCAATTTTTCAACAAATTTACTTATTATTTTGCTTCGACTCTTATATATTTATATTACGATTATTCAGTTCTGACACTATATAAGTGTTAATGTCCGTTTGTCCTACAGTTTCAGTGCTTCGATATTGTCATCCTTGTTATGTTCACGAAAACAACATTTTTTTATTTTGACGGTACATAGATTTAAGTAATTGAGTCATAATTGGGGATGTATATCAATAATGATAAATTGATGTACACCCCCAATAATGATAAACAAATTTACCCCTTACAAAGATTAAAATTACTAGTGGAAAAGTTGTACAAGCCTCAAACAATCAAGTCTCTAAAGTTTTTAAGCCAAACGAATGGTGTAACATTTCTATTTAAAACTTTGAGGATTAAAAAAACTAATGTCATCTCCCTTCCTGCTATAAGTAAAATTTGAATCTTCTGTGTAGTTAAAGTAAAAGAATAGATATAGATGGGGCATGTGAAATAGAACTCTCTTCTTAGGGCAGTGACCACCATGTTCCAACTTTGTATTGGGTCTTTGAAATAAGCTAATAGTTTCAGAATTATAAACACAGCCGAGACCCTAAAAAGCTAGCAGACGGATATGGTCTTTTTTGCTCCTTTGTAGTCAAGGTATTTTAATTTTTTAATCATACTTTTTTTTGGACAGGCCGATATTGTTTTCATACATTTTGAACTTGAGTGTACAGTTTAATATGACATTTATTTCAACAAGAATAGCAATATCAATAAAAACTTAACACAGCATATTATATCTCTTTCCAAATTCAAAAAAACTTTCTTTTTGCTTCAAGCTAGTAAGAAATTGTTACAGACACTGCAGTTCCAAATCTATAGGATGATTCCAACAAGTATGGAACGTACCAGGGATCTAAAGGGATAAGACAATGGTCGATAAATTTATGTACGTCCCCAATAATGATGCACAAAATTATCCCTTCTGTAGATTAAAATCGTTGAAACGTTTGAATATTCATTTTAATAAACCAACAAATCATTATTTATCAAAAGTCCCTAAAGTTATTAAGCCAACGAATAAGAAAACGTTATTATAAAACTTTGAGTACTAGTGTAGTTTGCACCCGAATGTTCCCTTAACACGCTTAAGATTACTATTGGTAATATTTTTAAGCTGTAATGACAGACAAACGAAACATTATTTGCAGAAAATCCTCGTTCTTTGAAATTTAAAGATAAAAAATTCCTGACCGCATAAAAAATACTCCTTAGTAAACAATTAATTTACATAGAATTATATAATTTTACTGGTGCCAGCAGATCCGTAATATAGATACTACAGATAACTACCTCCCTTCCCTTTTCAATGACCTTTTTCGTCTGCTAGCAAATTGTTTTCCGCTACTTGGCTGTGTTAATAATCTTGGTTGATTTTAATTACCCGATTGAGAGTCTGTACAAGGACGTTGCGATGGGGAGATACAGTTATGTAACCCCTTCCCCCTCTTATGTTTTTACTCTAATCTGGTGCCTGCGTCTCCTACCTCCAGAGACGATGAGAGATAAAGTACACCTATTACACCGATAATGTACACACATTTTTAAAGTGCAAAAGCAAATGACCCCAAAAATTGTGCTTTCAAATTTAATATTCAAAATGATTACCTAATAATATTATTGTTTGATTTTTAACAATTTTTCTGAAAGCTTTTGAAAATACATAATTGCAAAAATAGGGTTAAAACTCATATGGACAAAATATGTACTGTACAATTTTTGTCCCTGTGTTAATTCTGGGGTCTGGCTTAAAAGATTAAAGAATAGTAAAAAGGGAACTTAAGGCACCAACTGAAAACACAGGTAGAAAAGATCCATAAACGACTAAGCTTATTTATTAACAATTTCAGAAAAGCTTACTATGGGTCATGAACAGGTTTAAGTCCATCCTTCCTAGGGCTAATGACCCAGGCAAGAAAATTTTACCCAAAATTATACGGTAATTCTTATGTTTATTGTTTATTTACTTAAAAATTTAAATTTCAATTTATTTGATTAAAAATCTGTTTGATTAATTTGAATGAGAAGGAAAAAGAACCAAAAATATTTTTATTTTCATTTTTTGATGGTTAAAAAATTCAAATCTTCACTAAACCTTTTAGCCTTTAACCAAATTCTTTTTAATGGCATTTGAAATAAAACTTTTCTAAAATGTATATTTGATCTTAAATGTTATATGTATTTCCTTTATTAAATTGAAAATATATAGTATAATAAAATAGTATAACAACCATATACGATTATATAAAGCAGTAAGGTTTTTGTTCGGCAATATTTTACTAACCACTGAACCGATTGAGTTTTCCATTTCATAGAAGCTCCACACAGGTCCTAGGATCTTTAATTTTGAGTCTTTGGATTGTATTAGATCTAAATTCACGAAAAGAACTAACAATTACAGACGGAAGGACGTATGGACTGACTGACCCTAATTATAGAAAAGCTTCGAATTTAAAAATGGAAAGTAAACAAGGATGACAACATCCATGAGTAGCGAAGCACAAAAATTCGTGGATATGGGACTGACCGTCATTGTTGTTTTCCTCAAACGACGGGAAATTTAATTTTTTATATCTTTAACTGAAAACATTTTGAAAATCGGACTAAAAACACCAAAGATATGGGGGAAAATATAAAAAAAATATAAAAATAGTCAAAAACCGACGGACGGACTGACGGACAGACAAAGTGAATTATAGAGTAGCTTCGCTACTAAAGAAATGTTTGTCGTTATTTGCAAAATTCTTACCTTATCATTACACGACCTTCGTCTAACAACCATAAACGGGCAGTGACCCCTTTAAACTCAACCATTGACCCAATATAATGACCGCTTAATGGTAATTTCCTGTGACCATTTTAATTATCTAGTCAAATTTAGTGCTTTTAAATTGCACATTTGTTGGTAAAATAAATTAACAAAAAAATAAATTAAGAAAACAGATTAAAGGATATTAAGATACATATGTACATAGTTTGTTAGATAGTTAGATAAATAGATAGATTTGTTGATGGATTGATAGATAGACAAATAGATAGTTAGGTTAGGTAGATGGGTATATAATAAGTATATATATATTATAGATGGAAAAATAATGTATTTGGATGGGTGGAAAGATAACAAAATAAACAGATAGATAGATGAATAGATAATTAGTTAGGTAAATGGATAGATAGATAAGTTTATACATTTTTAGATGGATGGATAATTAAAGTAAGTAGGTAGACAATAGACATATAAGTGAGTAGATGGATCACAGTGCGTATGAAGGTGCTTTGACTTTAGTGTCAGAACATAAATTAGGACATAGTGCATTTCATTACCCTAGGAGTGATCGCATAACCATGACAAGAAAAGCAAAGATTATTTATTTAAAAGTTTGCTTTTATAAAGTTCTTCATAAAACCATTCCTGAAGTGAGTTGATTCATGGCCATTTTTATCAGTTGCTTTGCTTAGGTCACGGAAATTCAGCCTGAAATGAATCATATATAGAGCGGTTTTATGACAGACTTTATAAAAGCAAAGTTGTTCAAAATTTTAAATAAATAATCTTTGCTTTTCTTGTCATGATTATGCGGTAACTCCTAGTGGATGAAAATTGAACTTGAAATTTTCAAATCTAATTTTCTCAAAAACGGTTGCATTTTAGATTTCATTGAAAATGGAAATGAAGTTACCTAACCTAGGGTATTGAAATGCACTATGTCCCAATTTAGGTTCTGACACTAAAGTCAAAGCACCTTCATACGCACTGTGGGATAGTTAAATAGAATTGAAGAGATATAAAAGGAGATAGAAATGAAACATAGAGAGAAGTAGAAACTAAATCTAATAATTCCCCAGTCTCCTATTTTTTAATATTTATTTTTAATGCGCCACAACCCTCTGGGGGTAAAGGGGGATGTGTATGAAACAACCCCCAACTTTAAAAATCATAAGTGATTTGACAATAACAATAAACTGTTATACATCACCAATTATGATAATAATTACACCCCTTCTGCATATCAAATTGTAGGCTCAAGTGTGATCCATTAAAAATCAACTCATAGTACCCAAAGTGTTATGGCAACGAACAAGAACTTTAATTGTAATTTACAGACCAATGTCCTCTCCCTCCCAGGCAAGGTTGAATGTACCTTGCAATAAGTCACTCAACTTGTATGAGTCGACAGGGATAAAGAGATAAGACATTCGGAATAGGTAAATTTTCCTACCAAGTCTTATGTGTAATAAAAATATATTATTTTTTGTGGGATTGAAAGGGCTGTTGATTAATTTAAGGACTATTATCCCCTTTGTCCCTGAATTATATTCCTAGGCACCCAAAAAGTCCCCCATGAACATCAAAAAGTCCTTCAGTAACAGTTGGTGTTTTAATGAAGGAGCAAATTTGCCACTGACGCTTTTTTCAGGGATATGCCATTGGACAATAAATTTATGTACATCCCCAAAGATGATAAATAAAATTAAACCTTCAGCAGATTCTACTTTTGTCTAAAAGTTTAGATTTACCAATCAATATTTGTATAAAGTACCTAAAGTTTAGGCCAGCGAATGAGAGAGCATGTTAATAAATTTTTGAGTAACAGTTTCTTATTTTAGTCCAATGTCTCCTCCCTCCTTGCTTTTGCAAACACCAGTTAGACCAGTACCTTTCCACCTATAGACAATATTTATAAATTAGTGTTTGATTATCATTTTAAAATTGTTAAAAGCCGTCATTAGTTGTATTATATGCAATGCACCCCACTCTAAAAGGGAGAAATGAACTACAACCATCCCAGTCGTCGACTTTTGAGGCCAGATGGGATAAAAGCATTTTTATTTGTTATTATTTCAACAGGGGGAAAAGGATTTGAAAGTTATGCAGTATCTCGAAGAGGGACTGACTACACTTTTATATATAAGGAACAGAATATTATTTTGAAATCTCAACAAAAATTAATATAAATATTTTTCTCGTATAAATTCGAATCCGGTGGATAGGAACCGGTTCTCATCGAACACAGTAATAGTGTCTGACTGATTATGACGTAACAAAAAAAATTAGCCAATGAGAGGCCGTTATTGACCAATGGTAAAATTTATAGTGGCCTCTCATTGGCTAATTTTTTTTGTTACGTCATAATCAGTCAGACACTATTACTGTGTTCGTTCTCATCCATACGAAAAAACTATGTCTAGCATCGTATTATATCCAGCTTTCTACGAATATAAAAATGTACAATCATAAGATTAAAACCAGTTTTTTAGCCGGTGCCTTCGGCACTTTGGGGCTAAAAAAAACTAGTTTTAATCTCATAATTGTACATTCTATATCCGCGGAAAGCCGTTTACAATACGATGCGAGAAATAACTATTATTATATAGCTTAAAAACAGTCTATTTGATAACGATGTAAAAGCGTTTTAATACTTCATTCTAGAGGAGTTTTAATTATTTTAATGTGTCTAATCATCTTAGACATCACTACTTCAGATTTTATAGCCAGTGGACAACTACATCAAGTAAAAACATGATTTATCATGCAAAGTTTGAAAGTGATAGGACATTCTAATTGCATATTACTGATAGACGTACAGACCCTTATTGTAGAAAAGCTTGGATTTGAAAAAGTTGTAAAGTTGGGGACAATTTAGTTTTTTTGCTATTATATAGACCCCTTTAACTCTGTTTTTAAGCTAGTTGTTAGGATGTAGGCTTTTTTTCAAGTTCAATGTCCTTAAAAACTATGAAACTATGCTTCTTTTCTGTTTTTTTGCTGTTTATATTATTTTTGAAGTCCCAGAAATTTATGTTTGTTCAGAACAGTAAAGTTCTTAATCAATTATTTTTTTTTCAAAATGATAATCAAATATTTTCGGATGTTTCTCATCAATTGCATGGTCGAGCGCAGAAACCCCTCCCCATATTTTTTCGAAAATAATAAGAAGGAGGAAATGGTTGTTTTTCCTTTATTTCTCACCCCTGCATTGGCCCAAACCCAGCGGGGTTACTGTGTAATCAAAATAACCCAACCTGATAAAAACCCACTTACGAGTATCTTAATTTTTATTAAGGGGGATTTCTGTACTTTGAGGGACATGCCCTATTACTTTTATGACTTTTCATTTTGTACGAACAATTTTGCCACTAAAATTTTTGTTTTGGACTCATATCCGATGGTTTAAAAATGGTTTATTTTACAGGAAGTTAATTTTTAACTGACACAGAATTTTTATATCATGTTCAATGTGTTACTATGCTGGTTACTAGACAGTAAAATAGCCTAAAACTATCCAAATTGTTGAATTAAAAAAAAAAAGACTAAAACCTTCACTATTGGCCTGTGTGTAAAGCTATCATAAAATAAAAGTGGAACCCTCCAATTTTATTATTTTTGTAATAAAAATAAAAAGTAAAAAAATATTTTTTTTTTGGTAGGGGAGGGTAATTATGTTTATTGGTAATTTCTCTTATGGGCGACAGCGCAGCTACAAAGAACTAATATTATTTCAGTGCTTAAAAATATTAACTACAACTTAGTCTGTCCGCCTGTACGGATGATATGCTGCAAATCTTCAAGTGACTGTCGGACGAACCGAATGACGAAACGGCATTCAAAAGGTATATTCAAATACTCCAATCAAGGATTTATTAAGCTTAAAGGTACAAAAAAGTTAGATAATATAAAAAAACTGACATGAATAATTTGTCCGTACTCAATTGTATATGCAGCACAGTCTTTAGAATTAATTTGGTCACAAAAAAAACATAAAAAAATACTAACTGTTTTAATAAAAAGGTCGATTTTTCTATGTATATATACTAATGGTTTTGCTACTAGATCCTCAAAGGGCAGTTTAAAGTAAGAAGGTTGATCCTACAATTTTAATTTTAGTTTTTTTATAGAAACAGTATAAAAATACAACTATAATCTATCAAAAAGGGTAAATGTAACCTCCCCCCCCCCCCTCCCAAAAAAAATCTCTGGACTAATAAGAAGCTTATCTAGGAAATATTTCTATACAATAAATACCTTCATATAATGAAAAAGTGTAAAATAAATCATTTATTTATTTACTTAATATTTTCTATTGATTACGTAATTTTGCTGACGTTTTCAGTGTACTTTTTCTAATAAAAGAATTTAATAGGTGTTAGATTTATAATTGTATCAAAACATTAAACTAAAGTATTCACACTTTTTTTTCTTTTGATTATCATATATTATTATTTCTTTTTGTCGAAGGGAATTTTGAATAAGCGGAGGGGGGCAGAAATAAGGTATAACCAACAAGCAAAATAAATCTAAAAATATATTTGGGGGGCAAATGGAGAGGTCATCAATTTTACGTTGTGTTGCCCCCCAACGACAGCTGAAAAACACGTACAGGTTTCGTATTTTTTCCGAATTAATTTCGTTATTGGTAGAAGCTGGGAGAAGGGTCAAACCAACACCCTAATATCTATTTATAAGATGGAACTTAATAAGTTAATAAAAAATTTTCTCGTATTCATTCGAATCCGGTGGATAGGAACCGGTTCTCATCCATACGAAAAAAACTATGTCTAGCATCGTATTATATCCAGTTTTCTACGAATATAGAAATGTACAATCATAAGATTAAAACTAGTTTTTTTTGCCGGTGCCTTCGGCACCACGGGGCTAAAAAAACTAGTTTTAATCTTATAATTGTACATTCTATATCCGCGGAAAGCCGTTTATAATACGATACGAGAAATAACGAGTAATAAAAGCGTAGTAACTTTAGAATCTAATTTTGACTCGACCTTTCACTACAGAGTTTTAATCTTTTATTTGAATTTAAACTAAGAAAACTCTAATTGTTCATTTAAAGTACAGTTTATACTTAATTGAGATTTAAATCCTAAAAGTGGTTATAGAGTAAATTAGTATGATAAATGTTTGTTAGAACTGTTAAAACACTGAATAAACAACACTTGTAATTATTATTTCATATTATGTAATGTGCTAATTGTTGCAAAGCTATTTTGAAAAGATTGTCCAAAAATAATTTAAATAATTGTCTAGAATATATGTATTATCCCCGTTTTTTTTGTACTGTGTATGCTTTGTCTGGCGCGTGATATTTATAGTAGGAGTTAGGGGAATAGATTGGTCCAATAATAGTTGCAACTCATTACCATATACAGTAAGGACTCACAGTCAAAGGTCGTCAAATTAAGAATCTTCGATGCTTCGAAACCGATTATTATCCACTGGATTTGAACCGGTTCTCAGCCATACTAATAATGTAAAGCGTCGTATTACAGACAATTTTCTACGAATATTGAAATAAAAATCATAAAATAAGTACCATTTTTGTTATTTACCCTTTGGCCCCTCGAGGCTATTAAAACGGGTTTTAATCTTATAATTTTTCATTTTGATATCCGCGGAAAATGACAATTCCTTGATTAATGTTTTTTTGTGTGATACCTAATGTATGTGGTTACTGGTCATCCTTGTTTTACGGCTTGTAACTCTCTTTCAAAATTATTGAAATGAATTTGAATAGTAAAATAAATGTACAATTGTTCATTATAAAGAAATGAACGTACTTTGCTTTTGCTTGTACTTTGTGTATTTGGTAAATTTTATGGATCATAAGGGATAAGACAATGGACGAAATTGGTAAACAATAAACTATGATGATAAACAAAATTACCCCTTTGTTAGATTATAGTTATTGATTGTAAAGCTTGGACACTAGTTTGGACAATGATAATGATTTAATATAAGTACCCAAAGATTTAAGAGCCATCGAATAAGATAACGTGGCTAGAATTTTTTTTCTTGTGAGGTTATTATTTTTTTGCAGTTTTTATGTAAATACCAAAGGCACTTTAATTATTAGTATTCAAAAAGTGTTCATTAGTAAGTCAGTTATTTGTTGTTATGTTTCTATAAAATTGTTACAGCCATCTATCTTTTACAGGAGCTGAGAAAATCAGTTGTGAAAAATAAAAGCGGCTAAAAAGCTACTTAAAAGCAGTCCGACCGCTATAGATGCTTTATACTTAATTATGCTCCACATTGATGGGAATATTGGCAAGAAGTTTCAGACTTCTATCTTTCATAGGGGCTGAGAAAATCACGTTTCCCCCAATTTATTAATTACGGACAGACGGACGGATATACTTAAAGACATTTAGAATTATAGAGTAGCTTCGCTACTAAAAATGTGGGGGATAATTTCCCCCCAGAGAATTGCTGTTCCACCCTCCTGCTCGAAAACCCATAACCTTCCCTGGAAATCATACAGGAAAACATCCTGTTTCTTTAGTACATAGGATTTGCCAATATTTTTTTCTTCTAACATTTGCAATATAATATGAACATTGAATAGAATTATATAATTGTTTGAATACAATTCTTCTTTAACACTTTATTGTTCTATTTTTAGCTTTCATTCATTAAATTTTGTACTTTAAATTACTTTTTGTCGACGAAATAGCCTCTAGGGACTTTAATTCTTTCTATAAAAATAACTGCACTTATGTCTGTATTTCTGTCGGTAGCGTAAGATCCCGCTAGACCGATTTGTTTCTGCTTTGCAATAAACCTTTCAATAGGTCCAAATATGGTTTATAACTCTTTTGGGGAAGGGTACCTCCCCGTGCTAAGAGAAATTGCCCATGACAAAATATGTATACCAGTTGCTGAGCCCCTAGCATTTTGGAGTTCTCCTTAATATTTGAAGGGGTTACAAAAATATAGGCTAAAACCATCTTGGGAGCTGTGTAAATCTTCCTATAAATGGAAAAATTAATCTATCTACTATTGTCCTATTCCTGTATGCATTTTATTTCTACTAATGGATACTTTCATGTTAATCCTTCTTATATAGGATTTTACATTTTTGGCGGTTTCCCTCAAAGTGACTTTTCGTGCCTAAGTTTCCTCCCGATTAAAAATGAAGTGGGGGGGGGGGGGGGGAGTTTTTTTGTTCATAATTTTTAGTCAGGTTTGTTTATATTGGGTGCTAAGGTGCCCCGCAGGGTTTTGGCTCCGTTGGTAAAGTCCCCGCAGGGATTAGGCTTTTCTGGTGGGGGGGGGGGGGGTCCCTGCTTTAAAGGCACTTTGAGGGGAAGCATCAGATTTTTGCATAACGGGGGGGATTAAAAAACAAATAGACATCATTTTACTTTAGCACACAGAAGGGTAGTATTGCATTTGGATATGAAATAAAGACTAGAATTTAATTTAACAACAAAGCAGCTAAAAATAGACATAGGGGGACGATGTAAGAATGGAAGGGTTTTATAAAATTAGGGTCCGTCCGTCCGATAGCTTAAGTTAAGTGTTTGAATACTTCTAACGTTTTCTTGAATTTAGCAGGTGATTTCAGTATTAATAAAGTATAATTTATAAAAGTAAGTGCATGTAGTCTACCTACAATCATTTCAAAGAAATCTGTAATTTGAAAATAAAGAAATGTTAGGACTTCTAGACAAATATTCTTCAATCAAAGGGATTATTGAAGATTAATTAGATTATAATATGACATAGTTTTAGTGGCATAAATAATTTCAAAGAAGTCTGTAATTTGAACATAGAAAAATGGGACTTCTAGGTAAATATTCTTCAATTAAAGGGATTATTGAAGATTAATTAGATTATAAAATGTGTCATAAAGTTGCAATTGATCCTAAAACCCACCAAACCTTTATTCCTTAATATGTATGACCTAGCAATGGCTGTTCTATTCTATTATATTGCTTTTATATCTGCTCAGACGTCTGTTTTATTTGGCTGAAGTTTGAAACTATCCACATATTAAAACAAGCATGTTTACAAAATAATAACCCCCCTCACCCCACCCTAAAACTTGCCTTTTATTTTTTTTAACTTCAAAAGAATTTTATTTACAAACTTTCATATTTACTACATGCTTATTCATTTAGTGTAACAGTGTGGAAATTGAAAAACAATTAACGGTCGGGGAGGGGGGCATTGAACGCCCCCTCTGGTTTTTCCTATCTCATTTTCTGTGTGTGAAATATAGATGGCTATAACTGAGTGATTTTTTAAATATGGGTATGACTAATAACTGAGTGTTAACAACTGCTAAACAAATTTGTGTGTATATAAATAGTTTCATATCTTAAAAAAGTAAAATTCAAACTTTACTTCCTTTAGAAACCATTATTGTAAGGTTCATTAAAAAAACAATCAGATGGTTGTTGTAAGTCGTGAGCAATAGTTCCAAATATGGAACTCAATCAATATATACAACAAATTATTTATCTTACTATAAACCTTTGAGTACAAAAGGAATGATCATTTTTCTTAATTACAGTATGTATTGAATTATCTTTGCAAATTTGCACAAATTACATATATCCCAAGCATCACTTACTCCAATTAAAAGTGTAAGTGTATACCAATTATCAGGGGGATAATACAATCAATGTTAATTAAATACAATTATTTAATGTGTGGGCAGCATAGGTTTAAAATATCACTATTTCATTAACTTTTTTTTATTCCTACCCATTTTTGTGTGAGTAAAATAAAAAAAATGTTTTCAACTGACTGGATGTTGGTCTATTTTGTGGATGTGTAGCTAAGATCTTGCTAACCGCTTAACTCACTGACATGGTTCTCCTCTACAATGAAGCTTCTCATAGGTCTAGATAAGGTTTATAACTATTTTGGAGTGAGGTTAAACAATCCCTCTCAGAAAAATCGCCTCTAGATAATAGCCCCCACAAAAAAAATATTTTTATGTTTTCTTTTTAAAACTAAACAAGAGTGAAGGTCAACTGTCCCCCCCGCCCCCCCCCCTTCACTCAAGTTCCCATAGATGCCCCTAGAAGCGATGCTGTCAGTATTATATAATTTAATAAAATATTTTTTAAAGATTAAACATGCTGTTTCCATTTTTCCAAAAATCCAGACTCAAGTTGAAATTGAGTGGTGGAATCTTTGGCTTGCATACACACACACACACGACGCTACTCATCATTTGGCGCGCTTTTCTCAACTTCAGACATCGTTGCGCGTTACCCATATCATGCCGCGTTGTTTTGTTTAGAATATTATAAAGCTGCATCATGTTAAAGACAATTATTATATTGCGTTTACTACATCGTTACCACTTATTTAGTTTGGTCAATATTTTTACTTGAATAAAATCAATGAAAAATCAATTTTTTTGTTGTCTCAATGTTTATGACTTTTAATCTTTTTGTTTGTACTTATAACAAAGTGCATTGAACTTTTATATTCAAATTAACTATTCTAACACATTATTAGATTGAAATTTATATACTATTTTAATTAAATATATTTGATTAATTAGAGACTTAGTATCAATGTATTTAAAAAAAATAAAACTCTAATTTCATTTTTTCCTCTAAAATTTATGCATAAAACTCACCTAACCTATCAAAATATATCTTTTATCTTTTTAAACTAGGGAGCTGAGGGGTAAGACAATGGACGATAAATTAAAAGAAAAAAATGCCACTTTTATAGATTTTTTACTATTGGACGTAAAGTTTGGACACTGCTAGTTTGAAACCAACCAATCACCTTTTCATAAAAATCCTTTTTTCTACATTCCTATAGCTCCTCCCTCCCTGATAAACTCAGGAACCCAGTAATAGAGTCTGACTGATTATGACGTAAAAAAAATAGCCAATAAGGGGCCATTATTGACCAATGGTAAAATTTATAGTGGCCTCTCATTGGCTAATTATTTTTTTACGTCATAATCAGTCCGACACTTTTACTGGGTTCAAACACAGAGGATCTTTTATAAGTTCGTAAGTTTCTTTACACCTTTTTTAACGGCTTCCCAAAAGTAATTAATTGGAGTACATCTATAATACAAAGTAGCTTGATGTCTGTCCGTCTGTCCGTCCGTCCGTCTGAAGCTTAATCTTGGTAACCACTGAACCGATCGGATTTTACTCTTCAGGGAATATACCTACTGGTCCTGTGGTGGTTTTAGGCTAATTTCTTGGGGTTGGGACACCCCCCCCCCCAAAAAAAAAAAAAAATCCCTCCCCCATTTTGATTATTTTTTTTGTAGGAGATATCCTTGGTCCTTTTTTGTAGAAGATTTTCTTGGTCCTATTTTTTTTGTACGAATTTCACCTTAACTTTTTTTATCATCTCTTGGGGCAAAGCCCCTAGAGGCTAGGAGCGAAGCCGCTAGTGCAATATATAGTAGGTCAAACATGCAAATTGATTCTATAAAGCTTAGAATCCATCATTCTGTGTGTCTGTATATAATTCATGTTTTGTTGCGTATTTAGGTATTCAATAATAGGAATTGAACATATATTAATCGTTCATTGTCTAATCCCCCAAAGAGCCATGACTATATTAGACTACTAGCGGATACGCCCCTAGAGGCCTCTAGGGGGCACTTGAGGAGGAGAGAGTCAAATTTATTAACCCAATTTCTTATTTTAAATTTAAAAAGAAAAAGTAAAAAGAAAAAATTTCGCCCCCTCCTAAAATTTTTTTTTTTTTTTTTGGGGGGGGGGGGTCTTCCCCCCCAATCTTAATTTTAGTTTAAAAAATTTTTAAAAAATTTTTTTGGGAGGGGGTGGATTTATCATTTTTTTGGGGGGTTGGGGGTGTCCCACCCCCCCAAAAAATAGTTATAAACCTTCCCGGGACCTATGAGAAGCTACCCTGTTAAGCAGAACCCGATCGGTTCAGCGGTTAACGAGATCCTTCGGTACAGACACACAGATACACAGACACACAGACACACAGACATCCTGTTACTTTAGTATAAGGATTAATCGTTTTAGAATAATTTTATTCTTGTTGATTATAACATTGACTTATTTTCATAAATAAAATTTTTATCAGGGTTGTATAAAGCTAATTTTCACGTTAATTTATTTTCATAATCAATGATATAAAGTATCAAGTTTTTTTGGTCTGAAGCTTAGGATATTAAAACTATTGAACCGACTGAGCTTTCCTTTTTATGGAAGATTAGGTAGTTAAGTCTATCTTAACTATAGGTTTTTTCGACCATTGTCTTATCCCTTTATGATGAACAAAAAAGTGATATGTTATCGCAAAGCTTTTTAAAATTATCATCCTATTGCGTAAATAAGTAAGTTTATTTTTGTTTGTCCAAAAAGATTTTAGATTTAATGGAAGCTTTATAATAGAACCTGGGATTACTTTAATTAAGTAAAATATTGCTCCAATGCCAAAATGCTTGGGTCATTTTAACAGCTTATTAAAAAATCTGTACCTGCCTTCTCTTTGGGAGATTATGCAATTTTTTGCATAAAGTAATGAATTACAACTTCCTTACTTTCAATATTCATGATAAAATAGGTGTACATCCATTTCCGTATATTATCATTGCGATTCAGGGAGAGAGGAGACATTGTCTGGCTCCATGACTTTGGGAACTTTGTACTTTGATTGGTTGGTTCAAAAAGTTTTCCAAACGTTTCAAACAATAATTATAATCTACAGAAGGAGAATTTTGATGACGAAGCCCAATCTGCACAACTTTTGATTCCTGTGAGGTCATAAAAATGATGGAGATGAGAGGAGAAGTGGGAAAGAAACCCCCTAAAAAAGCAATGGAGAATCCCTCATTTTTATAACGTCACAGGAATTAAAAGTGGTACAAAAAAGGTGCAGATTGGGCTTCGTCTAATTTGGTTAATCATCATTGGGGATGTACATGAATTCATAGTCCATTGTCTTATCCCTTCAGATCCCTGGTATCATATGCGCAAAAATAGATACAATAGCAAATACAAAATATAGGATATGTTGACTTAGAAGAGTGTATACAAGTTTTTTAATAGGGGTATTAAGGAATAAAACAAGGATGACAACATCCCCTAAAAAATATAGGAATCGATCTAGCACCCCAATTAATAAAAAAAATATTAATAAAACTTGGTGAAAATATGTAAAATATAAAATTAATCAATCCCTGAAAATTTCAGCCCTTTATCTTGAAAGGAGTTGAGAAAATCATTAAAACGTAAAAATCTAGGAATCGATCTAGCACCCCAAATAACAAACAGACGGACAAAACAATGTATGTATTAGATGGGTAATATAGTGGGAATCTTCACTAAAAATTTCAGCTGTCTATCTTGAATAGGAGCCGAGAAAATCACGTTTCCCCCAATTCCTTAATTACGGACAGACGGATGGACGGACATTGTGAATTATATTGACATTATTGTTTGGACACTAATAGTTTGAAAATGAAATAAAAGTACCCAAAGTTTTAAAGCTAACAAATAAGATTATGTGTTTAAAAACTTTGGATACCAGTATAATTAACAGTTCTATGTCCCCACCTTAATTTATAACGTAAAACATGTACGGAAGTGAATGCCACACAAATAAAAAAAATCATATTCATAGATGAACAAGGATGATAACGTCCAAAAAAGGATCAGAATGACAAACAGACAGCAACAGAAAATAGCGGAATCACTAAAAATCCTTACATAAAAGTAACATGCAAAAGATCGCTCATTAAAAATTAGTAAAGATGAATGTTTATCAAGATGAACCATTTTAAACTGTTTCTCTCAATCATTGTTTGTTGTAAAATCTGCTTTATCAATTTTAAATAATATGGGTCTAAATTCTGATTTTCTTAATGATTTTCTTGAGTTTCTATTAAAACAAAAAAATAATATCTCATACTTCAAATGTACATGATTTATATTCCGTAATTCGTAATTTATCTATTATAAACATTTAAAAATACATAAATTTATAGTTTGTTTCATGTTTAACTCGAAATAATTATATAAAAACAACAAACAAAAAGTGACAGGATGTCTTTGTGTGCTAACAGCTAAACCGAAATGATACTCCTTTACAATGTAGCTTCTAATAGGTCCTTGTAAGGATTATAACTATTTTATATCCCTCCCCTATAAATCGCACTGAGATAAAATGACCTCACTAAAAAAACAAAAATGCCACTAGAGGTATAGGGGCGTTTAAAATGGCAGCGATTTCAACGTGGAAAGAAATGATATTATATCGATGTAAAACAGAAAATGATTCTATGATATTTAATTTTATCTGCGGAAAACTGTCTGTAATACGATTTGATAAATATCTTTTATCTAGCACACACGTAGTGTGTACATACGTAAAATTTATAGAAAAAATATCTAAAAAAAGAATATTACGTTTTATATTTTCTTTAAATCGTTTTATTAATGTTTTATATTCAAAAGAAGGACCATGACAAATATATTTTTATAAATAATTTTATGATTAATTTTAGAATGATAGTTTCTTGTAATAGTCGAAGAAATGGAAAAATACAATCTATAATATAAAGTAGTAAGCTTTATAAATGTCTTGTCTGGTTTTAGGCTATTACCTTTCCAGAAAATTTACTCATTATTGAGTAGATGCGCTATTAATTACCTAAATATTCAAGTTTAAAAAAAATGGTTTTAAGTGTTAAAAATTAAGAAAAAAATGAAACACAAAGGGACTTTTATACATCTAGCTTTAATAGAAGTCGAGATAATAGGGGGGAGAGGTATATTTGCCCCCTCCGCGAGTAAGAATAAGGGCAGGGTTAACTAAATTCACCATCGTTTAACATCCCTTTAAAAAAACATTAAAAGCAGAATCTTTAAATTAATGGCTTGACTTTTCCTGTTAAAAATTAATAAAATGAAGCTGTAATTAGACTTTTAATAGTTGCTTTAGTAGCATCTTAGGAGCGTTTTATGGATAGGTAAAACAATTTAAAAGATTTTTAGCTCCAACAAAAACTTTGACAATACTTCCCCACTTAAAAAAAAAGTTTGAAAATAGTGGGTTTGGTATTATTTTCCGTTCATTTAATCATTAATTTAGGTTAGGTTAGTTTAGGTGATATTGGTTACTATTAATCCCCGCCTGGGTTAGACATAAGAAAAATATTTAACCTCACTTATTTCCACTCTTCTTAAAATCAAAAGGGTGGGGGGGGGGGGGAGAAGGTTCAGTGCACCTTAGAAAAGAAACCATAAGTACTGTGAAATATCAGACACCAAATTAACCCCAATTGAAGTAAACTGTAGGTTTTTATTGTTATTTCTTGCTCCTAAATGAGTCCTCAACCCTGCAGGATCCAAAAATACAAGCAGGTACACATAAATATGAATCATCTTCAAATTTTCTGTGTATTTACTAATATCTTTTTCGCTGACGTTCTCAAACTGTTAATTAATTTTCCATTGCACGTTTGGTCATTAGCCGTGTGCTTCTACTTTTATAGTTCAATAAAAACAAGAAGAAAAACGTCCATTTGAATAAGGCAACCTACAAAAAAGGACACACAGAAAACTGTCCCGAATTTGTATTAATTTTGAGGAACAAGACTCCAGTGACGTCATATTTTTCTTTCCCGAAAAAGGAAAGGCGGAAGAAAATCTCTTCAAAAGAGATGGGGAAAACCCCCTTTTCTCCCATCTCTTTTTTCTTCCCCCCTTCCCTTTTTTTTCTTTCCCCCTTCCCTTTTTCGGGAAAGAAAAATATGACGTAACTGGAGTCTTGTTCCTCAAAATTAATACAAATTCGGGACAGTTTTCTGTGTGTCACAAAAAAGTATATAATTTAACTTCATCCCCTAATTCAATAAATTATCTTAATTTGTATGGACCTTGGAACCACCAAATCAGCGGTCCCTAAAAGTTTGTATGTGTAACACATTTTTCAAAGGTGAAAATTTTAAATTACATTGGCTACCATTTGAGATATATTGTCTTATTTCAGGGGTTGATTACTCCCCCCCCCCCCCCCTACAACTAAAATATGATACTAATTTATCAAATTAACTTAAATATGATCATTTTCTATAGATTTTATTAAATGTCTGCATTAAATTGTAGTTAATTTTAGAGAAGCCCCGACATCAAATAAGTTTTTTTGTATTATTTTCCTTATTGTGAGAGCTAGGAAGTAGGTAATTGGGAAAAGTATTTATTAGTCCATTTTTTCAGGGAGGGAGGGTCCATTGAGCAGTAGTTCTCAAAGATTTATAATAACTTTTCCATTCCTTGGCTTATCAACTTTGGTGACTTTTATTAGATTTTAATTGGTTGCTTCATTAGGTTGAGTGTCTCAACCACTAATTGTAATCTACCGAAGGGGTAATTTTGTGTACCACCATTGGGGATTTACATCAATTTTATCACCCATTGTTTTATCCCTATAGATCCCTGCCCTGTTTTTCCTCTTTTATCTCTTTATTTCAAAATTTGGAACTTTATTCCTCAAGGGGTAATTAATTACTTTTGATTCGTTTATTGCTTTTCATTAGTTGCAAAGCCACTCAATGATTAGGGTGTGTCTGTCCGTCTGTCTGTCAGTGTATCTTAAGGATTGCAAAGCTTTACTTAACAGCTGTGGTGTAGCGGATGCGTCCCTTAAAAAAGACTCAAAGAACGTGTCCTAACTTTTGTGATTTAAAAAAATAGCTAGTCGGTGCTTTTAGTAAGTAGTAGATGTAAAATTATCCATAAAATTTAGATATGCAATCGGTTTTTTTTGTAGACCTCTTATTTTAAAGTAATTAAAGTAAGTTTTTTTAATTAAGTTTGTTTCAAGTTACTAAAACGCAACAAAAAAAATTGCTATTATGAACAAAAATAGTAAGATCGGATCATGGAAAGAAAACGAAGTTGCCGGTTTCGTCGTTTTTTCACAGTAGCCTTTTTCCTCTTTCTAGCCTCTGCGGGGGGCTCTAGCCCTGCGGGGCAATCATTAACATTTACTTAACCTAACCTAACCTAAAATAACCCTTCAAAAGCTACTGTGAAAATACGATGAAACCGGCAACTTCGATTTCTTTCCATGATCCGTAAGATCTTTAATTTGACACCTTACTTTTTGAATTTCGTCAGTATTTATTGAAAAAATATATTTTGTTGAAGCCCAGTGAATCAAAACTTTAGACTTTAGCTCGTCACAAATGGGTTAAAATAAAATCACAAAAGTTAGAACGTTCTTTAAAAATCAAATAGCCTAAAACCATAAAGTGAAGCTTCCATCTAATGGAGAACTCAATCGGTACAGAAGTGATTAAAATCTTAAGCTACAGACATAACATAAAAAAAATAACTACTTTATATTATTGACTAGCGGCTACGCCCCCTAGAAGCCTCTAGGGGCAATAAAGGTAGGAGGGGAAAAGTCGACCTCATATCATTAACAATTTGAGTTTAAAAAGAGAAAAAAAAATTTTTGGGGGGGAGGGAGGGTGTAGACACCCTCCCCAAAAATAGTTTAAAACCTTCCAAGGACCTATAAGAAGCTTCACTGTAAAGGAGATCTATATCGGTTTAGCGGTTGGCGAGATCCTTCGGGACATACAAAAAACGATTGCTACTTTATATTAAATGTAGATGTAGATATCGTAATAATATTAGTGTTCTCCTGATATGGACTTATTAACGTTTCCAGTCTTGTTCAACAAGGACGACAACATGACTTGATTATAGAGATGCTTCGCTTATAGCATTTTACTTTGTTGTCCTAGGAATCAGTATTCCAAAAATCAAATCAATCGGATAATTTTATCACATGCAAATTTGTTGTTAAAAAGTTAAAAATCAATATGTTTAAAATGTACGTACGGACATTCTGGTAACGATTGTAGAGTTGCTACGCATTCTAAATCGTCGCTAAATACTACAGGAATCATAATGCAAAGTTTGAAATCGATAGGACAATTCTACATTGCCTAAATTAACGAAAAAAAGCTATCCGTTACAGACGTACGGACAGATCGACCCTAATTATAAAATAGCTTCGCTTTTAAAAATGTGACATATGTAATTTGATGTAACTAACTGCAATACTTATGTGCGTAGGTATAAAAAAGGTGCTATTATAAAAAAAAACAGTTCGATGCAATAGACGTTTGTTCATTAGATATTATTTTCAATTATTGCTTCGAAACCGATTATTATCCGCTAGATTAAAACCTGTAGTTGGCCATATTGAAAAATCATGTTTTACAAAGTATTAATGACAGTTTTCAATGGAAAAAAAGGAATAATTCCTGTATGGTGGCCTGTACCTTCGGATCCTTAAAGGCCAACAAAACTGGAAATAAAAATTTTCATTTCAATATCCGCAGAAAACAGTTTTATGTCGACTATTTGGCATTAGATAAAAGTGATCCTAGCTGACATTTCATCGACATGACTTTAGCAATGTACATAATTGACTATTATTCATTTTTATGTTAATTATAGTTATTTCTTTCATCGTATTATAGACCGCTTAACGTGGATATAGAATGTACAATTATAAGATTAAAACTATTTTTTTTAGCCCCGAGGTGCTGAAGGCACCGGCTAAAAAAAACCTTAGAAGGTAGCTGGACAAAAAGTCTTAATAATTAGCCTTGTGACGTCATAAGAATAAGGAATTATCTTTTTTTAGGAAGTTTCTTTCCCACTTCTTCTTTCATCTCCCTCTTTTTTATGACGTCACATGGCCGATTTTGATAAACTTTGTCCAGCTATTTTAGGGATAATAGTCTTCTAATAATCTGTCTATTATCTAGCTAGACATTGAATTGACTTATTGACGCAAACGAAACCTTTTTTTACTGCAAATATTGATAACATGACATAGACAAAATAATTATAGATAGGATTTTGGGATATAAAGGGATAAAAAGATGGCCAATAAATTTATGTACATCCCCAATGAGTATACACAATATTACCCCTTTTGTAGATCAAAGTTAGTGGTTGAAACGTATGAACACTGAACTTAATAAACCAATTAATCAAAATTCACTGAAGTCCCCAAAGTTGTTAAATAAAACGTTATTATAAAACTTTGGGGACTAAACTTCCAATTGTACCCTTTCTCTCTCTGGACAGGATTTTGCTTTAGGATAGGTGATTTTTTTGCAGGGAGGAAGGGGACATTGGGCTATATATTACACTAGTCCCCAAAGTTTTATAATAACATTTTCTTATATTCGTCAGCTTAACAACTTTTGGGACTTTTAATAAATTTTGATTGGTAGGTTCAATCTCTAATTAGAATATACAGAAGGAGTAGTAATAACAACCTAGAAAATTAAAATACTAAATTTGGATTTCTGAAAATGTTGATATTTTTTCTATGTAATGTTATTATTATGAATGAATTTATAATATTAAGGTGTATAGTATTAACAAGGATTGAAACATTCATAGCTTAGAAAAGCAGGGAGGGAGAGGACATTGGGCTGTTTATTACACTAGTCCCCAAAAGTTTTATGATAACGTTTTCTTATTCGATGACTTAACAAATTTGGGGACTTTTGTTAAATTTTGATTTGTTGAGTGTCAATAAGTTTCAACCGCGATGCTGTGAGTATTGGTGCAAAAAATGGGGACAAATTTTAAATTGATTTGACGGGGCTGATTATTTACGTCACAAGTGAGGGGAAAGAAAAGGGAAGGAGGAAAGAAACCCCCTAGAAAAGAGATGGGAGTATGACGTCACACGCCAAAACAATTTGTCCCCATTTTTTGCACCAATACTCACAGCATCTTCAACCGCTAACTGTAATCTGCAGAAGGGATAATTTTGTGTATCAACATAGGGGATGAACATAAACTAATCGGCCATTGGTATATCCCTTTAGATCCCTTTGAGAAAAGTGTGTGTGTGTGTGTGTGTGGGGGGGGGGGGTTAAAATCCAAGATATTTGCTATAATAATATCAACATAAGCCTATATTGTTGATTATTACAATTTAGATACATGAAAACGTTACATTTAATCAGGAAGGCAGGGGACATCCTTATACTAAAGTAACAGGATGCCTGTGTATCTGTGTGTCTGTCTGTGTCTGTACCGAAGGATCTCGCTAACCGCTGAACTGATCGGGTTCTCCTTAACAGGGTATATTCCCATATGTCCCGGGAAGGTTTATAACTATTTTGGGGGAGGGTACCACCACCCTCCCTAGAGAAATTAATTTTTTTTTAATTTATCGATTTTAGAAAGAGAGTTCAACGAAAAATAAACGTCAAGCGTTAAATAGCTATATTTTGAATATAAATAAAAACAATTAAAGTGCCACTAGAGGCCTCTATGGGCGTAGCCGCTAGTTAGACTTAAAAGTATTAAAACTCATTCTACTTGAATCTAAATTTGGTTGTACACAATAACAATGTACACACTCTTCAACCAATAATTTCATTCTACATGAGAAGTATTTTCTATGATAATCAGAGAAGGTAAGGATACATTTTAAACTCAATTGTCTTATCCCTTAGGATCCCTGCAATGGCTTTAAATATCTTGAAATTTCATCTATATGACAGATATCCTTTAACAAAAGGATCACACTGAACCGCTGAACCAATATGGTTCTCATAGGTCAAGGAAAGGTTTATAACTAATTTGATGGATGGTCCACCCATTCCCCAAAAGAAAAATCGCCCAAGTTTTTTTTTAAATTTTATTTTTAAAATTAAAATTGAAAATATTTGGGGTCGACTTCCCCTTCGACCTCAAGTGCCCCTAGAGACTTCTAAAATAAAGAAACATTAAAGTAACATGGTTCCAGGACAAACACATGAGTTTTAAAAAAAATAATTTAATTAGGTATTTTATACAGGTTAGGTTAGGTTAAGATATTATTATACAAATAAGCCCCCCGCAGGGGCTAGGCATTGAAAAACCTATAAGACAGTTTAAAATAGGTTAGGTTAGGTTAAGTTTCCACTCCGACGATTGGGACCCTGCGTTTGTCCTAAAACCAGTCACATACTTACAGAATCATGAAAATAAGAATTTATAGAACATGTTCTGTGTGTTTATAACGTCACCATACGATAACAAATAAAATAAATGTATTTATTGATACGTAGATATGTAATATTGTTAGGTAAATAACAATCTTTATTTTTCTATTATTAGACGCTTTTCTATAAATATATCATTATATCCTATCAAATAAAAATAACATGTTTAATTAAACGGTGTTGATCACTCTATGCTATCCAATAATATAAAGTACTAGGTAAGCTTTTTTGTTTGTAGTTAAGGATCTCGCTAACCACTGAACCGATATGGTTCTCCTTTAGAGGGAAGCTTCGTATATGCCATGAAGTGGTTTTAGGCTATTTTATTTTTATAAATAAGTCTTGGTATGGTTTTAAGCTATTTTTCTGACCTTCTTTATCCCTTCGAATATAGAGCCCCTAGACATTTAAAGTGCCACTAGAGGCCTCTAGGGGCGTAGCCGCTAGTCTATAATACAAAGTAGAACGATGTCTGTCTGTTTGTTTGTTTGTCTGTCTGTCTGTTTGTTTGTTTGTAGCGAAGGATCTCGCTAACCACTGAACCGATCGGGTTCTCCTTAACAGGGTAGATTCTCATATGTCCCTGGAAGGTTTATAACTATTTTGGGGGAGGGTACCACCACCCTCCCTAGAGAAATAAAAATTTTTTTAAAATTTCTCAATTTTAGAAAGAGAGTTCAACGAAAACCAAACATCAAACGTAAATTTTTTTTACTTTTTCTTTTAAAATCTAAAATAAGAAATTGAATTACTAAATTCGACTCTCTCCTCCTCAAGTGCCCCTAGAGGCCTCTAGGGGCGTAGCCGCTAGTGTTATACAAAGTAGTAAGTTTTGTGTTTGTTTGTTTATTAAGAACTCGCTAACCGCTGAACCGATTGAGTTTTCCCATCCAGGGAAGCTTTTCATGTCCCATGATGATTTAAGAATGATTTATTCATAAATCAAAGTCTTGAGATAGTTTTTGGCTATTTTACTACACCTCATTCCCTAGATTTATTAGTAGAATAATGTCTGTCCGTCTGTCCCTAAAGATCTCGGTAACCACTGAACCGATTGTATTCTACTCTTCAGAGAATATACTTACTGGTCCTGTGGTGGTTTTAGGCTATTTTCTTGGGGGGTGGGACACCCCGTCCCCCAACCCCCAAAAAAACAAAACATCCCCCCCCCCAATTATTTTTTTAAAAGAATTATTTTCGCATATACAGTGTGTTTTTTTATGAGAACTTTTTTGAAAGCAATTTTACCCCACTTATAGTTATCAGAATTTAATGATTAATGGCTTATTTTCTTCGTTTTTTATAACCATTTATAAAACGTCAAAAAAATATTTCAGTTTTTTTTTAAAAGTACAGTAAAGTCAAAAATTCAAAACTTAGGTGTCAACATCTAAAAAAGGTTTTTGCGCATTTTTCTTAAGCTTAAATCTTCTACCCTTTGCAAGAAAAAAATTGGATTTTCAGTAGTCAACTTTGGGGGGCCAGTACTCCCTCCATGATACTTTGATATGTTCTAGTACATGTCCCCAATAGTATCTGTATTAAGAACACAGTAATAGTGTCTGACTGATTATGACGTAACAAAAAAAAATTTGCCAATGAGAGGCCACTATAAATTATACCATTGGTCAATAACGGCCTCTCATTGGCTAATTTTTTTTGTTACGTCATAATCAGTCAGACACTATTACTGTGTTCCTGTATTAATTACATTAAATTTCTATCATAAACCTATGGGGGGACACTGGGTGTCCAAAGTTTTAAAAACCTTATCATATTGGTTGGCTTAAGAACTTTGGGTAATTTATTAAAGCTTAATTGGTTAGTACAAAGGATAAATTAGCAGTGTCTAAACTTTTCAACCAATAATATTTATGAGAAAAATTTATCAAAACATCATTATGGATCTATATAAATTTATCATCCATTGTCTTATCCCCTAAATCCCTGCATAAACCTAAACTATTCAGGGAGTAAGGGAGGGGACAATGGATCGAATATTCAATTTTTAGGAGTCTCAGACTTTGGGGACTGGCTTAAAGGGAACATGCAAGAATTTAGCAGTTTCTAACCAATCTTGGGGACCAATTATGAATGACGTCACGCAAAATCATGCATAATCTCGCGGCAAACTAGCGCGTCAACAAAAAGATAAACAATAACAAGCAGACAGAATATTTTGATTTTGAAAATTATTTTGTAAATTGAATCATTACATTTTTATATCTAATTCTTGTTTAATGTTAATTCATTCCGATTAGTGCGTTGTAGAAAGAAATTATATTAAGATTATTAGTTATTATGAGCAAAGCCTTCCTATAATTAGGTCCCGCACATTTGTACGTCCGTAACGGTTAGCTCTTTTCATTACTTTAGACATGTTAGATGTTTCTTATTGATTTAATGTAAAGGCAAAAGTTTTTTGTCTTTAGCTTAATATTTCTGTAATTAATGATCCGATTAATTTCAAAATTTTAGGGAAAATTCACGAAGTCCTGAGTTGTTCAAGGTTTGTTTATCATTAAAATCTCAAGATGGTGTTATTTTATTTTTCTGTCCTGGATGCTAGGAGCGCAGCTACCAGTTATCCTAAGATATGTTACTTAAACCTTAAGATCTTTAAAATTAAGATGTACTTATGTTCTCAACTATTTTATTTATGTAGTATGAAATTTTAACGCAAGGTATCTCATTTTTATTTCGTTAAATGAAATAACTTGAGTTAAAAGCTCTGTAGGAAGGTAATTGTTTTAGTAAGTTTTGTAATATAATTATTTAAAGGCTTTTTCATGTCTAAGCTTTTTAATAAATACAATAAAAAAATTTGGGTAAAAGATGTTGTAAAAGTAAAATGGTATGTTTCCTTAATTTTCCGAAGTGTAAATATTAACAATTATGGAAATGAATTGTAAACAAGGGTTTTGATCTCTAGAATCAAAGGCTTGTAGTAAAGCATCAGGAAGGATGTTGCATTTCGAATTAAAAACAATTCAAAAAGTCAAAATTTCCACTACAGGTTGCTATATTGCAAATACTTGTTTTATCTGTAAATATCTGGGTTTTCAACCTTAAAGGGTCACAACTATGAAATTGAATTAACTGCCCATTGTCCCCTCCCTTACTCCCTGTAAACTACTACAGCGTGTAAAACTAAAAATATACACAAATTAGAAAGTAATAATTATTAGAATAAAGTTATCCTTAGTGTTTATTTAAAAACAACAAGGAAAGAATTTTATAAGTAGTGCAGCAGCAATAAGCTAACATAATGTTATGACAGTTTATTTATAATTCTGGTAACAGTACAATTCGGAAACTAAAGCAACTCTATAAACAGTATTGCTATACAATGTGCAATTTTGTAAGGACGTCTAAAGTTAAAAGTTTTAGTATTATTGTCCTTGTAACTTATAATTACTCAACACCAAACTTTTATCAATAATAATTTTTAAGGAAAGGGATAGGACAATGATCAATAAATTATTCCTACCCCAAACTATTTATGATAGCTTCAAGAATCTTAAGGGATGCCACAATGGACAATAAATCTATATACATTCCCAAAATTACCTCTTCTATAGGTCAAAATTTATGGATTAAAGTTTGGACACTATCAAAAGTTTAGGATCCAAGTTAGGAAATAATCCTATCATATAAAGTATTGTTATATGTATAAACACAGTTTAATTTTTTAACTTTTTTTGTCTGTAGCGAAGAATCTCGCTAACCGCTGAACCGAGTTGGTTCTCCTTTATAGTGAAGCTTCTTATAGGTCCTTATATGGTTTTAGTCTACTTTATATTTGTAAATAAGTCGATGTAAAGTTTTTAGGCTATTTTTCTGCCCTTCCATATCCCGTCTAATGTATAGCTCTTCCTTATCCCTTCTAATAAAGAGCACCTAAATGGTAGTTATAAACCTGTGAGTACCAATGCATATAACAGTAAAATGTTTCCTTCCTCCCTTAAAAAATTCACGAAATCTTAATTTTACTTCATATAATGTCCATCAATGTAACAGAATGACCGTTTGAAACATTCTCCATTACAGTAAAGCTTCTTATAGGTTAAGGAAAGGATTATACACATTTCTTTTTCTTTTTAAAACCAAAAGTGGTAGGACACAAATTATTATACATCCAAAAAATTCTTTCCAACAAGCTAATCATGTTTTATAGAACATTAAACTAGAATACAGTAATACACATTGGGTTAAAGTACCTAATTATTTTTTTTATTTTCCTTCCCTTAAATTTTATTATCTATTACGCAGGATGCGTTTTTGAAAAGTCGATTTTTGGGGGTCGATAAACTTTATACGCGACCACGGAAGTATAGATTTAACAATGTCATCGATAAAGTATAAAGTACGTTGTATGTTTGTTTGTAATGAAGCTACTCTTTGACTTCATTATGTCCGTTCGTCCGTCTTTTTGATTTTTATGGTTGACTTGTATGCATAGTCTCTGTATTTATTTCTCTCAACCAGACTTTCTTTTATCTGACTGTTTATATTTTTTTATTCTCTCTCTCTCTCTCTCTCTCTCTCTCTCTCTCTCTCTCTCTCTCTCTCTCTCTCTCTCTCTCTCTCTCTCTCTCTCTCTCTCTCTCTCTCTCTCTCTTCTCTCTCTCTCTCTCTCTCTCTCTCTCTCTCTCTCTCATTCTCTCTCTTTCTCTCTCTATTATTCTCTCCCTCTCGCTTTATGTATCGATATCTCTATCTATCTCTATCTCTCGATCCCTTTTTATATATCTACCTACCTCTTTCGTGTTAAGTTTATCGTTTCAAACAGCTCTCTCCTTTTATTAACAAGGATGACAACATCCATAATAGCGAAGCACTGAAACGGTAGAACAAACGGACATTAACACTTGTATAGTGTCAGAACTGAATAATCAGAATAAGAGTCGAAGCAAAATTGTAAGTAAATTTGTTGGAAAACTGCTTGATACAGAATAATGTTTATGGACATACTTACATTTATAGGACTTGATTATAGAGTTGCTTCGCTTATAATATTGTACTTTGTTGTCCCAGGAATCTGTATACCAAAAATCACATCAATCGGATTATTAGATCACATAAAAATTTGTTGTTAAAAAAGTTAAAAAATCTTTACATTTAAAATGGACGTACGGACATTCTGGTAATGATTATAGAGTTGCCACGCTTTCTAAATCTTACCTAACTACTACAGAAATCACCATGCAAAGTTTGAAATCGATAGGACAATTCTAACATGCCTAAAAAAGCTATCCATTACGGACGAACGGACGGACCGACCCTTATTATAGAAAAGCATTTCTTTCAAAAATATTATACCTTGATAATATTTTAACAAAAATAATAATATTAGATAAACTCTCTTCACATTAAATAACCCATTCTTGTTTACAACTGTATAGACTATTGAAAAAGGGCATCGAACCCGATACCGTACAAAAGGATTAACTTGTTTCTATTATTATATGACAAAATGTGGTAGTAGATTAAATAAGTGCTAATCCTATTGATGACTATAGATGAATAGCAAGTAACTAATTATGCAATACAGAACTGAGATCATACGCTGCAAACAAACAAACAGACAGACACCTGGATAGATAGATTGATAGACAGATAGTTTAGTAGTCGGACAGACAGACAGAGTTATAAATGTTATGACAGATAAACAGTCAACAAAAGAGGAAGAAAGACAAATTTATAGACAGAAAGTTAGACTGACAGAGATAGAGATGGTACGACAGACAATCAGACAAAGAAAAGAAAGACAGTTTGATAGACAAACATTTTAGTTGACAGACATATATAGTTAGATATCGTATTAATGACAGAGAGGCAGACAGACAGACAGACAACCATACAGACAGACAGACAGACAGACAACCATACAGACAGACAGACAAACAGACAGACAAACAGATAGACAGATAGATAGACAGACAGACAAATAAATATTTGTCTGGAAACTCGAAACTTGCTGTTTTAAAGAAACTTCAATGAAAGGGCATTAACCCTTAAAATCCTTTTTTTTCAATTTTTCCCTGGGTAGGGGAAAATTGGTGGAGGGGGAGGGGGGCGTAGTTTAACCCTTCAAATGTTTCATTTTAACACAGAAGGTGAGTTTTATTCTAAGTAATAGATCACAGATAACAGACACGATTTTTTGGTTGTATTTTGAAATTTACTTCGATTTCAGTGATAGTCAAAGATTTGGTCACAAAAATCTAAAATCAAATGTTGCTTGAGATTGAATATGTAATCTATTTTTATTAAAACATATCTGTATTGCTTATGTTGTTTGCCTTATTTTCTATTCTTCTTTCATCGTAGGAGTCTGTGCGTTATAGGTAATAGAGGAAACTTAGAACTTGGAACCATTTATGTACCTTACTTGTCTTAATTTCTTAAGTATACTCAGGGACCAGGCAATCGGTAATAAATAGACAAACATTCTCGAAGATGATAAACAAAACTACCATTCTCAAATAAACGACCCCTTAAATAGTGGATGTAAATATTCTTTTTTTTCTCCCCGAGGTAGTCATTTTTTCCTCAGTATTATTTTTTTCTTGAGCATGAGAAAGAACGTGAGAAAAAATATGTTTTAGTATAAAGAAATGTTCTATTGGTTTCAAACCTTTTCCATTCGATAGATCTTCCCAACTTTGGAAAAACTGTCAGACCAATTTTTGAAATTCAATCTGTGAAAAAAGATATTTCAGTTTGAATTTTTTGTTTTGAAAATATTATTTTACATTTATTGACACCATCTTGGATTATGATAATTTTTTTGTTAAAAGATTTTTTTAAAATTTTTTTTTAAAAATTAAATTGACCAATAATTCAAAGATTTTTCTATTTAATTTGGAAGATTTTTTTTGTTTTAAATTTTAAAGTTTACTTTGGGGAAAAAAATGACTACCTCGGGGGAAAAAATGAAAATTAAAAACCAAAATTAAACCACATTTTAGCATAAAAATGAGTTTTTGTTTAAATGAGAATGATATTCCTATCCAGTTTTTTGTTTAGATATATTTTTTGCCCGAGGGAATAAATTGTTGGTTGAAAAATTTGGATACTGCTAGATTGACAAGCACTACCAATATTTAATATCTGTATCAAAAGTTTTTAAACAAGTGAGTAGGATTCATTGGAATTTAAATTACACTAGTAATTTTACAAACCAGTTTCTTTATAATTATAATCTTTTGAGTAATTTTGTTTATAATCATTTGGTATGTAAATAAAATATCAAATCCCTTGCTTTCCTGTGCATACCCTTACTTGTGATGGCACACTATTGACACAACAGCAGTATATATTTCATATAATTTGAAGCAATTTTTTTATTTTAATGATTGGTCCAATGGCAAGTGGTCTAATGTCCCTCCCCGTTTGATTGATAGGTTCATAGGGTTATGGTTTATGTCCTTATCCCCCTTACCCCCTTAAATATTTTTTTCTGATAACTCTCCCCCCCCCCTCTCATTATTTTGCTTTCCTTTTTTAAATTTCCATGTTTTCTGGTTACAATCTCTCACGGTATTGTATTATGTTACGCACCCCCCCCCCCCCCTCCCCCAACCAGAAATAAATATTAGTTTATTAAACCCTTTACTTCCCAGGCAATAGTTCTATTGACGCACCCCCCCCCCTCCCCTTCCCCCATCACCTCAACAATACTATAAACTGTTAACCCTAATTCATATTACATTTTATTTTAGATTATATAACATTCTCAGAAAACTATTTTCTTCGCCCATAGCCTCTAGGGAAGGGTGAAGTTTAAAGCAACCTAAGACAGTCATCAAGCTTCCCTAAAAAGTTTACCCAATTCAGACCAGCATTTTTCAAGATCTTTAGCTTCAGTAAAAAAACTTAGTACTTTATATTTAGGAGTTGGTCTTCTACCCTTAAGTGTTCCACAATGGAGAACTAAAATTCTAGAAATCACTGAAGATGTATTTTCTAAAAAGAATAACTCAATTTGACCAGCCATTTCCGAGATCTTTTGCTTTCGACAGAAAGCCTGAAATTGCAGAATATTATTAAATGCGAATCCTTTCTATTGTCATACCGCGTCCTACTGATCGCGTGTCCACCTGTCCATCTATTTGTTTATGATGTAAAGAGCTCTTATATTGGTGATTCCTGTAATGATAAGGTAAACTATTAATATTTCAAGATTTTGGATCATCACTGGGGGTTATGGCTGTTTTGTTGATTTTATTGTAAGATCTTTAATATTGATGAATTTTTACATTTGGAAATGAATCATATTAAACCAATAGGGTTAAGTTTGCATACAATAAGAGGATTTAACCATACCTTCATTTACGATCTGAAGTTTTCTTTACGCCTTTTATATCGAAGAAATCTTCGCTTTTAAAACTAAAGAGCAATAATTTGATTTGCTTCCCAAACCTAATGAGAAAACACATTTATTTTGGTCAGTGAAGAAAAAATAAAGTAAACAACATGGATTTAAATAAGTGGGTGGGCATTAACCCCGCCCCCACCCCCTACAACCACCGTCTCAAATGGAAACCTATCAACTTTCAAGCCACCCCCCCTCCACCATTGACTCCCCCAATGACAAAAGTACCGGAATTAATAAAGTCCCATGAGAAAAAATAACAATTTTGTTCGGTCGCCAATTTTTATTTTCATTTTATGTACAGCACGATTGAGCGATGTACGAGCCCCTTTTAAAACTGATAGCATTTTTTCGTTATGTTAATTCAACGGTTTATGTTGACTATATAACGTTTATAAAAAGTTTTTTTTTTAAATAAAGATGACCAATAAAGTCGACTGTATATCTTTGATAAAAAATTTCTTTATTGGCAAAACATTGACCTATATCTATTCTAATGGCATTACGTATAAGATAGATGCCTTCCAAAAAAATGTGCCCGGTACAAGTTGTACAAATCTAGCAAACAAATGTGGGCGGTTGTTTTGTTTACTTAGGCCAATAATTGGTCGTTTATTCGTTATTTCCTTTTTAAAATGGCCAGTTTTATTCATTTTAAAGTGTTTTCACAAAACATTGAAAGAAATTATCAGCCTACTTCTATAAGAATTAAGTTGGCAAAGAAAAAGTAATGAATAGTAGCATTGCTTTTTTTATTTTTATCATTACTATTAAAAACTAATTGTTAGTGTCGAACATATGACTTTAAGAAATAGTAGCCGTCACTGACATAATATAGACATGTTTTATCTAAAATTAATATTTTGACAATATTTACATCGACTACGCATTAACATATGTTGAAATATTAAAGCACAATTTTGTAGAAATATAATTTTTTACACAATTGAATGAACACCATTTAATATTATTTGTTTTGATTTCAAAATTAAATGTGTGTGTTCGTTGTTTTTTGCCCAGACAAAAACTAATAATTAAGATTGATCGTATGACATCTATTTAAGATTTCTAACCACTACTTTGTTCTTTGGCTGTTTTACTTCCTTGTTTTTCAATAAAAAAAAATAAAAGTTTTGGATAAATTCGAATATACAAGGGAGGAAGGGGACATTGGACTGTAAATTAAAATGGTCCCCAATGTTTCCTCATGTGTTGGATTTACAACTTTGGGGACTTTTATCGGATCTTGATTGGTTTGTTCATTAAGTTGAGTGTCCAAACATTTAAACCATAAATTGCAAGGCGTAATTTTGACGAAGCCTAATCTGTACCACTTTTGATTCATATGACGTCATAGAAATGAGGGACTCGCCATCTCTTATTTCGGGGTTTTCTTTCCCACTTCTCCTCTCATCTTCCTCAATTTTATGACGTCACAGGAATCAAAAGTGGTACAAAAGAACTACAGATTGGGCTTCGTCGTAATTTTAGGTATGCCAGAGGGGCGAATACACCCTCTTAACAGGGTAGATTCTTATAGGTCCCGGGAAGGTTTATAACTATTTTGGGGGAGGGTAACACCACCCTCAAAAAAAAGCACCAAAAATCAAAAAAAAATTAAATATTAGATCTTTTTCACATTTTAAAAGCGAAGCTTTTCTATAATTAGGGTCGGTCCGTCCGTACGTCCGTCCGTCTGTCCGTAACGGATAGCTTTTTTCATTAATTTAGGTATGTTAGAATCGTCCTATCAATTTCAAATTAGTTAGGAATGATTTAGAAAGCGTAGCAACTCTATAATCATTACCAAAATCTCCGTACGTCCATTTTAAACATGTTGATTTTTTTACTTTTTTAACAACAAATTTTTATATGAACGAATCATCTGATTGATCTGATTTTTGGTATATTGATTCCTGGGACAACAAAGTATAATACAATAAGCGAAGCAACTCTATAATCAAGTCCTAGAAATGTAAGTATGTCCATAAACATTATCCTGAATCAAGCAGTTTTTCTCAACAAATTTACTTACAATTTTGCTTTGATCCTTATATTTTATTATGATTATTCAGTTCTGACACTATACAAGTGTTAATGTCCGTTTGTCCTACCGTTTCAGTGCTTCGCTTTTATTGATGTTGTCATCCTTGTTCAATAAAAAAATTAAAGTCTTGGATAAATTCGAATATACAAGGGAGGAAGGGGACATTGGACTAAAAAATTATAATGGTCCCCAATGTTTTCTCGTATGTTAGATTTACAACTTTGGGGACTTTTATCGGGTCTTGATTGGTTTGTTCATTAAGTTGAGTGTCCAAACATTTCAACCATAAATTGCAAGGGGTAATTTTGACGAAGCCCAATCTGTACCACTTTTGATTCATATGACGTCATAGAAATAGGGGAATCTCCATCTCTTATTTAGGGGTTTTCTTTCCCACTTCTCCTCTCATCTCCCTCAATTTTATGACGTCACAGGAATCAAAAGTGCAAAAGATTGGGATTCGTCGTAATTTAAGGTATGCCAGAGGGGTGAATACACCCTCTTCAATGCTCTTCTGGTTAAACTACTTGGTTGAAATAATCTAATTAAAGTAGTTGATTATGATGAATAGTATAATTGACAAATATATTCCATTTGAAAAAAGGTTGTTGTTTTTAAATGATTTATTTATCTTATGGAAAAAAAATCATCCTTATAATAAAGTGACAGGATGTGTGTCTGTCTGTCTGTACCAAAGGATCTTGATAACCGCTGAACCGAGCGGGTTCTTATTAACAGGGTAGATTCTCATAGGTCCCGGGAAGGTTTATAACTATTTTGGGGGAGGGTACCACCACCCTCCAAAAAGAAATCACAAAAAAATCGAAAAAATCTAAATATTTGAGATACTTGAACTCAACATAAAGAGGTATTGTAGAGACTTGAACAACAAAAAACACTTAAAGTGCCACTAGAGGTCTCTAGGGGCATAGCCGCTCGTACATAATAAAATAATAAAAATAAGAAGAATTAAACAAAATGCAAACATGTATATTGACAAATTTTAGTAACATAGTAAAAAGCAACATAAATCTAAATATTAAAATTGAATAATCTCTATTCTAGACATGTATGGAAAATGATCAAAGCAAAAAAACAATTAAAAAGAAAATCTTGTATTTAAAAATCATTATATTGTATAATGATTTGAACAAAATAATTTATTTTTCGGTAACATCCTCTCAGAAATATTTTTTTCAATTTTGAAAATATTTATAATTTTTATATTTTCTGTTTTACAAGGCCGTTTATTTTGGATTGGTATTCTACTAAATTCAAAATAGCCTAAATCCTGCCAAGTATCCCTGAAAAAGGTAAATGGTCTGTATTGTTGAGAATTGTTTTTTCTTAGGCTAGTGGCAGCGCCCCTGGTATCTAGAAGAGATATGCATGTGTAAACATCTAAAAGCTGCCCAATATCCATACAATGTTTACCTTAAATTGTCCATTGATAAGTGGTTTTGTTTGTTTTTAGTGCCTGCGAGTGCGACCATAGTATCTAGAAGAGGGATGGCGGTAAAATGGCCTAACACCATTTGAAGACTTAAATATAAGAATAAAATTGACGTAAAATACAAAGTGACATTTGTGAAGCTTCCCTAAAATTGGATAGCTCTTTAAGTTCAGTGGTTAACTAAACTGTCAAAAAAAAACTACTTTTTTAATAATACATGATATGAGAACTTAAGATATGTAGAACACAATTTGCGCAAAAAATACATTTGTTGAAACCTTTTAACTGCAGAAAAATTTGCTATCACTGCAAATATTTCTAGACAAACATTTAATGCATATTTTAGAATTGCTGCGCCCCTAGAGGTCAGTCAAGGTATCCTTTAAACAGGATGTAGATGGGGATAAAGCACCAATTTAAGCCTGAATTATTTTTTAGGGAAAGACTGCTCACCAGATCGATAGATTTGAATAAAAAAAGATATAGACATTTTTTTATTGTTTTTTTTGTCTAGCGCTTTGGATCTTAATTACTACTGAACCTATTGAGTTCTCATTTTTATTAAGCTTTATATAGCTCCTGTGATAGTTTCAGGTAATTCTACTTTTATATTTAAGTCTTAGGAAGGCTTTAAGCTATATTTGTAGCCTCTCTCTCTGACTCTCCGAATACAAAGCCCCTAGAGGCCTTGTACGTAGCTAATTTAAAAAAAAAAATAATAGATAGGTATAGCTTTATTTTGATGCGCAGTTGCATGTCCTAGTTTTTTGTCAAACTTATGAAACATTTATGCGATTTCACGATTGTTTAACAAAAGATGTACGAAAACGTGTTTTATTTAGATTATCAAAAAAGTATACTTTTGGTCATAAATAAATGGATAATTAGATGAACAACATAATTAATTATTTAATCCTATACTATAGATAATATACTTTTTTGTCTAACCCGTAAGATTTTGTTGACTACTGAACCGATTTTCAAGTTCAAGATTCAAGATTCAAAAAGGCCACAGACTGGTTTTAAGCTATTTGATATTTAAGTCTTAGAATATATGTCATCATCATCGCCATTTATCTCTTCTTTCCAGAGCATAGGCCACGCACAATGGTTCTCCATTTATCTTTGAATTGGGCCTCAGTAGAGGCTTCACTGAAAGATGAAAAATTCTTTTTACTCAGTTCTTCAAGGAATTCCCTCCTCCAGGTTGTTTTTGGTCTACCTGGTTTCCTTTTTCCTGTGAAGGGGTCCCAAGTCAAGGCTTGATAGGTTAAATCATCATGCCCTTTCCTTAGAGTGTGCCCCAACCATCTCCATTTTTTCTGTTTTATTGTCAGTTTGATGTCTGACATATCACTGCGCTCTAAAAGCTCAGCATTTGTGATCTTGTTTGGCCAAAAGATCTTGTGGATTCTCCTAAGACATTTGTTGACATATGTCTGAAGCTTGGAGACCACTGCTGTGTTTAGGAACCAAGTTTCGGCCCCATACAGCAAAACAGACAGAACATTTGACTTGAAAAGTCTTAACTTGGTCTTTATGGAGATGTTGTTGGAATTCCAAATTTTATTCAAGCTGGCAAAGGCTGTTCTAGATTTGTTAATTCTAGCTTTAACATCTGTCAAAGTGCCTCCAGCTTCATCAATTTTACTTCCAAGATACTCAAAGCAGTTAATATCCTCAAGAATTTGGTTTCCAATAGTTATTGGTTCTTGGGAGTTTGCATTTAATCTGAGTATTTTAGTTTTTGGAACATTTATTTCAAGTCCAACTTTCTTGGAAGTTTCAGCTATCATGTTAGTCCTTCTTTGCATTTGACTTCTATTGCTTGTTAACAAAGCAATATCATCAGCAAAGTCCAGATCTCCCAAATATTTGGGATTGCCAAATAACTGCCAGCGAATGCCATCATTGCTTTCACAGTTCTTCATGATCCAGTCAATGGCAAGGAGGAAAAGGAAGGGAGAGAGAAGGCATCCTTGTCTGACACCTGTTACAATCTCAAAAAAGGTTGATAGTTTACCTTTATACATAACATTTCCACCTCCTTTATGATAGATAGCTTTAATGATATTGATTATCTTTTCTGGAATGCCATAGTGTCGGCAGATTTTCCAGAGTGATTTCCTGTCTAAAGAATCAAATGCTTTTTTGTAGTCAATAAAGTTTACAAAAAGCTCAGAGTTCCATTCCTTGGATTGCTCTATGATGATTCTTAGAGAGGTTATCTGATCAATAGTGGAACGGTTTGGTCTAAATCCAGCCTGATTAGGTCTTAGCTTTTCATTAACCTTCTTCTTTATTCTATTAAGAAGAATCTTACTAAGGATACGGCCAGGTACTGAAAGAAGCATTATCCCTCTGTAGTTTCCATATTGGGTCAAGTCTCTTTTTTTGGCCAGTATTGAGATATGTCCATTTTTCCAGTCCTCTGGGCATAACTCATCATTCCATATCTTAGTGATCAAAGGTAGGAATGCCTCAGCAGATGTGTCTAGGTCTGCTCTCATGACCTCAGCTGGGATGTTATCAGGTCCTGCGGCCTTGTTATTTTTCAAACTTTTAATGGCCTCTTTGATTTCCAATAGATTTGGCGCTCGACAGTCAATGTCAAGTGCATCTGAGGGTGGAATCTCAGTTTCTTCCTCTGGAACTGGAAGATTCAGCAGTTCAGTGAAATGTTCTGCCCATCTATTTAGAATATCCTCATCAGTTTTGAGGAGTGAACCATCCTTATCCCTGATGTGTGATCCTGATTTGTGTACTTTGCCTGCAATGCTCTTAGTAATCTCATAGACAACTTTCATTCTATTTTGATTAGCAGCATTTTCTGCTTGCAAGGCAAGGTTTTCCAAGTGTTCTTTTTTGTCAATTCTGACACTTTTTTGGATTTCCCTGCTGAGCCTCTTATACAGGTCTTTATCTTCTGGAGAGTTTCTAGAGAGTGTCTTTTGTCTTACCTCTCTTCTTTGATCCATGAGATCAATGGATCTTTGAGTGATCCACGGCTTTTGGTTAGCCTTTTTGAAACCTAATTTTTCTTGGCTGGTATCATTATAAACTTTTTTGATACCTTGCCAAATATCTTCCACTCCATCTTCCTCTTGAAGAGTCAGCAACTCAAATCTATTCTTTAGAGTGAGCTTAAACTCTTGCATTTTTTCAGAGTTTTGGAGGGTTGTTAAATTATATTTCTTCCTGGGGTTAGGCTTTGTGTCCTGCTTTTTAAATCTAAGCCGAACTTTAGAAGATAGAAGATAATGGTCTGAATTAACATCAGGTCCTCTTTCAACCCTGACATCAAGGAGAGAACCTTTAAAGCGTCTAGATATACATATGTGGTCTATCTGGTTAAAGGTTCTTTGATCTGGTGATCTCCAGGTGGCAGTATGAATCTTTTTGAATATATGTAGTCTTGTTAATTTTTTTCTATTTTTGAGTACAGATTCACTAGATGCTAGGGGCACTGTCACTAGTCCAATTATATAAAGTAGTGAGATTTTTGGCTAAAGCTTAAGATTTCAAAAACTACGGATCCGATCGAGTTCTCTACTTCAGGTCTTCACATAGGTTTCAGACTATATTATTTTTAACTTTAGATCTCGGACGGTTTTAGGCATTTTTTGCCCTTCCTCTTTTAGCAGTTCTGTTTTATAGCAGCTAAAACTAAAAATCCCATTATATCTCAATTTTAACAATCCTTTTTTCTTTAAATGTTTTACGTATAAATTAAATATTGTTTAAAATATACTTTGTTACTTGATGATAACTGGTATATACTGGTAGATTTTTCAAAACTTTTTAGAACCTTTCTTTAGTCCATGAATTAATTAAATTTTTTTATATTTAAGTTAAACATTTAAGTGCAATTTCTAGCCATTTTCCAGTATGGCATCGAAACCGATTAATATCCGTTATATTAGAACTGGTTCTAAGTCATACTGAAAAAAACACGAATCGTATTATAACATATAAAGTTTGATAATAAATAAAAACCATGAAACTAATATCTGTTGTGTTGGAATATTGAAATTAATCTTAATGTTATTCATTTTACTATCTGTTTGAAGCTGATAAATAACCATTATTTTCATCCCTGGCTCCTTTGTTATTTTAGCGTTATTCTCTTTTTGAGTACCCCCCTCTCCCCCCCCCCCCCCCCGAAAGCGAACAACCATTTTAGGTTACGTTAGGTTATGGGCTAGGGAGCCGAGCGCTGCGGCTAGGAAGTCGAGCGCTGCGGCCAGAGTTCATAGTTCGCTGTCGGAGGGGGGGGGGGGGGGGGAGAGGGGTTACTCAAATTTTCAAAATTGAAAAAAGAATTTCTAAGAGAATATTACCGTTATTTTATAAGAAAATGCTACCTCGACTTTAACAAAGCATTTGATTCACGTCAGATTAGATACTTTAATTGCAGGGAGGGAGCGGATTTTGGACAGGAAAGTGTACTGATATCAAAGGTTTATTTACACGGTCTCTCATTTGCTGTCTGAATAACTAAAGGACTCTATAATACCTTGAAACTTTATCCACCAATCAATATTCTTCAATTAATTATTGTATCTCTAGAAGGGGTTGTTTTGTTTATCATAGGTTTGGATTTGTCGTCTTTTGTCTTATCCCTTAAGATTCCTAACAAAAAAAAACCTATTAAAAAATTGGATTTACTGCAGTTCAAGGTAAGATATTGCTGGTAAGCAATATTTCCAAAAATCTATGAATTTTAAAGGCTGCTAGCTACCAAACGGCTGAACTTACAGATCATACCCGCACACCATTTTAAGCGGCATAAGAAGGCCTACAAATAATCTGGAATAGCAAAGATCCAATTGTGCACAGGGAAAGCTTCAGTGAAAAAAAAACCGCGTAAAATAGGTCTTTTTCGCGCATTTCTCTGCACTGCGAGATAATTATGCATTATTGATTTATGGCTATTCCAGATTATTTGTAGGCCTTCTTATGCCGCTTAAAACAGTGTGCGGGCATGATCTGTACGTTCAGCCGTTTGGCAGCTAGCAGCCTTTAACTGCAGTAAATCATAATTTGCAGTGTTACATAGCTTCCTCAATGATATTTGATTATAGACATCATCAAAAAGAAGTCTATAATCGATACGATGATTCTAAGAAACCCGAATTTTTAATAAGATAGACGTACTTGTAGACCATTAATTTATACAAACTTAGATTTTAAAAACAATGTCTAAAACATTAAAATAAGCGTACAAAAACGTGTATTAGAATTACAATTAAAAAGTATAAAATTTGATGAAAAAAAGTTAATACAAGAATCTAGATTTGTCTGGTATCTGTAAGTTTTAAATATATTGTAATTTTAATATATTTGTAGAAGTAAGCTTTTTACACCTATAGCTTCAAAACCGATTAATATCCGCTGGAATAAAGCCAATTCTCAGCAATACTGAAAATTCTTGTATAGCTTCGAATTACAGACAATTTTCCACGAACATTAATAAAAATCGTAAAATTAAAACAAGTTTTTTTAGCCTTGGCCTACGGTACCTCGGATCTGACAAAACTGGTTTTAATCTTTTAATTTTTCGAACCCGGTATTAGTGTCTTAGAAATTATCTTAGTGACGTAAAAAAAATAGGATGTGTCGATACTACTAGGATTTTTAAGAATTGTTAATAAAGGCCTGAAATCAAGATTTTTTGTGCTTTTAAAAGATATTAAAAATATTTCTAAAAATTCTACATTATTTTTGCTCACTTTTAAAAAACAAAATCAACTTTTTTTAATTTTTTTTATAAAATTATCTTTCAAAATTGAAATAAGATCTATCAGCTGATATTGTACTTCTTACATAACTCAAGAGTTGACTTACAATGTGTAAATATTTTATAGATTATTTAGCAAAATAATAAAAACCTATATGTAATTTCGTGATTAATAATTGGCTTAATCTTACATTAAACATTGAATGATTTTAAATAATTTTCAAATATTTGCTTTTATAATTATACTTATTGTATAAACACCTCATAAGTTAGCGCAAAATGCTATATATTTTATCACATATGAGCTATTTTTAAGCCAGCTTTTTAGTCAAAATTTCAAACCAATAACAATTAAATCAAAAGATATTAGGTTAAAACTATATATAAACGAGAGTAAAGAAATAAGATATTGCTATCAACAACAACAAAAAAGGGTTTTGTCTAGTTTTTGGTAAAAATAACGCATATTTATCATTTTAAATTAAAGCTATCTTTTCAAGATTACATCTATAAATTCGTCTGTATTTAATAACTTATACCGAAAAATCAATTGATTTTCCATAATAATTTTATTTCTATATTAAATTTAGAGACAGCTAATTTTTCTTTAAATATAATGAGATGTTTATCAGACATTTTTAATTAAGCATAATAATGTATATATAAAAAAGACAATTACAAATAAAAACAAAACAATCAATTATTAGATTATTTATATCAATAAATTTAACGGAATTTGAACGTAATTGTTAAAAAAGCTAGCTTAAACAGTTTTGCCATTAAAAAATAACCTTCTTTATGAATGGTACATTCTAACAAGGGTAATGATATCCACTAGAGCAACATATTTAACAAATATGTCTTTAAATAATCAGTCTATTTAACAAATATCTTTTTAAAATGCATAAGTTATATTACCTTTCACAAGATTGTTTAGTTCTTTGACACTGTACATAATTATTATTTGATTGATCTATCCTTAATTTTTATTCATATTCAATTTTATTGTTTGTATATAAGATTTAATACCTGTATTATAATACGGTTATTATTTTTTTTTGCTATGTTTTTATAAAATAATTATCTAAGCAAATGTTACCAATTCTTATAATTATCTGGAATTGAAAAGAATTACTTTCATTCGGTTGCTAAAAAGAGGAGAAAAAGAAATGTATTGAGTCAGATAGTAGCCTTAACCTGTACAGCTTTACATTTATTTCATAGATAAATTGAAATTAGATAAAATTATTAATTGATTTTAGATTATTAAACAAGACATGTTAGAATTATCCTATCAATTTCAAACTCTTCATGATGATTCCTATGACAGTTAGGTATAATTTAGAAAGAAACTCTATCATTGTTAACAGAAAGTCAGTACGTCCACTTAAAACATGCTTTGTGTGTTTTTTTTGGCTGCTATTGAAGAAAGACAACTGAAATTTTTAGTGAAAATGTCTTTTAAGGGGTGTTTTAATGTATTTTTTTTACAGTAGCTTTTGATGGATTACTTTAGGTTAGGTTAGGTGATTGCCCTGCAGGGTTAGGAAAATGGCCCTGCATGGATAGAGCCCCCCCCCCCCGCAGTGGCTAGAAATAGGATAAAATCTACTGTGAAAATACCAAGAAACGTCCCTTAAGAGGCATTGTCATGAAAGGGACTATACCCAAGATATATGTGCATCTACTTAACGACTTCCAAAATTTGAGGGTGCCCTCAAGTAATCACCCCTCCCCCCCCCCCTGCATCTACTCTATACATTATTTTGTCTGTCTGACTGTCGGTCATGCTTAAAAAACCTTATTGTTGGAGAAATGTTATTTTCACGACTGCTTTTTTAGATAGCCAGCTGTAAGTTTTAGTCAAGATACCTTATATTTATACAGATCTGCTCCATATATTTATTATCTGTCTGTCTGACAGATATACTTAAAAGGACAATTTAGTTTTAAAAGAAAAAAATTTAAAAAATGTTGGTGGTTTTTTTTCTAAGCGCGTGAGGGTGCAGGTACCCTATCCTAAATTAGTTATAAACCTTCCCATGACCTATGACCTATGTCCCTGCAAAGGAGAAGCATATTAGTTAGGAAGATCCTTCCATATAAATAGACACACACACACAAACATTCTTTTACTTTGATATAAGGATTAGCATTTTGTTACTGTATCCTATTACTAGCGGCTACGCCTTAGAGGCCTCTTGGGGCACTTGAGGAGGAGAGAGTCCAATTTAATAAACCAATTTATTTTTCTAGATTTTAAAAGAAAAAGACAAACAAACAAACAAAGAGACAGACAAACAGACATCCTGTTACTTTATTATATCCTATTATATAAATTAGTAAGCTAAGCTTTTTTTGACTGTAGCAACGGATCTTGTTATCCGCTGAACCTAAAGGGTTCTTCTTTACAGTGAAGCTTATTATAGGTATAGAGAAGTTTATAACTATTTAGGAAGAGGGCTCTCCACTCTCCAAAAAAAATAACACCTAGAAAAAAAGTACCATCTCCGCAATTTTACTTCTTTGTTTTAAAACTTAAATTGAAAATTGGAAGAATGAACTTTCCCCCTTACCACCCTAAAAGCTTCTAGTGATGTTACTGCTAGTGATAATATATTATAGTTTTTATCAACATAATATGCGGATTTTAAGAAAAATTTAATCAAATATGCAGACTTTTTTCAACCTTTTTTTGACAACATTTATTAGACATATTAGAATTATACTATTGATTTCAAATTTTGCACGGAAGTATGTCCTTTTACTGTATGCTATATTTACGCAATTTTGCAACAAATTTATGTGCAATTTCATTTAGACTTCAAAATTAATATTCTGCTTATTAAGTTCTGACACTCTAGCTATTGTGCGTTTGTTCTACCTTCTGATTTTTGTGCTTCGTTTTTATGGATGTTGTCATCCTTGTCTAGAAAATACAAATTAATTAATCTATGGTAGAAAGTACAGAGAGTATAAATTATTTCCTACATTTTCTTTATCAATTATCAATTATCAATCACCTCTATTATCCATCTCTTTTTTAGGGGTTACCTTTCCCACCTCCCCTCTAATCCCTCGTTTTTAGTTACGTCACTAAGATGATTTCTAAGACACTAATACCGGGTTCAATTTTTCATTTTAATATCTACGGAAAGCTGTTTATAATAATTCTAAGACGATTTTACTTTCGATGTATAGATATTTTTTCAGCCATAAACACTTTTTACTCTGGCCATATATTGATTAATATGTTTGCATCGACTATTTTGCTTTATCAAAAAGTGGTTATGGCTGACATAGTATCGTCACATCGACAGTTTACTAACAATTTAACTACATACATTATTTCTTGATAGGGTAAGAAATGCAGCAAATAATATCCATGAGTGGAGGAGGGGGTGGGGGGGGGGATAGTAAAATAACCGCATTCTCATAGAATTCCTTGGGTCAACTTCTTAATCATGTAGATAATCGCCTTATATTATAAAAATATCTTACTTGTCAAATAAACATTCTAGATTGGTTGATACAATTTAGTAGTGTCTTAACTTTTCCATCAATCATTTTAATCAACTCATTTAATGTAAGCCCCGCAGGGTAAGGCCTAACTAAAAGTGTTAAGCATTGAGAAAACGTGCGTGGTTATTCGGATTTTATCATAAAATCAGGCAAAGGAGTTTTATATGGTCAATTAATCTTTTAAGGGAAAGTCCCAATTTTGTTTTGATCAAACAAATCGAAGTGTAAGACTTGCCCTTAATGTGTATTGTTTTATTTTAAAGTGTCAATCAGTTTGTGACTATAATTCAACAAAAGGAACATCAAATTTTAGCAAAAACCAAAAATTAAAACAAGCTTACGTTCTAAATTTAAAGATAGTAGTAAACTGTTATTACGGGAAAAAATATTGATAATAGATGAGATAAGAAAGCGATATGAACATTTTTTTTAATAAAAAAAATCCAAATTTGTAATCCTTATAATAAAGTTTGTATCTATAGATGTCGCTAAACGCTAAACCGATATGGTTCTCCTTTACAGGGTAGCTTCTCATAGATCCTGGGTAGGTTTATAACCAATTTGGGGGAGGGTACCACCATCCTCCCAAGAGAAATCGTCCCTAGAAAAAAAATATTCTCCCAAAAAAATAATATTTTGAACCGAAAATAAAAATTGGGTTATTGAATTCAAATCTCCTCTCCTCAAGTGCTCCTTTAGGCCTTTAGGGGCGTAGCCGCTAGTTTGTTTATAAATCAACACTTTACTTTTGCAATCATATAAACATTTTTTGCGGTAATTTTAAAACGTTAAATCAATGATGATCCTTGATTAATAATATGTTTAAAAATTAGTTAATACTGGAACAAACTGGACTAGACTTCAAAATAAAGACCTAATAATAAACAATAAGTAGTCTTATTAGATATAAATAAATTAGATGGTCATGTCAAAAGGTACAAAAAATTGTAAAAATTGTAAAAATCGATGTTTGTCTGATTATCTGTCCATCTGTCTGTCTGTTTGTTTGTTCATTAATAAAATGATCTCTCGCTCTTTCATTCTCTCTCTCTCTCTCTCTCTCTCTCTTTCTTTTTCTTTTTCTCTCTCTTTCTCTTATCTCTTTATCTCTCTCTTTCTGTCTCTCTGTCTCTCTCTTTATATCTCTCTCTTTCTGCAAACTTAACTATAATGAGTATTTCATTATATGTCTTCTCTTGCTAAACTGGGACATTGAACACATTAAAATTAATCCTCTACTCCTGCACGTCTATTGTGGCCAAAATGGAGTAGTAGAATTAATTAAAGGCCGAATATGTGATAATTATATATCACGTTCATGTATCTATTTATTGTATTATTATTTGGGTCGCTGAATTTATTTACATTTATAGACAATTATTTCAAACTAATATATTTTGGTACCTAAAAATAATTTTGAAACTTAAAATCTATGGGGTTTATAATGTTGGTTCATTAAGTTGAGTAAATATGAATTGCCTTTCTTATATGAAGAACCCAATCGGTTCAGTGATTAGCAAAATCTTATCAGACAGACAAGCAAACAAAAATAATCATCTAACATTGTACGGTTTAGATTTCAAGAACTACTGATTTGATTGTTTTTTTTTTATTTTTAAATGATGCTCATATAGGTTCATGGAAGTTTTTGACTATTTTATATTTTATAATACAGTGTATTTTTTATGAAAACTTTTAAAAAAGCAATTTTACCCCACTTATAGTTATCAGAATTTAATTATTAATGGCTTATTTTTTCGTTTTTTAATGCAAATAATAGAACTACAAAAAAATATTTCAGTTTTTATTTAAAAAAACAGTAAAATCTAAAATTCAAAACTTAGGTGTCAACATCTAAAAATGGTTTTAGCGCATTTTTCTTATGCTCAAATATTCAACCTTTTGCAAGAATGGCTGCAAAACACTTCAAAGTTTAGATATAGAGCTTAAAATGTATACAGATACTATTAGGGACATGTACTAGAACATATCAAAGTTCAAAGGTCATATCTCAACCAGGGAGGGAGTACTGGCCGCCCAAAGTCGACTACAGAAAATCTAATTTTTTTCTTAGAAGGTTTAGGCATAAGAAAAATGCACTAAAACCATTTTTAGATGTTGACACCTAAGTTTTGAATTTTAGATTTTACTGTGCTTTTCAAATGAAAACTGAAATATTTTTTTGGTGTTCTATTAATTGCATTAAAAAACGAAGAAAATAAGCCATTAATCATTAAATTCTGATAACTATAAGTGGGGTAAAATTACTTTCAAAAAAGTTCTCATAAAAAAACACACTGTATAAGTCTAAGAATGGATTTAGGATATTTCCCCCCCTTCCAATCTCCTCGAACATAGAGCTACTAGATCCTAGGGGCGTTGCACGCTAGTATTTTAAGTGGTTAAGCTGCTTATAGTTTACGATCTCGGAAAATGTTGGTTTCATTTGATTGTTCTTTTCAAAAAGACTTTATAAATGTCATTGGAATGGTTTTAGGCTAAATTTTTTTTTCCATCTCCCTCCCCAAGAGACTAGGGGTGAAGCAACTATCCTTTTATATAAAGTAGTAAGCGTTTTTTTGTCTGTACTGAAGGATCTCGCTAACTTCTGAACCGATTTTGTTCTCCTTTACAGTGAAGCTTCTTAAGGGTCCTGGGAAGGTTTTAAACTATTTTGGGGGAGGGTGTCTTCACCCCCCTCCCCCCCAAAAAAAATATTTTCTTATCATTTTGAAACTCAAATTTTAAATGGGATGAGGTCGACTTTTCCTCCTCCTACCGTAAAGTGCCCCTAAATGCTTCTAGGGGCGTAGCCGCTAGTATTTTATAAAGTAGGATAATTCCTATGATTATAAACTATCGTAGAAACTACTTTTACTCTCTGTTTCTAGGTGTTGCGCATTTTTGGGGGGTCTTTGTGTGTGTGTGTGTGTGTGTGTGTGTGTGTGGGTTTGTGTGTGTAGGGCAGGCAGGCAATTGGCAACACAGAAAATGAATAGAATTTGCGAAATTTTGCAACAAATTTTGTAAGATTCAAATCAATGCAAATATGCATTTCACAGAACATACACATGATTAAGTAGTGTAAGGGGAAGGATCTGGACAATTTTTTTCTCTAAATAAGGCAGAAAATATCCATGAAAAATAAGCTTCAGAATCCTATTGTGATACAAACGAACATTAACACATAATAGAAATAGTATCGACAGGTTTTTTAATAAAGATTATATTGTATCTATTTGTTACAGGCATCATCGTGTCAAGTCTAAAATCGATAGGGCAACTTTAACATGCCTAAATCAAAGATAAAGGCCATCCTTATGGACGTAGAGAGGACAGGAGGATCGTCCTGAATTAAATAAAAGCTCTAATAATTCAATTGACCAAAACAGGATTAAATAGAAGCAAAGGAGAATTTCAGCAATCTTTATAGAGCTCCACTAGATTAATTTGGTTAAACTAGTTCTCCTCTTGTATATTTAGTTTAAGACTGCACTCAAAGCCCAACAAAAGTAGGTTTCCGGTCTTTAAATAATTTCAACTTATTGTTGTTCTTTTACAAAATGTTCTTTATAAGAAAAATATTGGCCCCTTGACTCAAAAATAAACTTTTGCGCAAAAGCAAAAGCAAACTACAATTTGCGAGATTCTCTTCTCTGTCAAATGTATTGTGTTTGAAAACACAGTATCATAAAAGAGACATTACAAAAATACCTACTGTTGCTATGTCAGGTAAAAATGATATGGGTTGGAGGAATGCCTTGGCCCATAGGAAAGGAGCAACTTATTACCAATTACCTTGCAAAATTTAGACTTATAGACACAGGTTAATTTACCTAATGTTTTTGGTGTTAGGACGCTTTTCTCGCCCATACAAAGAATCTTAAAAATACGTTTATGTATCAACTATACAAAAAAAATAATAAAAAAGAGCCCTTACTTAATCAGAATTTAGTCTTTGTGCTATCACTCAAACCAATTTTTGACCACCAATACTACAGCACCCTTTCCTTATTTATTTCTAAAATATCTCAATTGTATCCCCTACAAGGAGTTCTGTGTGATAAAAGGGAAACCACACAGGCTTAATTTGATAAATTAATAAATATTCTTAAAAACTGAGACACTTTTGGGAATGCACAAAGTTGACTTTGGACCGTAAAATGCTTCAAGTATTGTCGTGTTTTATCTACATTATTTGTACTCCAAAATAGAGCATGGGCCTTTTAACTATTTTTGTCTTTATCTTTATATCCATATTCAGATGATTTCAGCTATCTATAATACAAAGTAGAACGATGTCTGTCTGTCTGTTTGTTTGTATGTTTGTTTGTACCGAAGGATCTCGCTAACAACTGAACCGATCGGATTCTCCTTAACAGGGTAGCTTTACATAGGTCCAAGGAAGGTTTATAGCTATTTTTGGGGATGGTACCACCACCCTCCCAAGAGAAATCGCCTCTAGAAAAAAATTATCCCCTTTCCCAAAAAAAGATAAAAAAATTTAAAACTAAAATAAAAAATGGGTTGGGGGGAGGTAGATTTTTTTTCCTGTTTTAAAATCTAAATTTAAAAAAATTACATTTTTGGGTTCAACTCTCCCTTCCTTAAGTGCCCATAGAGGCCTCTAGGGGCGAAGCTGCTAGTACTCTATAACTCACTTTGACTGTCATCTTGTTATTAGGTTGTTAATTTAAATGCTTTATTTTTAAAAATTTTACTCAAAATTGTATTTTGAAATATGTTTATAAAGATTCACTCTTAAAACGTTTATTATAAGCGCCAAAAGAATCAACATCTATTAAAAATTACCAAGTAGATTGTATATTTGATGCTCTTTGATAAATTAAATTAAATTTCAGCTTCTATCCTGAGAGTCGAGAAAATCTAGGGAAGGACTGGCACACTTACTGACAGACAAATTTAATTATAGAGTAGCTTTATTAAGTTAAAAAGTAAGTCACTCTTTATACATTCTGTACACATATTTAAAATAATTTCTAACTGCTACAAAGCGGCGCCTTATTCTTTATAGATGAGCAGCTAAGATATCTATAATAGATGCATTACCCTAGATGTTCAATCAGACTCATTAATGCAAACAACTTAAAAAAGGAATTTCAAACAGACAAAGAGTTTTCTTTATATTAGGGACCTCGCCAAACCAATAATGTTGTAATATTGTTACTACATAGAGTTACCATTAATTCAATTTGATGATTGTTCATCTAGTCTTTTTATATTTATTATATCTATAATTGTAATTTATAGCTAAAGACACTGAAAAAAGTTAAAAATTGCTAAAATATACCTTAAAAGCAAGGCTTTTCTATATTAATGGTAAGTACGTATAGCTCTAATATAAAAGATTGGGCATGTTAAGAATGATTTATTGATTAAATACTTTTCACAAGTTAGGTAAATTTATGTGATTAAAACGTCAATTTTTTTTTTACATACTAGTTTATAGAAATAATTGTTCTTGCTATATATTAATTTTCAAATGGTGAATCCTATAACAACTAGGAAGCTCGGAATGTCTTTAATCATGACTTAAAATTTGTATAATTGTCTGAACTGTGTTAGAGATCAAAAGTTTTTAAAAAATAATACACCATACCAAAATTTTTAGCCCTCTAGCTTTTTCATAAGCTGAGAAAACAGAAAAGGTTGGGTAACCAAAGTTCAGTAAAGGTACCAAAGATTTTAGGGTTGATTTTGTTGACTGCTTTACTTTAGTCAAAACTACAAATTTCCCGGAATATTAATGATTCTTTTGATATGTTTACCTGGTAAGATTTTTTTTATATTTATTTTTAGGCTATCTTATTGTCTTCCCCAGTCCATATTTAAAGCATAGCCTGTCAAACCTAGTGGCAAGGGCACCAATTAAGTTTAATAGAGGAAATTCTAAATAAAAATGTAACATGCAATCTATCTATGTAACTGTCTGTTTGTTAAATCCAATCTAACATAATTATAGAGCAGCCTCGCTACTGAAACTAAAACTAAAGTTATTTCTAGCAAAAGTACAAGCAAGCAAATATTTAGAACGCATTCATATATTTTACAAAAGTCACAAAATGCCAAAAATAGCACAACACGACTTTAGCTGCAATTTTTTTTCTCGGAGCGCAGCTATTATTGTGAGAGTTTGTGTTTGTGTATGTATCTAAATATTCTATTATATAAAGAAGTATGGTTTTTTTGTTGTATGAAGCTTAAGATCTCAATAACTACTGAACTTATCTATTTTAGGTAAGCTTCAAATTGTTCGCGTTATTTTATTTTCAGATTTCAGTCTTGGGATGCTTTCAAGCTATTTGTCTAGCCCTAGATGCAAGGTGTGTAGCCATAGACGTCAAAGGGGGGGGGGGGTAAAGGGGTGATTAGGCCGTAGGCACCCCCAAAATTTAGGATTTTCAATTCCCTCCCACCCCTCCCAAATAAAAAAAATGCCTCTATGAAATAAAGATTACCCCCCCCCCAAAAAAAAAATGAGCTTGGGGGTGGGCACCCCCAAAATTTTTATTTTCAAAATTTTACCCCCCCCCAAAAAAAAAAATAAAAAAGCTTGGACGCCCTTGGGTGCAGCCGCTAGTTTATAAAAAGCAACATGATGTCTATCTGTGTGTTTGTATAGAAGAATTTCGTTAACCTTTTTTGGATCTCTTCAACACAGAAGGGGGTTGTTGAAGCATAAAAATAGCATCCATGGAAATAAATTAAAAATTATCTTTAGAAATTAACTCATTAATTTCAGTAATAACAAGGATGACAACATCCATAAAAGCGAAGCACTGAAACGGTAGGACAAACGGACATTAACACTTATATATTGTCAGAACTAAATAATCAGAATATAAATATATAAGACTCGAAGCAAAATTCTAAGTAAATTTGTTTAAAAACTGCTTTATACATAATAATGTTTATGGACATACCTACATTTTTAGGACTTGATTATAGAGTTGCTTCGCTTATGACATTATACTTTGTTCTCCCAGGAATCAATATACCAAAAATAAGATCAATCGGATGATTTGATCACATAAAAATTTGTTGTTAAAAAAGTTACAAAAATCAACATGTTTAAAACGGACGTACGGACATTTTGTTAATGATTATAGAGTTGCTACGCTTTCTAAATCGTACCTAACTGCTAAAGGAATCACCATGCAAAATTTGAAATCGATAGGACAATTCTAACATGCCTAAATTAACGAAAAAAGCTATCCGTTACGGACGGACGGACGGACCGACCCTAATTATAGAAAAGCTTCGCTTTTAAACATGAAAAAGGAAACCTTTTCTGGGTGTTTTATTTTTATGTTTTTTGTGAAAAAGTGGTCATGGCTGACATAATAACGACATTACGATAATCTAATGAAATTATGATTATATATTTTAGTTGACATAATAACTACATAATTTCTAATAGGGTCTCCTCTCTTTGAATAGCGTAAAACCTGCTACGTATCAATGACACACATACATACACACATCATTTCATAATTTTTATCTTCGCGTGTATCGACTTAATTATTCTTGATAAAACATAAATTGCAAAATTTTAAAACTTGCAGTTTTGGCCAGGGATTATTAAGGGATAAGACAATGGACGAAAAAATTATATAAATCCCCAATGATGAAAAATAAAATTACTCCTGATCCGTATATTATAATTATTGGACCTACTAATCAAAATTCAAATAATGAACTCACAGTTTTTGAGCCAAACGAAAAAGATAACACCGTTATAAAACAATGGGTATCAATGGCTCAACACGTAGCACATCCGCTCGTGGCCGGGGAGGTGATAGGTTCGAATATCGGGCCGACACCGCGTCATAACGAAAGACGTTAAAAATGGTTCCCACTGCTCCTATGTCAGATGCCGCGCCGTAAAAAGTTAGAGTGGGGGGAATGACTTGGCCCATAAAACAGGCGCAACTCGTTACCATGCATAGTTAGGACTTCTGCAGACAAAGGTCGTGCAATCAATGGGTTGGTTGTCTGATGGGTGTTATTTAACCTAATATCTTTGGGTGTTAGAGTATCGCATCCCATTACACGTGGATGATGCTCTAGATCCTCTAGATGATCACTTATATAAAAGGCAAATCGCGCCTTTACGAGGTAATGGTATAAAACTTTGGGTACCAGTGTAATAAACAGTCCAATATCCACTCCCTACCTGAGTTTTGGCCCCGACTAATTAATCATCAATCTGTCTCATTTTAAATCATTTAAAATCAATCACTGCACCATAAATTAGAAAGTATATGCATTTTTAAAAGCTAAGCTTTTCTTTTGTTGCCCTAAACCGGATGAATATCTACTACGAACACAGTAAAAGTCTCGGACTGATAATGACGTAAAAGAAATTAGCCAATGAGAGGCCAAAATAAATCTTACCATTATTGGTCAATAATAGTCTCTCATTGACTAATTTTTTTTGTTATGTCATAATCAGTCCGACACTTTTACTGTGTTCTCTACTACCGACTGTACCATTATCTAACCCGACCTAAAATAATAAACAACAAACGAAAAATACTTATCTCCCCTTATTTTACATTTTTTCCTGGTAAGAGGGAGGTGTTCCACGCTCGACTAGGTACCTTTAGGGAAATTACCTGATGATTAGTCCATGTGCGTAAGTGAATACGCAAAATGCGTGTAAAAAGGCGAAGCTAATCCAAAATTAATTGCGTAGCTTTCAATGTTTTTGCTTGGAAAATTTGATATTCAAATTTGATTAATTAGGTTGCTACCCCCTGCAATAAGACGTTGCCGTAAAACAACTAAATATATAAGCCGCTGAAAAAGCTTAATTTTGAATTATACAGTGATTTAAAAAATGTGTAAAATTGATAATAAATCTCTTCTGTAGATTAGAATTATTTTTCAAAAAATTAGTATACTGCTAGTTTGGACCAATCAATCAAAATGTATAAAGTGCCCATTTTTAAAAAAAAACATGAAATAAGAGTTTTGGATTTTGTCAGGAGCGTGATTACTATAAGAAGCGGAAATGTTTTAGCCTACAAACAGGTGCCACTGCAAGAATATGACAGTTGAAAATTGATTAATCTTCTACATTAAATCATCGGAAAATAAGTTTATTTTAAACACCAAAAAAATAGAGAATAAACAATTTTTTCTGTTTTAAATTTTTGTTATTTTCAATAAACGTATTTGCAATGTTATACTTTAGTAAACTTATTATAAAACTAAATAAAGATTGAATACAATAAAAACTAGGGGAAAAACATTATTCAGCAGTGGCGTGCACATTGTATTACCAGAGGGTTGTATTTTATAGTGGGGTAGGAGCCGTTTCATATTAAAAATTTTAAGGGGGTGTTACACCGTTTTTTTCTGCACACTTAGAGTAGGGTGCATAAAACCTTTTACCCTGTTTTTGTTGTTTTTTATTTTTTACCAATGTTGTTTTAGATAAAACTGAAGATCTAAAAGTAGGTCTATGTATTTTATAATCGTTAACATTTTTAAAACACTAGAAGAAGATTCCTGTAACAACAAGGAACAGTAATTAAACACTACCAAAACTTTCTCCATTTTAAACATCTTGAACTTTAAAAAGATTTTCTAGAATTGTCCTAGTACTTTGATTTTTAAGGTTGGTGATTCTCAAGATGATTAAACATCTTTAAAAGATAATGCCTAGATCTTTCCTATGCAATGTAGGAATTTTGGTAATGTCATATTTGAAAATACCCAAAAATGAATCATACATTGAAAAGTCACTATTTTTTCGTATGATTAGGCATTAAAGCAAAACAATATGAATCATAATAAGCCAATATTCTAATAAACAAGGATGACAACATCCATAAAAGTGAAGCTCTGAAACGGTAGGACAAAAGGGCATTAACACTTATATGGTGTCAGAACTTAAAAATCAGAATATAAATGTATAACACTCGAAGCAAATGCAAAAATGCTGGATGCGGAAAATGTTTAAGGACATACGTACATTTTTAGGACTTGATTATAGAGTTGCTTTGCTTTTAATATTGTACTTTTTTGTCCCAGGAATCTGTATACCAAAAATCAGATCAATCGGATATCTGGATCATTAAAAAATTTGTTGTTAAAAAAGTGAAAAAATCAACATGTTGAAAATGAATGTATGGACATTCTGGTAACGATTATAGAGTTGCTACGCTTTCTAAATTGTACCTAACTAATACAGGGATCACCATGCAAAATTTGAAGTCGATAGGACAATTCTAATGTGCCTTAATTAACCGAAAAAGCTATCCGTTACGGACGGACGTACGGACGGACCGACCCTAATTATAGAAAAGCTTCGCTTTTAACAAGTATAAAGATAAAGATATTCATGAAAGCAGTATTCAACTATTTATTACCCTGAACTTTAATTGCACCTTGGTTAGGTTAGGTGATTTCCCCGCAGGGTCAGGCAAATAGCCTTACAGGGTAAGAGCCCCAGTAATGTCTAGAAATAGAACACACACAACTAGCAGTGTCTAAACTTTTCTACCAATAATTTCAATCTACATTAGGGTAGTTTTCTGCATTATCATTGGGTATGTACATCAATTTATCGTTCATTGTCTTATCCCTTAACCCTTTACAGTCGGGCCCCTTGCCGTATCTTAATCGGTCGGGGGGGGGGGGGGGCGTTCAACGCCCCCCCTTATTATCTCAGTTCCTTTTTTGTGTAAGTCCCCTGTTTGATAATGAATTTCCGACCTTTTATAAGTCTAAGTCAATTTTCGCTTCCTTCACCCTTTTATTTAACAACCTTTGTTTTTAGGTCTTTTACTTAAAAATTCAAACGGCTGTAATTTTCTTATTTTTGAAGCTAGAAGAAAATTTTTTTTCCAAAAAATGTTTATCTTTATGTAAATTTTACATTAGATATATCAAAATATAAATTTCAGCGGCCGCAGCTGTACTTGGCTGCTGCCAGACGCCGCAGTCGGCGGTCGGCGGAAAAACGGCAGCGGATCTTCATGAAATTTTATTACGTTATGTAGACATGTAAGAAAAGCTTAACTTAAAAATTTGAAGTCTCTAAGTCAAAAATTGCAGCCACAGGAGCCTTTTAAAGATTTCTGGAGACCTTGAGGATCAGGACCTGCAGGATCATACCTAGAACCTGAAAGTGACTTGAACACCTGTATTTCATATGAGGATGTACTATTAGAGGATATTTTAGTATTTTGGTAAGATAAAATGCTTTGTTTTAGTAAAAAAAATATTTTTGCTCTTTACCTGGATGACCCTGCCAGGTTTGCTGGCATCCTGTGTCCGCCAGGATGGAGATATTCAAAAAATTCCAACTCTCGATTATGTGTCACTGTCATACCCATAGTTAAAAAGTCAAGCAGTTTGGGCTCTTTATCTTTCACACACAGAAAATGAAATAGACAAAACCGGATGGGGGGGGGGCGTTCAACGGCCCCCCCCCCCCCCCCGACCGTTAAGGGTTAATATCATTGAAATAATAAGGTAAGATGATAAGACAATGAATATATATTTATACACATACACCCCCAATTATGATGACAAAATAACCCCGTCTTTTTTTAGAAATTATTGTTTAGAAAGTTTGTACCAACTAATCAAGAAAGCAACGAATGAGAGATCGTGTTTATAAAACTTTGGGTACCAGTGTAATTTATTCCTTACCCAACTAAATTGCCTAAAAGAGAATCTTTGTTATATAAAAACAAGGATGACAACATCCATAAAAGCGAAGCTCTGAAACGATATGACAGACGAACATTAACTTTTGTTGAGTGTCAGAACTGAATATACAAAATATGAAATTATAAGATTTGAAATAATTATACTTAAATTTGTTGCAAAACTTCTTAAATACAGAATTCTTTTAAAGGACATACTGACATTTTTAATACGTGATTAAAGAGATGCTTCTCTCATAATATTGTACCTTATTGTAATAGTAATCAGTAATCAAAAAATCAGATCAGTCAAATGATTTTATCACATAAAAAATTGTTATTAAAAAAGTAAAAAAAATTAACATGTTTAAAATGGACGTACGGACATTCTGGTAACGATTAAAGAGTTGCTACGCTTTTAAAATCGTACCTAACTACTACAGACATCACCATGCAAAGTTTGAAATCGATAGGACAATTCTAACATGCCTAAACTAACGCATAAAAGCTAACTATCTCGGACGGACGTACGGACCGACCCTAATTATAGAAAAGCTTCGCTTTTAAGAAGTGTTGCAAAAATGTATTTTGCACTAGGAAACAGTGCATAAGAAAAAATAGCATGTTACACGAGAAAATAATTAATTACGCAAAAGTTGACTCTAGTAGAAATTCCATTTAGTGTGTTAATTCATTGTTACCATTTTTTTTACTTTGAGAATAAAATAATTTACATTTTTAAGTATAAGTACAGGTTGTCCCTCTGTAGTTTTATAGATCTCACTAAAGTGAAGCTTATTATAGGTACAGCGAAGGTCCAGAACTATATTAATGGTGGCGAGGGGTACCATTCTTATCAAAATGAAATGGAAATGGAGGTAGGGCTTTAACCCCCCCATTCTCTAGAGGGCTCTAGGGGCGTACCCGCTAGTAGATATAAATAGTTATACAAAGTTTACCACCAAAACTTTTGGATCTACTGCAGTTCATGGTAGAATATTGCTGGTAACGAATATTGCTAAAAATCTATGAATTATAAAATCACAGAACCTATTCAGTTAATGTACTTTAGACAGGCATAATCTCAAAATCACAACTCACAAGGGTCGATAAATTAATGTAAATCCCCTGTGATGACATACAAAAAAATAGCCCTTATTCAGATCCAATCACAACTATATTAAACAAAACAGGTCTACTGCAGTAGAATATTATCAAAAATCTATGAATTTTAAAGGATGCTAGCTGCCAAACGGCTGAACAAACAGATCATTCCCGCACACCATTTTAAGCGGTATAAGAAGGCCTACAAATAATCTGGAATAGCCAAGATCCAATGATGCAAAGGGAAATCTTCACTGAAGAAAAAACGCATAAAACAGTGTGCGGGCATGATCTGTACGTTCAGCCGTTTGGCAGCTAGCAGGCTTTAAAATTCATAGATTTTTGGCAATATTCGTTACCAGCAATATTTTACCGTGAACTGCAGTAGATCCAAACTTTTTGTTGAAACATTACATTTGCTTAACCCTTACAGCTCGGGCCCCAATTCCCACCTTAATAGATCGGGGGGGGGGGGGGGGGGGCTCCAAGAGCCCCCCCCTCTATCTCGGCTCCTGTTACAGATAAAGACATAAATTTTTTTTCTGGTGGTTCATGTGTATTTTTAGAGAAAATTACTTTTACTAGTCATAGCGGCCAGGCCGCTCCTTAGCCGCTTTTCAGCGGCCAGCCGCTAAATTTTAAAACAGCTGTAGAGCGGCCAATTTTGCAGCTAGGTTGACCAAATTTTAGGACGAACTATTATTTTTCATAACAAAAAAATTACTTTTTCTGATCATCGCCGAAAAACGGCAAATAACGGAAACCGCCATTTTCGACGGTTACGGCGGTAAAACGGCGGTTGGCGGCGCCAATTAATATTTTTATCAGTTTGATGTTGCTCAAGGATTTACCAAAAAAAATAGAAGCCACGATATTCATGATATATGTCTGTAGTAAAAGCCGGACAAAAATCGGTCATAAAGTCGGTCAGGGAGCGGTCAAACGGTCATAACACAACTTTTCTCAGAAGGTCATTGATATCTAAGTATTCACCAAAAAAAATTTAGGTTTCTCCTTATACACAAAAGTCATAATGTAGAAATTAAGATTTATTTAGAATTTTTTTTCTAATTTTGGTGCTACCCAACCGACTTTGACCGGACACCACGACCGACACAGACCAGATATCCTAATAAAATCAACTCTTGCCGACGTATAATTACTAAACTTAAAAAGTCATGAAGTCACAGCACTCCATCTTACCTACAAAAAAAATGAGATTGAAAAAACTAGAGGGGGGGGCTCTTGGAGCCCCCCCCCCCCCCCCCCCGATCTGTAAGGGTTAATATATTATCAGGTTTTTAATTTTTTTTTTATTGAATTTAATTAAGCTAACTTTTTATCCTTTATTTGTAGCTTTAGTATGCTGCTCTAATATGAATGTACTTGTCCATATTAAGAATAGTTATTTAACGCATTGTATTATAAACAGCTCTCCGCGGACATAAAAATATACAATTATAAGTTTAAAATCAGTATTTTTAGCTCCGAGATGACGAAAGGCAGGGGCTAAAAAACTGTTTTTAATCTTATGATTGTACATTTTTATATGTACAGAAAACTGGATATAATATGATGCAATACATAATTTTTTAGTAGGGCTGAGAACCGGTTCTAATTCACCGTATATTAATCGGTTTCGAAACGATATTGGAAAACAGTTTCCATAGTTAGAATATTCTAGAAAGAAAAAAATAACTTTTACTGTTTTGTTAGGACACAATTTGAATGATGCCTGACTGGCCAAACATCACATGAGTTTAAACTATTTGTGCAAGCAACCACATTTTATAAGATTGTTTTTTAATTACATAAAAAAGGTTGGGGTATAAAAAGGGTATAAAAGTATTACTAATTAGTGAAATTGGGGATATTGGTCTATAAATTACACTGGTTACCAAAGTTTTATAACACGATTTCTTATTAGTGGGCTTAAAACCTGCAGTATACACACCTTTCACTAATAATTAAGAAGGGGTGATTTTGTTTTTCGTAAGTGGGGATGTACAACAACTTACGACATAAACATGTTAAAATTAATGGTAGATAAGTAAACACACAGAATTGGTTTGAAAAACTAATTTAATATTCTACGCAATATAAAATGTACTTTGACAAAACGTTTATTTAAAATTAATTAGTTTTAAATGAAAAGATTTCTGTTTTTTTAATATTAGATTAAATTTATTTCAGTAAATTTTAATTATTTTATGTTTTATTATAAAATCATTAAGGATCTAATTGAAAAACTTAAGGGGTAGTGATAGTTTAGTTTACTTCTTACTTAATAAAGTAAGGTTGGGTTAGGTTATATTGGTTACTGAGTAGCCCCGCAGGTTATAGAACCCATAGGGATTATATAATTGTATAGTAGGAGAAAAAACTTAACCCTTCCCCCTCTATTTTCAATTTATTTAAAAAATAATAAGGAGAAGGTTTTTGCTCTATATGTACTTTAAGGGAAAGTCCCAGAAAATCAAACAATTACAAAATGGCATGCTTTGGTAACGTACTTTATCAAGTGAGAAACACATAGTTACAATATATATATTATTCATGTTCATATGTAAGTGTAGTACAAGAAAGAAATAAGCATCCTGAAAAATTATTGGCGGGATCCATCTCCCCCCACCCCTCCCCCCTCCATACTAGAAACTATAACTTATAGCATACTAAAGGCTTCTTTACTAAAGGCCTAAAGGGGGTTAGTCAAACCTACACTTAAAGGAACTGGTCTTAAATGGTTGAGTTGAACCACTACTTTTATTTCTATTCAAAAGAAAACAAATAAAAAGAATTTGGATCATGGAAAGAAAACAAAGTCATTCCTAATTAGGACAGAAGTCCCTGGAAATTGGTCTAAGGAAGGCTACTTATGTCCTTCATCTAACAAGATCTAACTTAAGGGAGGTGACTTATGTCCTTTGTCTGACAAATTCTTACATTAGGAAGGCTGCTTATGTCCTTCAAGTTGCAAAACTAAGCTTTTCTGTCCTTCACATAGCAAAACCTAACAAAACATAGCATTTCTGTCCTTCACATAGCAAATTCTTGCAAAACATAGCAAATTCTTGCAAAACATAGCATTTCTGTCCTTCACATAGCAAATTCTTGCAAAACATAGCAAATTCTTGCAAAACATAGCAAATTCTTGCAAACATAGCAAATTCTTGCAAAACATAGCAAACTCTTGCAAAACATAGCATTTATGTCCTTCACATAGCAAATTCTTGCAAAACATAGCATTTATGTCCTTCACATAGCAAATTCTTGCAAAACATAGCAAATTCTTGCAAAACATAGCATTTCTGTCCTTCACATAGCAAATTCTTGCAAAACATAGCAAATTCTTGGAAAACTTAGCATTTCTGTCCTTAACATAGCATTTTGGTCCTTCACATAGCAAAATCTCACAAAACATAGGTTTTTCTGACCTTTTTCTATTAGGAGATCAGAACTAAATCAGAACACACATAACAAGAGTTTTTACATAATACATTAAGATTATCAATTATGCATTTAACTCTGCATAAATTATGATAATTCATTATTATTACCCCTCCCCCCCCCCATTTAAAATTTACCCCTGCATAAATTATGATAATTTATGCTGAGTTAAATGTACTGTTTGAACTTCTATCTAACAGGATATGAGAACTTAATCAGAACACACATAACAAGAGTGTTTACATAGTAAATTCAGATTAACAATTATTCAATTGGCCCCTTTTCAGTCCATCATATGACATGGGAAGGAGGTTGAGGAGCATTTTATGCAGCCTAAATTCCACTATGCTATGCCACTTTTCCTAAAAGGCGTCATAGCTGGCCTCTTTTGTGTCCATCATATGACATGGGAGGTTGTGACACAAAAGAGGCCAGCTATGGTGCCATGTAGGAAAAGTGGCATTGTATTCTAGGGCCTAAAAGGCGTCATAGCTGGCCCCTTTTCAGTCCATCATATGACATGGGAAGGAGGTTGAGGAGCATTTTATGCAGTCTAAATTCCCAAGAATGTAATGCCACTTTTCCTACATGGCACCACCTCAACCTCCTTTTCATGTCATATGATGGACTGAAAAGGGGCCAATTGAATAATTGTTAATCTGAATGTACTATGTAAACACTCTTGTTATGTGTGTTCTGATTAAGTTCTCATATCCTGTTAGATAGAAGTTCAAACAGTACATTTAACTCAGCATAAATTATCATAATTTATGCAGGGGTAAATTTTAAATGGGGGGGGAGGGGTTATAATAATGAATTATCATAATTTATGCAGAGTTAAATGCATAATTGATAATCTTAATGTATTATGTAAAAACTCTTGTTATGTGTGTTCTGATTTAGTTCTGATCTCCTAATAGAAAAAGGTCAGAAAAACCTATGTTTTGTGAGATTTTGCTATGTGAAGGACCAAAATGCTATGTTAAGGACAGAAATGCTAAGTTTTCCAAGAATTTGCTATGTTTTGCAAGAATTTGCTATGTGAAGGACAGAAATGCTATGTTTTGCAAGAATTTGCTATGTTTTGCAAGAATTTGCTATGTGTAGGACAAAAATGCTATGTTTTGCAAGAATTTGCTATGTTTTGCAAGAATTTGCTATGTTTTGCAAGAATTTGCTATGTTTTGCAAGAATTTGCTATGTGTAGGACATAAATGCTATGTTTTGCAAGAATTTGCTATGTTTTGCAAGAATTTGCTATGTGAAGGACATAAATGCCATGTTTTGCAAGAATTTGCTATGTTTTGCAAGAATTTGCTATGTGAAGGACATAAATGCTATGTTTTGCAAAAATTTGCTATGTTTTGCAAGAATTTGCTATGTTTTGCAAGATTTTGCTATGTGAAGGACATAAATGCTATGTTTTGCAAGAATTTGCTATGTGAAGGACAGATAAACTATTTTATGCAAGATTTTGCTATGTGAAGGACCAAAAAGCTAGGTTTTGTGTGGTGAAGGGAGGCTACTTATGTCCTCCATCTTGCAAAATCTTTGTTAAGGGAGGCAAGTTATGCCCTTCATCTAACAAATTCTCACATAAGGAAAGCTACTTATGTCCTTCCTAGGAAGGTGACTTCTGTCCTAATTAAGGAATGACTTTGTTTTCTTTCCATGATCCAAGAATTTTTATGGGAGGGTAATTTTTCCAGGGTTTTTTTATGGGTTGGTGGAGGTACCCTCCCCCAAAAAAGTTTTAAATCTTCCTTGAGCTTGCAAGAAGTTTCAATGCTAAGGAGAACCATGTCGGTCCATGTCAGTTAGCGAAATCTTTAGCTTAAGACACACAGACAGACATCATGTTACTTTCATATGAGGATGTATGTCCATATCTATGTGCAGCATATGAGAGAGTAAGCTGAGATTCATAAAAACTGAGAAACAAGTATTTTTGACGTAGCAATTTATAGTTAACATCCCATAGGTTCTAATAGTACCGACCAACCCCCTTCTTTTTTTAATACTAGTGGCTTCGCCTATAGGCTCTAGGTGCACAGGTTTAAAAGGAAAGGACTTTAAAACTAATTCTAAGAAACATTTTAACCTTCCGTAAATAGCAAACCAAATCGGATATTCTTTTTTTCGAGAAATTTTGCTTCAAATGTTCTTAAGGACCAATATATTCATTCATAAGTAGAAAAACAAATCCTTCAAACAATTATTTCAAATCTACAGAAAAGGTGGTAATTTGGATTATTATTATTGGGGTTGTACAACGTATTATTCTTTAGGATACATGAAATTCATGATGTAAGTCATATAGCAGATGATGAATAAATTGAGTCATCCTAGGGGGATAATATATTTTCTCGTATTCATTCGAATCCGGTGGACAGGAACCGGTTCTCATCAATACGAAAAAAATATGTCTAGCATCGTATTATACCCAGTTTACTACGAATATAGGAATGTACAATCATAAGATTAAAACTAGTTTTTTTAGCCCGTGCCTTCGGCACCTCGGGGCTAAAAAAACTAGTTTTAATCTCATAATTGTGCATTCTATATCCGCGGAAAGCCGTTTATAATACGATGCGAGAAATAACTATTCTCGTATTCATTCGAATCCGGTGGATAGGAACCGGTTCTAATCCATACAAAAAAACTATGACTAGCATCGTATTATATCCAGCTTTCTACGAATATAGAAATGTACAATCATAAGATTAAAACCAGTTTTTTTAGCCCGTGCCTTCGGCACCTCGGGGGTAAAAAAACTAGTTTTAATATTATAAGTGTACATTCTATATCCGCGGAAAGCGGTTTATAATACGATAAAAAGAAATAACTATTCTACTATTGAAATATGGGAAATTGTTGATTTACGTCGGAGTATTAGAATGCAATTTTTTCTCAAGAAAAATTACTGTTGATAAAAGTACGATTTTAACTGTTTGTTTGACCTACTTTTTTTACGAATGTAAAAGTAAAAAGTTTATCCTAATATGAAAAGGATAAGATTTGTTTGTACTTTAAGATCTGTGGAATCTCTATAATAGTTTTGTTCAGATTTTCTCAGGAATCTTAAGAGATAAGACAATGGACTTAATTGATGTGCACCCATATTGTAATAACCAAATTACCCTCTATAGATTCAATTATTGGTGGAAAAGATTGTACACCAATATTCAGGATAACCTATTGTGTGTTTGCACAGAAAGATCTCACAAACCGCTGAACCGTTAGGATTCTAGCAGTGAAGTTTCTTATACGTCTTCATATTTTTAAAATACTTTAGAAAATACCAAAATAGAAATACCAAAAAAATAGTCAATACTTGATAATGCAAATGGATCGCACAGCATACGTGAACGAGCGTAAAGACCTACTATAAACGCAACTGCTTGTCTGTAAGCCGCCTTTGACGTCGAAAAGGGATTTGATTCCAATTGTACTAACATCTTGATTATTAAAATAATGAATATTTTAAAATACGTACAATTAAATGACCTTCTTCCTTCTTAGAGTTTAAAATAGAAATTTGAATATTTAACGTATTATATCATCTTATATTTAATTAAACCAATTTTTTTATATTTAAATTCAATTTAACTAGTTTACGTATGAGATGTATTAAAATTACACATTAAATACTTAACAAAAACGTATATGTCAATAATACGAAAAGTGTAAAAAGAGCATGAAATTCATTATCAAAATATGATCACTTTTTTATGATTTTTAAAATATTGATGTTGCCATAGTCTGAAACACATAAAATATTTAGGTTTCACACACCAAAATGTAGGTTTTACACCCCCCGCCCCCCCCCCAAAAAAAATATTGTAGGGGAGGGGGTGAAAAAAGATAGAATAAATTTTTACACCTTCAACCCAACTCATATTGATAATCTACCTTTAACCTAAAATAGAAAGTCTAGAAGTTATTGGTTTAAAGTAAGAGGGTAAGAGAATCTAAGGCTTACAGAAAATTATGTCATTTTAAAATTACGTCAAGACAAGACCCTTAAAATCCTAATATTAAATACTTAAATTTCTTACAAGAATGAATTTTATAAAATCGGTTAATTTTCAAATCAAAGATTGTGTTCTCCATTATGGGAAGCTTTACATGGGTCCCCGGATTGTTCCAGGCTATTTTCACTCTTTCCTTCTCTTTAATACAGATTTCCTAAATTGTAGGAGCTCTTTCGTTAGATAAAAAAGTAGTGAACATTTTTGAGATTTTTTATTCATTTGGCTTATCTCTAAGATATGATACCTCCCCCGTCTACCTTCTAAATACCTTAAAACCCGCATAGGAACCTTAACCTTTTCCAACAATTTCCCAAAGGTTGTAAATGGGTCCAGTGGTTGGTAGGGCCCTTACAGACATACATCCAGATACTTAAAACGACCTACAGACAACAAATCCTTTGATTGCAAGTCCTACTTAATTATACATGGAATTTAATTTTCTGTAAACACTACCAATTTATCAGTAAGAATCATTTATATTTAAATAAATTTTTTTCAGTATAAATTTTGCTAAAGAGTTGCTTCGCTTATAAAGAATGTACGTATTTGAAATGGATATATTCAGATTTCTAATTTAAAATAGAATTCCTATTTTAATAAATTGAAATGTTTAAATATGAGTATTACATAATTGTTCCTACTATTTGATATACATATTTTTCTGTTTGTCTGTACGTTCGTTTATCTCTTTGACTGTCTGTTTGACTGTCTGTTTGACTGTCTGTTTGACTGATTGTTTGACTGTCTGTTTGACTGTCTGTTTGACTGTCTGTTTGACTGTCTGTTTGACTGTCTGTTTGACTGTCTGTTTGACTGTCTGTTTGACTGTCTGTTTGACTGTCTGTTTGACTGTCTGTTTGACTGTCTGTTTGACTGTCTGATTGACTGTCTGTTTGACTGTCTGTTTGACTGTCTGTTTGACTGTCTGTTTGACTGTCTGTTTGACTGTCTGTTTGACTGTCTGTTTGACTGTCTGTTTGACTGTCTGTTTGACTGTCTGTTTGACTGTCTGTTTGACTGTCTGTTTGACTGTCTATTTGACTGTCTGTTTGACTGTTTGTTTGACTGTCGGTTTAACTGTCTGTTTGACTGTCTGTTTGACTGTCTGATTGACTGTTTGTTTAACTGTCTGTTTGACTGTCTATTCGAATGTCTGTTTGATTTTTTGATTTTACATGTTAAAAATGGACGTACGGACATTCTTGTAATGACTATAGAGTAGACTGTCTGTTTGACTGTCTGTTTGACTGTCTGTTTGACTGTCTGTTTGACTGTCTGTTTGACTGTCTGTTTGACTGTCTATTCGAATGTCTGTTTGATTTTTTGATTGAATGTCTATCTGATTGTCTGCCTTTTTGTATTTTTGAATGTCTTTTAATCAGTCTGGTTGGCAGTTAGTATGTTTATCTGAATTTTCTTTGGCCTTCCATATTGATTGCTTTGAAAATTTAAATATACATAAAGGTGAAAATCATTTTTAAGTTTAAAATGCAAAATTCTATTAATAAATAAATATTTTAGAATAGCTCATATTTTTAGAAAGCTCAACGAATTTATTTATATACATAGAAACACAAAAGACTATTTTAGAACAATATATTTATAGATAGCACATCAACTTGAATTTTTTTTGTCTTAAAAGTTTATGAATAAAACAATTATGAAAAAGTTATAAAATTATGTTTAGCTGTGAATCATAGACAATTTAAGGTAAAGTTTTTGGTAAACGGGCTTTAAGAATCCTACAGTAGAAACTAGTTGCTTTGTTCCTAGTATCTAGGAGCTTCGCTTAATGAAAACGGAGTGGATGTTGAGTGTTAAATCTGTAATTTTGCTCTAATAAAGGAGAATAAAAGGATCATGGAAAGAAAAACGAAGTAGTGGGTTTCGTTGTATTTTCACAGTTGCTTTTGATATTATTGCTTGTTATTTTTTAGGTTAGGTTAGGTAAATGTTAATGATTGCTCCGAAGGGTTAGAACCCTCCCACCCACCTATTTGGTGTATCGTAATCGCCCCCCAACCCCCTCCCACCCTATAAGTAGCCTAAAGCCTTACCTGGACAAATACTAAGCTTGCCTAACCAATGTAAAACAACCGGTGCAGCAAATTACGAGATCTTAGTGGACAGACATACATATAGACATCCTGTTGCTTTGATATACTTGTTATCTATGAATAGAATTTAATCTTAGTTAATAACAATTAACAGATTCAATATATAATTATTTTATTTCTAACATCTAATAATTATGTAATATGTAATTATTTAAACAAGGATGCTAAATTTCAGAAAATATAATTTTAATTAAACCGTTGTGATATAAGTCTGTAAGTTTTTTTGGGGGGCTTTTTTAGTTTAAGTTCTCTATTATAGGAAACTTCACCCAGGTCCTATGATGGTTTAAGGTCATTTTCCTGTTCACAACCTTTAAATACAGAGCCCCATAGAAACTAGGGACGTATATACCATTTTCAGATGCAGAAGAAAGACTACAGTTATGAATTTATTAGGATAATGTAATTTGTTTAAAAGCAGTTAAAAATTAAATTTTATTATGAGTAATTCTTAGAAAAATAATTAAGTCATAGAGGATCTAAACCTTGTACACATACATATGTACATACAATACATAATCCATAGCAACGGATATAATAAGCAGGGGACTGAAGGGATAAGACAATATAGACGTAGATTTTTGTACATCCCCAATTATGACTATCAAAATTACCCCATAGATCTAAATTATTGGACAGTAGTTTGGAACTAATCAATCAAAATTCTATTGAAGTACCCAAAGTTTTGAAACCAACGAATACCATGAGTACCACTATTTTAATTTTACAGTCCAGTATACCTCCCTGCATGGATATAAGTGAAAATGACAATTTAACCTAATTTTCTTAATAGCCAGGAATTGGTTGTCAGTTTTGTACAGCGTGAACCATATTAGAACATGCAGCGGATAGCATGATCCTTCGGTACAAAAACACAGATAACATCTTATTACTTATAATATAGGATAAATCTTTCATTCTATTTATACTTATTCATTTCTGTCTATTTATCTACACACTAGCGGCTACGCCCCCTAGAGGCCTCTAGGGGCACTTGAGGAAGGGGAAGTCGAATTTGATAACCCAATTTCTTATTTTATATTTTAAAAGGAAAAGTGAAAAAAAATATTTTGGGGGGTGGAATTACTTTTTTTTGGGGGGGGGGGGTGGTGCCGGGTGCCCCCCCCATCATTTGTAATTTTAGTTTTAGAAATAAAAAAAAAGTGGGGGGAGGGGATATTTTTCATTTTTTGGGGGTTTGGGGGTGTCCCATCCCCCAAGAAAATAGTTATAAACCTTCCCGGGACCTATGAGAAGCAACCCTATTAAGGAGAACCCAATCGGTTCAGGGGTTAGCGAGATCCTTCGGTACACACAAACAGACAAACATCCTGTTACTTTAGTATTAGGATAACCTATGTTTCTTTTATAAATTGTGTAAATCTTAAGATAAATTTTTGTTGATCTTAATTTCTCATTACGCATGTGGTTTCAATTTGAATTTATTTCCAAGAATATATGTTTTCGTATTATAAAAAATATTTAGATAAAAAATTAAAGCGATTTATAACATTTATTCGGGACAGCGAAAAGTGTCATGTGTGACGTTTTAAAAATACGTTTAAAACGGAAGGATAAGAGGAGACGTTGGAAAGGAAACTTCTAAAAAAAGAAATGGATAATAGACTTATTTTTATGACGTCACATATGACACTTTCAGCTTTCTTCATTTCTAGTTAGTACCAACCAATTAGGTCCCCGACGTTTTCCAGCCAGAAAATTAGAAAATATCCTGCAGCTAATACATTGTTTGCTCTTTTTTCACATTTTTTTTGCGGAAATTAAGCAACACCATTTTGATTTTGTGAGAAATATGTTAAAACCACTTGTTGTGTATAATTGGTGGGGATTTAATTTCCCCAGCTTACAGAAGACACTCATAAATTGTATCTTATTTGATTTCTTTAAAAAAACATTCGTTGAATTTGACTTGTTTGAAATTTTCGAGCACAATTTCCACTTCCATTATTTTGAAAATAAATTGAACACAGTCAATAGTCTTTGTATTTTTAACTTTAGCCTAGGTTGGATTAGGTAGTATTGGTTAGAGAGGAGCCCTGCAGGCAAAGATAAAGCTCTCCTCAAGGGTTGGGCATAGACTAAAAATTCTACTCACCCCTTAATTCAAATTTATTTAAAATAATGGGGGAAGGGGGGTAAAAGTTATGAAAAGTATCGGCATTAGTATACTACTTATTCCCTTTTAAAGTAACTTTATTTCTATTAAAAATCTTTAAAAGATATAAAACAAATCTTTAAACTACAGAGTGTCTCTTTAGTTATATAACAATTAAGATCTTAATATTTAATTGGTATTTCATCTACAATTATATACTCTTCAAGTATACTTACTTACAAGCAGCTGCGCACCTTATCTTTAAGGATTGCAACTGCATGTTTTACTTAACCTAACCTAACATAGATAAGATGTTCAAAAAATCTATTTTAGGAAAACTATAAATTTCATAAAATAAACTATAATAATTTTATCATTTTTTATGATATTAGGACGATAAAATATTCGATTTAAAACAGTTGAATTTTCTTCTGTAACTATAAAAACAAGTATTTTAAATTTTGTTTATTTTTCTTGCTGATTTGTGTGTACATCCTATCAATTATATAAACTGAGAAATAATAATTTTGAGAAATTTGAATAAAGGGATAATTTTCAAATTAATATGCCGTGAGAAAACTATTAGAACTGGTTACAGATAGATAGATAGATAGATAGATAGATAGATAAAAAAGATAGAAAGATAGATATATTGATAGATAGATAGATAGATAAATAGATGGATATATAGGTAGATAGGTAGATATATATATATATATAGAGAGAGAGAGAGAGAGAGAGAAAGAGAGAAAGAGAAAGAAAGAAAAAAATTTGATAGATATATAGATAAACTGGCAATATTGGTAGATAGATATTTTAATTTATTGGTGTATGAATTTCAATTTAAAATTTTGCGTCAGAATTGAAATAAACAATTTAATGGTTCATAGCTTTGTTTATATAATATATAGAGATTTACTAGAGTTGAAAAAATTTTTAAAAACGAAACTTATCTATATTTAGGGTAGTTCCATCTGTCCTTCAGTAACTCCATAAAGGATAGCTCGTTAATTTAGATATGTTAGTATTGTCCTAGCAATTTTAAACCTGGTATACTGATCCCTGTACATATTCCTATTTTTGAGCAATTTTCCTAAAGGATAATACTTCGACTTTCTGCTTATAAAGTTTTGACAAATTGGGGTAGAGGGGGTTGTTGATCTCTTGCCATGCGGGGCTCTTCTAACCTTTACCGTAACTTAACCTAAAAGCATTATATAAATATATAAAAATTATATAAAAATTAACCCTTTCCTTACCACTATAATTGTCATCTACAATTAATACCCAGAGTTTTAAGGAGAGGATTATAAATTTAATGCCCATTGCCCTACCCATGAATCCCTGCATATATATTAGATTGGCGAAGAGTCGATTGGAATAGAAAATGAGGAAATAGCAATTTTCCTCAGATAAATGGAACTGTAAAATTACTTGAATAATCACTTTTTGCGCAATTTTAGTTGAGTATGTTGTATAATACTTTCAAACCTTATTACAAGAGTTGTTATGTCGTGTTGGTGAGTTGCACCTGGACTGAACAGTCAACTTGTCAACTCAAGGCCAGACTCTTGGTCCTTCACCTCATACCCGTGGTACAGTACATTGCAGACAACCAACCCTTTGATTGCACCTTTGTCTGGAGATCCTAACTGTGCATGGTAGTGAGTTGCGCCTGTTTGGGGCCAAGGCATTCCCCCTACTCAAACTATTTGATGTCCTGTGCCGAACAGAGCAGGTAGGTACCATTTTTAACGTCTTTGGTATGACGCGGATTTGAGTTTGCATCCTTCCCATCATTTCCCTTGACACTTTAATTAGGGCTTGTGGGTAGTTTACACTTCAACCTTATGGATGGTGAGTTAAGGTTTCGTGATTTTTGTCACGATATTATTGCGACTTTTAATGCAACCAAGGCACAGGACGTGGCGCTGTTTCGACAACGACACAATGAAGTCACATCAAATCCTAGGGGCTTTTCAGTCAACCTAGTATTTAAGGGTGACTCCCAGTAGATGAACTAACAAACGCTTCTAACACACTAGCTAGCTACTACACAATGCTAGTCCACAGGGACTTTTCAGTCAACCTATGACTGAGCAAAGTTTTTCGATCACTAGTGTACCATGCCAAGGACCACCCATGCATACCTGATTTAGGGCTAAGGCTTCCCCCCTACTCTTACTCCAAATCTCTAACGCCTGAAAGAGCAGCAGTAGGTACTAATTTTTACATCTTTAGTATTGATGCGGTCTGGGGACTCGAACCCGACACCTCCCCAACAGATAAGCGGACGTTAAACCACTGAGCCATATCTGCGGGTTATTACAAGAGTTAAAAAAGTTCTAAATAAAATAATCGGAATGATCTATCTTATAAAATAACCCATCTTTATATTAGGAAGGGTTAGGACTTAAAGAAAAAGAATATCTAATACAAATTTTGTTTTCTTTTAACCATTATTACAAATAGATTTCCTTTACATTGAAGCTTCTTATATGTCCAGGGGTCCAGGGAAGGTTTTTATCTATTTAGTTTTAGGTTGCCCCTGTCGACCAAGAGATCTTGCTCCCACCGCCAAAAAAGTATCTGTAAATATTAAATTTGAAAGTGTGGGGTCGACTTAAAGGCCTTCCTACCCCCTTCCTGTTATACAGTGCATCTAGAGTAATTTTATCAGATTTTATGAAGTTAGTTGGTATTTTTTTAGATTAATAATCCCTTACATCCGTGACTGTTCCTGAATATCAAAACCACATTTAATCAAAATCAACAGGTTTGTGTGTTTGTTTTCCTTATGGGTGTGCAAACATGTCCGCCAATAAAATCAACATGTTTGTGTGTTTGTTATCCTTGTGGATGTCCAAACATGTCCGCCAATAAAATTAACAGGTTTGTGTGTTTGTTTTCCTTATGTGTGTGCAAACATTTCCACCAATAAAATCAACAGGTTTGTGTGTTTGTTTTTCTTATGGGTGTGCAAACATTTTCGCTAATAAAATCAACATTTTTGTGTGTTTGTTATCCTTGTGGATGTCAAAACATGTCCGCCAATAAAATTAACAGGTTTGTGTGTTTGTTTTCCTTATGGGTGTCCAAACATTTCCACCAAGAAAATTAACAGGTTTTTGTGTTTGTTTTCCTTATGGGTGTCCAAACATTTCCACCAATAAATTTAACAGGTTTTTGTGTTTTTTTCCTTATGGGTGTGCAAACATTTCCACCAATAAAATCAACAGGTTTGTGTGTTTGTTTTCCTTATGGGTGTGAAAACATTTCTGTTAAAAAAATCAATCGGTTTGTGTGTTTGTTTTCCTGATGGGTGTCCAAACATCTCCGCCAAAAAATCAATAGGTTTGTGATTTTGTTTTTCTTATGGGTGTGCAAACATTTCCACCAATAAAATCAACAGGTTTGTGTGTTTGTTATCCTTGTGGATGTCCAAACATGTCCGCCAATAAAATTAACAGGTTTTTGTGTTTGTTTTCCTTATGAGTGTGCAAATATTTCCACCAACAAAATCAACAGGTTTGTGTGTTTGTTTTCCTTATGGGTGTCCATACATTTCCACCAATAAAATTAACAGGTTTGTGTGTTTGTTTTCCTTATGTGTTTGCAAACATTTCCACCAAAAAATCAACAGGTTTGTGTGTTTGTTTTCCTTATGGGTGTGCAAACATTTCCACCAATAAAATCAACAGGTTTGTGTGTTGGTTATCCTTGTGGATCCTTGCTCGTCGTCGGGGAGGTGATAGATCCGAATCTCGGTCCGACGATAAAGACGATAAAATGATTTTCCACTGCTGTTATGTCAGGTGTGCGACATAAATAGTTAGAGTATTGTGAATGCCTTGGACCCTAAAATAGCGCAACTCTTTGCCATTCACAATTAGGACTTCTCAGGCAAAAGTCGTCTAATCAAAGGGTTGGTTGTCTGTTGGATGTATTTTAACCTAATATCCTTGGGTGTTAGTGTATCGCATCTCATTTCAAGCGAATGATGCTCTGGATTCTCTAGATGATCACTTAAAAATCGAAGGAAAATCCCGCCCTTCGAGGTAAGGTATCTACTTCTTTTGTTATAGTTAATTGCGCGCTTGCGTGGTTGAAATAGCAAAGTCTAATTCATTTATGAGCTTTTCTATATATCCTATGGATGGAAAAATCAGAAATAGGCTAAAAACATAAAAGAAATATACGTGGCCTTCCATGAAAAGTAAGGCTTCATTTTTATGACATCACATGGATCATTTTTTACACAATTTGATATTTGTCATAATTATGTATTGGGTCTTTGAAATCAGCTAATATGAACACAGCCAAATCCCTTAAAAGGAGAACAAAAATCAATTTGCTAGCAGACGAAAAGGGTCACTCTTAGGTCAGACAGTTTTCTGGATTTTACATCTATTCTTTTACAATATACATTTATCTTCTGAAGCACAAATGGTAGGCTTCTGAAACATGTATTAATTTTGAAAATAAACAACTTGCATTATGTGATGCAGAACTATAAAATCACAGAACCTATTCAGTTAATGTACTTTAGGCAGGCATAATCTCAAAATCACAACTATTAATCACCCAATTAAAGCGCAGGTAGTTTAGAATTCTAATCCTCCTATCCTATTGGTCAAAATTAATTAACTTAAATTGTATTTCCGCTTTTAGATAAAGAATTATACAAAAAACTAATTTTATAAAAAAATCCTTAAAATTTAATGCAGATTTCAAATCTCCCCCTAACATTAAAATTCCTTCCAACTTATATGTCCTACTGTGTATCTGTACCTAAAGATCTTGCTAGCCCCTGTGCTGTTATGGTTCTCCTTAACAGTGAAGCTCATCATAGGTACCAGTAAGGTTCTCATATATTTTGTGACCCTCAATCCCCAACTTTAAACGACTCCTAGAGACCTCTGGGGATGTATCCGCTAGTACACATTAATGAAATAGCTATTCTATGAAATTAAAACTTGTTAATTATAGTACAACTTGAGTTGCATATGAACAAGAAGGATGGGGACAATGAGCTGTATATTACACTAGTACTAAAAATATAATAATGACGTTTCTGATTCGTTGGCCAACTTTGCAGACTTTTATTAATTTGATTGAATATGGTTCACTACAGAAGAGGTAATTTTAGGTATGTAAATCAATTTATAGGCAATTGTCTTATCCCTTTAGATCCCTGGAATGCGATAGTACAGTGTAGTTTTCCAGAAATAACCGGTCTTTTGCCATATGTACTTTGGAAAAGTATCAAATAAATGCAAGTTATGATAAGAGCCAGAGATATAGGGATACAGCGACGACAGATGAATATATCTCTCTCATCCTAATGTTCTTAATTGTTAAATTCTGCCTCTGTTAAGGATTATGTTTTCTCTTTCACAAACATAATTAAACTTAGAAGCGAAACCGCTTGTAGCAGAGATGCTCTATGACATGTTTAAAAAGCTTGTTTTTATATTTATCAGAAAAATAGCGGTTACTGCCATAAAAGAAGCTACGTTGTATACTATACTTTGTATTATAGATATATTATGTACTAGCGGCTACGCCCCTAGAGGTCTCTAGGGTCACTGGAGGAGGGGGGAATCGAATTTGATAACCCAATTTCTTATTTTAGATTTTAAAAGAAAATTTTTTAAAAAATATTTTGGGGGATGGAAACAATTTTTTTGGTGGGAGGGGTGCCACCCCCATAATTTTTAATTTAGTTGAAAAATTAAATAAAAAAATTGGAGGGGGGGGATATTTTTCATTTTGGGGGGGTTGGGGTGTCCCACTCCCCCAAGAAAATAGTTATAAACCTTCCCAGGACCTATGAGAATCTACCCTGTTAAGCAGAACACGATCGGTTCAACGGTTAGCGAGTTCCTTCGGTACAGACACACAGACAAACAAACATCCTGTTACTTTAGTATAAGGATTATATTATATTTCCTATTATTAATTATAATCTATTAGCAATTTGTGAAGAAAATTACTTATAAAAATTAAATAATTGATAAATCGTCCATTTTCAAATCACTTTATCCATGAGAAATGCGCAAAGTGCAGCAAGTACTTGTTGTTTATCTATCTTTCCCAAACTTTCAGGAATAAAGGATATACAAAAATATTTTATCTCACTTTTTCTATTATTTTTTCGTACTCGTACTCTCTTGGTGAATTTTGACACCCACCCTCAAAACCTTTATAAACCTTTATAATCCTTTCTCGTATTCATTCGAATCCGGTGGGGAGGGGGGCAACTTTTCTCAACTCATAGGGTGTTAGGACAAGCCCCCGGATACCCATTCCAAAAAAACATGCCGAAACCGAGTTTTAAATGATAAAAAAAATATTCTGAAAATGTGCTGCTGCCAAGTAGTTTCAAGATATTAAGGAACATACTACAAAAAGATTTAAAGTTCTGTGCAGGATTTTGTCAGCCAAAAAAATGTATTTCTTTTTTGAAAAGAATTATATAATTAAATAATTATAATTGCTATCCCTTTCGTCCCTGATATTATTATGAGAAAAGTTATGAATGTAGGACATTTCTGATGCAAGCTTTAGATTGGCTTATCACCAGTTTACATCTTAACCCTTTAGGAATGACTTAATGTTTTTCTCAAAAACAAGAATATTTGATTTTACGTGGTTATATCAATTGAAAAATCATATCTTATACAAATGAAAATGTTTTTAAATTTAGGCCACATCATTTTAGATCTTTTTTCACCTCCCCAATATTTATAGCACTGCACTGTATCTAATTTTTCCCACTATTTTTATCTTTTGAATACAAATATCCCTTTCATCCTCAAAGGGTTATTACTGATGTGTACAACTAAAATTTTCCATGCACATACATATATATGCATAACAACAACATATAACATAACATGTCCTCATTTTACCCAGGGATCTAAAGGGATAAGTCTATAAATTGATGTACATCCACAATGATAAATGATTATACACCAAACTACTAATTCTGTAGATTACAATTAGTCGAAACCTTTGCAGGACACTTAACTTGATGAACCAAACAAGAAAAATTCAGTAAAGTCCCCAAAGTTGTTAAGTAAACTTTGGGGACTAGTGTGATAATAACTCTCCCTCCCTGCATTTTATACCTTTTAATTTATCTTTCTTTCTTTCTTCTTTGTTGCCCTTTCTCTCTTTCTCTTTTGTGTTATACAAGAATAACGCATATGTTGCTATTGCTTACCAACTTATCGAGATTTCAACAGTTTCTACAAAAATGCAAAATATTGTACATAGATTTTTTTTGGCTTGTTTATTAACATAGCCTCTATGTGCCTCTAGGATCACTTTTTTTTAGGCAGAAGGGGGTGGAAAGGAAGTCGAACCTCCCGTATTCAATTTAAGATTTAAAAAGAAATTTTTTTTCTAGCTAGTCTTTTTTTTCTAGCGACGATTTTTCTTTGGAGGGTAGTGGTACCCTCCCCAAAATGGTTTTAAACTCACAGACAAACTAATAGACATCCTGTTATTTTTATATAAGGATCTAAAAAAAGAGCTTTACATTATACTTCCAAGGACCAATTTACATAAAAGATGGCCTTTATGAAAGCTTTACTACTTTGAATTTTTGCTTCATTGTATCTTCCCTCCACCAGCCTGTGTGTATTAGCTGCCAATCATGACTTGAAGGGTTATCATGGTGCGTATGTCCCCCCCCCCCCTCCCCACACAGATGAGAGTTAATAATTGCGCGTACACCCCCAGGCTTAGAGGGTTAATCATAAGAAGATATGCCTAGATTTTTGTAAATCTCAAACATACATGCCTAATACGCGTTTTGTGTAAATTAATTGTAACTTTTTATATTTATTGGCTAATTTTAAATATTTTAGATTTTATAAAACGCTATTCTTGTAATGACTATAAAAAAGGGCTTTTCTGTATATGATAATATGATAGTAAAGTTTGTTTTGTCTGACGCTTTAGATTTCAAAAAATACTAAAAGAGAGTTCTCCTTTTTAAAGGAAGCTTCACATGGGTCCTGGGATAGTTTTAGACTTTTTTTAGATTGTTTTATGAAAAGCCTCTAGATGCTAAGGAAGCAGCCGATATTAATTCATAAAGTACAATGCTTGATATTATGAATTATTTTAAAATTCCGGAAAGTTACGTATTTGTTGTTGATTTCACATATACGCACAACCCTCCCCCCCTCCCCCCTACACACACACCCTCACACACACACACACACACACATATCATTGTATTATTGACTTTAGGTCAAAATTTTTGATCAAGTTCCAATTGTAATTTGAAAGGTTATTAAAAGTTGAATAGTTGTACTGTGTATAAATTTGATATGTTGATTTGTTTGTCAATTTTATTAACAATTGGTTGATAAAGATTATTTTCTACGTTTGTACAGCAATACAATAGGCATTTTTAATTCAGAAATTAACTTGTTTATAGTCCTCAAAGATTTATAATAATGTTTTCTACTTTGCTGGGTAATAACTTTTGGAACTGTTGCTGAATTGTGATTGGTTGATTCATTAACTTGAGTGTCTAAACGTTTCTACCACTGATTAAAATCTACAGAATCGGTAATTTTGTAAATCATCATTGACTTTGTACATTAATTTATCGGCAATTGTCAGCCATTTGGCAGCTAGCAGCCTTTAAAATGCATAGATTCTTGGCAATATTCGTTACCAGCAATATTTTACCGTGAACTGCAGTAGATCCAAAGTTTGTTTTATGAATAACAAAGCTATTATAATATTTTTAACGTTCATCCGTCCGTTTAGAATGGTATTAGGTGTCAAAAGACTGTGTGTTTTTAATATGTATTAGTTGTTATACTTAAATGGATGTTATAATCCTTGTTTTGTTGTCTAATCTGTCCATTTTTAAAAGCGAAGCTTTTCTTTCATTAGGGTCGGTCCGTCTATACGTCTGTCTGTACGTCCGTCCGTACGTCCATCACAAACAGATAGCTTTTTTCGTTAATTTAGGCATGTTAGAATTGTCCTATCGATTTGAAACTTTGCATGGTGATTCCTTTAGTAGTTAGGTATGATTTAGAAAGCGTATCAACTCTACAATCATTACCAGAATGTCCGTACGTCTATTTTAAACATGTTGATTTTTAAAATTTTTAACAACAAATTTTTATGGAATCTAATTATCCGATTGATCTGATTTTTGGTATATTGACTCCTGGAACAACAAAGTATACTGTTATAAGCGAAGCAACTCTATAATCAAGTCCTAAAAATGTAAGTATGTCCATGAACATTATCCTGTATCAAGCAGTTTTTCAACAAATTTACGTATAATTTTGTCAAATCTTATATTTTCATATTCTGATTATTCAGTTCTGACACTATACAAGTGTTAATGTCCGTTTGTCCTACTGTTTCAGTGCTTCGCTTTTATGGATGTTGTCATCCTTGTTAATAGCTATTTCTCGTATCGTATTATAAACGGCTTTCCGCGGATATAGAATGTACAATTATAAGATTAAAACTATGATTGTACATTTCTATATTCGTAGAAAACTGGATATAATACGATGCTAGACATACTTTTTTCGTATGGATGAGAATCAGTTCCTATCCACCGGATTCGAATGAATACAAGAAAAAAATATTGATCCCTAGGACGATTTCAAAGCAAAGCATCTTTATATGTAAGATTGTCTGTAATAAGATACATGTATTAAAGATATTTTAGGATAGATTTAAATGAAACTATTCAAAAGATAACAATGTACAAGTTGTAAAAATATTGTAAATAAGCATAGTCGACCTTTGATATAATGGTTTCTATAATTTTTGTCAGGGATCTTAAGAGATAAGTTACCTCTTCTGTAGATTGAAATTGTTTGGAACCAACCATTTAAAATTCAATAAATTTTCATTTTCATATCAAGTGATATATCGTGGTTTTAAAACTTTGGGTAACAACAAATTCAAATTACAATGTATCGTCCATCCCATCCTTGAATTTTGTACAGAATAAACAGTTGATTGACAAGGCATGCTTGTTACATAAATTTAATTTTACACGACAGGCTAAATCCATAAAATGATATCAACTATAATACAAAGTAGAATGATGTCTGTCCGTCAGTATATCCGTCCCTTAAGATCTCAGTAACCACTGAACCGATCGGATTCTACTCTTTGGGGAATATACCTCCTGGTCCTGTGGTGGTTTTAGGCTATTTTCTTGGGGCTTGGCATAACCCCCCCCCCCCATAAAAAAATTAAATCCCCCATTTTTTAAATTAACAAGGATGACAACATCCATAAAAGTGAAGCACTGAAACGGTAGGACAAACGTACATTAACACTTTTATAGTGTCTAAACTGAATTATCAGAATATAAAAGTATAAGAGTCGAAGCAAAATTGTATGTAAATTTGTTGAAAAACTTCTTGATACAGGATAATGTTTATTGAGTTTATGGACATACTTACATTTGTAGGATTTGATTATAGAGTTGCTTCGCTTAAAATATTGTTCTTTGTTGTCCCAGGAATCAATATACCAAAAATCAGATAAAACGGATAATTAGATCACATAAAAATTTGCTGTTAAAAAATTAGAAAAATCAACATGTTTAAAATGGACGTACGGACATTCTGGTAAGGATTATAGAGTTGCCACTCTTTCTAAATCGTACCTAACTACTACAGGAATCATCATGCAAAGTTTGAAATCGATAGGACAATTCTAACATGCCTAAATTAACGAATAAAAGCTATCTATCTCGGACGGACGTACGGACGGACAGACGTACGGACGGACGGACCGACCCTAATTATAGAAAAGCTTCGCTTTTAAAAATGTGGTGGTGGCAGCACCAGAGGTACTTAATTTTTGTTTCTTTTTTTTTTAAATTACCTCTTGTTCCATAGCCCCTAGAGGCTAGGGGCAAAGCCGCTAGTATATTATTATCTATAATACAAAGTAGAACGATGTCTGTCTGTCCGTCTGTCCGTCTGAAGCTTAAGATCTCGGTAACCGCTGAACCGAATGGGCTCTTCTCTTTAGGGAATGTACCTATTGGTCCTGCGGTGGTTTTAAGCTATTTTCTTGGGGGGTGGGACACCCCCAACCCCCCCTAAAACAAAAAAAAATCCCCCCCCATTTTTTTTTTTTTTTTTTTTTTTTTTTTTTACAAATTTTACGAATTTTACGAATTTTACGAAATTTACGAATTTCGCGAATTTAATCGCAAAATGTTTTCCTGCTGGGTAGTTGCGAAAATTTGTGATCCGTTCTGCTGGGTAAGTAATAGAAGATGTAATTATTCCTCTTGGGGCAAAGCCCCTAGAGGCTAGGGGCGAAGCCACTAGTATTATACAAAGAAGTATGATTTTTTTACTGTAGCGAAGGATCTCGCTAACCGCTGAACCGATAAGTTTCTACTTTACAGTGAAGCTTCTTATATATCTAGGAAAGGTTTATAACTATTTTGGGGGAGGGTATCTCCACCATCCCAAATAAATCAACCCTAGAAAAAAAAAACCCAGCCCCCAAAAAAATAAAATAAAAAGTAAAGATTCAACTACTCCCATATTCACGTAGCGACCCTAGAGGCCTCTAGGGGCGTAACCGCTAGTCCTTTAATAAATTAACATGATGTGTGTTTGTCTGTGTGTTTGTATGTTTGTACCGCAGGATCTCGCTAACTGCTGAACCGATCGGGTTCTCCATACCAGGATAGCTTCCTATAGGTCCTGGGAAGGTTTATAATTATTTTGGGGAAGAGAAATCACAAAAAAATATTAAAATATTTTTTTTCTGAAAATAATTACCATCCTGACCCTATAAGAAAATGTTATTTAATAAAGTAATACAGTATGTCTGTAATAATAATATATATTTATTTAATATAATTTTCCCATTTTCCTTATTGCACATTCAGGGAAGAAGGGATAGGAAAATTGAAAAAAAATATGCTTCCCAAAGTACCATATATCCTATTCCTTATATAAAAGTAATAGGGCCTGTGTGTATCGAAGGATCTCTGTAGCCGCTGAATAAATGTGGTGCTCCTTAAGAATATAAGACCTAAGTAGGTTTATAACTATTTGGGAGAGGGTCCCACCACCCTCATAAGAGAAATTGCCCCTAGAAAAAATGAACCCCCTCCACCAATTTTTTTTTACTTTTTTCATTAAAAAAAAATAAAAGAGAGAGAGAGAGAGAGAGGGATGGCTTTCCTCCCCTCCCCCTAAAAAGGCATATATTAGGAGCGCAGCCGCTAGTAGAATTATAAAGCAAAAGATTATGTTTTTTTTTTCATTTATTATTCCTGTATGCATGTTGATAGGTCTCAAAGGTGTTCTCAAATAAGTATGGAAAACACTGTGTAGTTCTAGTGTAGGACATTTTGGACATTTCATACAGTTTAGGAATATAAATTGGTGTGGTTTAGAGTTGTTGCTTTTTTATGGAGGTGTGGAGACACCCCACTAAGCCCAGGGAGGGTGGGGACACTGGACCTTTAATTATACTAGTACCTTAAAATTTATGACCACGTTTCCTTATTCATTGGTTTAAAACTGTGAGTACTTTTACCAGATCTTAATTGGTTGATAAAACTAGTAGTGTCCAAACTATTTAACCAATCATTCTAATAAAAAGTAGTATTTTTTTTGGAATGAAAATCAAACATCTATCATCAGGGTATGCAAGAATATCTTTCAATATTCGAGGAAGGGAAGAGACAATGAGCTATTTATTACACTAGTCCCCAAAGTTAGTCATAACTATTTCTGTTTTGTTGGCTCAACAACTTTGGGAACTTATTGATTTTTGATTGGTTGGTTCATTAAGTTGTGTGTCTAACATTTCAACCACTAATTGTAATCTACAGAAGGGATAATTTAGTGTATCGTCATTGGGGATGTACATTAATTTATCGGCCATTGTCTTATACCTTAGATCCTTGACAATATCCAACTTTGCTTAAATTACACATTGTCCAAATTTACCTACATGCAATTCATTTAGGTATACTTATAACCTTTATTTGTTGGTATTATGGTAATATATTATCCTATATGTTACTATAATAAAACAAGGACAATCGTTGTCCATTAGTTGACAACAAAGTGTATTGTGGATGAGAAAAATATAATAGATGTTTAGAGACATAACATGTGTTTGTGTGAGTGTATAGTTGTCTGTTGAATGAGAATCAATTGGTTAATGAGATGCTGTTTTTAGTCAGGGAGTAGTAAGGGAGGGGACAATGGGCAAATAATTCAATTTAAGAGTTTTCGCTGAAAAACCATGAAATCCAGATTAATCCAGAAAATATGGAGGAAATTGTAAAAACAATACAAAAAACTATAAAATAAGAAGAAAAAAGTGTCAAAAAAAAGCATTCATTTGAAAATTAGATTACCAGCACATCAGACTGACGTAACCATTCTGTAATTAATAACTAGAAAAATCTCCCTGGAACCCATTTAACCCATACCCCCATAACCCAAAATTTAATTGGGTTCTTAGATTGTTTATTGAACAAATATCACAATAAAGTTTTTATTTTTTTGGTAATAGATTTATATCCTAGATGTTCAATTTAGACACAATAATTCGCCCAATTTAAAGAGGAATTTTTAGCAGACTAAGACTTTTGTTTCTATTTAGTTAACTTTAGCTTTAACTGCCACACATATGATTTAATCCCATAATACAAGTAACAGAAGACAAAAGAATTTTTCGTAGAAAATGAATAAACTATCTGACCAATATTGTGGTCGGATAGTTTCTACACTTTGATACTATTGGACAAATAAATTTTAGAGTCATGTAGAGTTTCTCCGTAGGAAAGAGTCAGTATCAATCAAAATCAGCTAAACACTTTTTAAAAGCGAAGCTTTTCTATAATTAGGGTCGGTCCGTCCGTACGTCCGTCCGTTTCGTCAATTTAGGCATGTTAGAATTGTCCTATCGATTCCAAACTTTGCATGGTGATTCCTATCGTAGTTAGGTACGATTTAGAAAGCGTAGCAACTCTATAATCATTACCAGTTTGTCCGTGCGTCCATTTTAAATATGTTTATTTTTTTACTTTTTTAACAACAAATTTTTATGTGATCTAATCATCCGATTAAATTTTTGGTAAGTTGATTCCTGGGACAACAAATTATAACGTTATAAGCAAAGCAACTCTATAATCAAATCCTAAAAATGTCAGTATGTCCATAAACATTATCCTGTATCAAGTAGTTTATCAACAAATTTACTTACAATTTTGCTCCGATTCTTATACATTTATATTCTGATTATTCAGTTCTGACACTATACAAATGTTAATGTCCGTTTGTCCTACCGTTTTAGTGCTTCGCTTTTATGGATGTTGTCATCCTTGTTTTTTTATTATTTGCCGGCTACAAGAAGCAGAATTGTACATATTTTTTTATCCTCAATTGTTCAATCCCTGAATATTTAAAGTCCCCAGGGATGTAGGGGAAGTTTATTGAATATTATTTTGTCAATGTTTATTAAACGTGATATATAAATTATATATTTAGTACCAAATCTTTTAACATATAGAGAAATAGCCTAAAACCATCTTATGACTCTTTTTCAGCGCAGTGGTTAGCAAGATATTAACGGACAAAAATATCTCACCAATATTTCTTAACTTATGTAACGTAGTTACATACAGGACCTAAATATAGATTAGCGGCGCTTCTAAAAATCAGGTAGGGAGGTGACATTCGACCCTCTATTATACTAGTAACCAAAGTTCTTTTAAATGTCTTGTTTGTTTTTTTTAAACTAGCAGTGTCAAAACTTTTAAGTCAATAATTTTAAATCTACAGAAAAGGTAATTTTGTGTTCCAAAATTGGGATATACATCAATTTATCGTCCATTGTCTTATCCCTTAAAATCCCTGAAAAACTATAAATAATGTAGGTTACTAAACCCTAACTAACTAACTGGCCCTATTATTGAATTATTCAAGCATAAGCGTTTCTAATTTGTACTACTACTAATTCTTTTATTCTTGTGCATTGTAGATAATAATTAATTGAAATTATCTCTCCTAGTTGCGGATTTTAAATTGCCAGAGGAAAAGTTAAAAACAAATCAGCCCAAAAAATGCATATATGTTTAAAGGTAACGCAGAATTAAAAGTACTATTTTTTTTAGAAAAACATAACAATAAACTGTAATAAATATAATAAGTGAAAAAGAGAATATAAGGATAGAAAGAGAAAAATATATAGGGAAAAATTATATTTTTAAATAGAGAGAGAGCAGGGGAGGAGAAAGGAAACAAAAGAAATATAAAGAGAGAGAAAGAGAGAGAGAGAGAGAGAGAGAGAGAGAGAGAGAGAGAGAGAGAGAGAGAGAGAGAGAGAGAGAGAGAGAGAGAGAGAGAGAGAGAGAGAGAGAGAGAGAGAGAGAGAGAGAGAGAGAGAGAGAGAGAGAGAGAGAGAGAGAGAGAGAGAGAGAGAGAGAAAGAGAGAGAGAGAGAGAGAGAGAGAGAGAGAGAAAGAGAGAGAGAGAGAGAGAAAGAGAGAGAGAGAGAGAGAGAGAAACAGAAATTGGGATAGAGAGAGAAGAAAAAAGAAAGAAAAATGAATAGAGAGAGATAGATAAAGATGTTTAGTTCTATAATCTAGAGAAGGTTAACATAGCCAAGATGGTTTTATGCTATTTCATTTATAATTTATAATAAACAAGCATAATATGGGCCTTGGATTTGGCCCCTAGAGGTATGGGCTTCAGCTAATAGTTTTACTATTTAAAACCATAGTTTAATTATTATATAAGATTGCCTTTGTTTTTATTTTTGTGCTACTTGTGCAAAAACCTATCTGTTCAAACATTTAACTATTCGTTGATTTCTGAAAATAAAAACAGCTGGTAATAAGGTTAAAAACCCTCTTAAAATAAAATCTATTAAAACGGAAAGGCATAATACCTCTTTTGTTATTGATTGGCAGGATTTTTATTACTTTTAACAAGGATAATTACGTTCCATAGTAACGAAGCTGTTTGAAATCACAAGCTTAAATGAAAATGCATGTACAAGAGATATAGAGAAAGGGATGGGTAAGAAAGTGAAGAAAAAGGAGAGAGTTGGGAAAAGAAGTAATAGGGAAGAAAGAAATGGGAAAGAAAGTTATGTTAAGAAAGAGATGGAAAAGGAAGAGTTAGGAAAGACAGTAATGGGAAATAAAGAGATGGGAAAGAAAAGGGGGAAGGGGTAATGGAGGGAAGTGAAGGAAACTGAACTTCTAACAAAAATCAGAGCATTACAAGCATATGTCAGAAATACGCAAACATGTATAGAGTAGCCTTGCTTATCAAAATCAAAAAGTACAAACAAAATAGAATATAGTCGAAATTACTGAAAAAAATTTCAGTTTGGTTACGAATCTGATTAATTTCCGCTGGATAAAAAACCGGTTCTCAGCCATACTGAAATAAAAATCATTAAACATAAAGTGAGATTAATCTTATAATTATTAATTTAAATATATTCAGGAATCTAAATGGATAAGACAAAAGACGATTATTGATAAAATCAATTAACTCTTAACGGTCGGGGAGGGGGGGGGGGCATTGAACGTCCCCCCCTCCAGTTTTTTCTATCTCATTTTCTGTGAGTGAAAGATAAAGAGTCCAAACTGCGTGACTTTTTAAGTATTAGTATAAAACATAACTGAGAGTTGGAATTTTTTGAATATCTTCATCCTGGCGGGCACAGGATGCCAGCAAACCTGGCAGGGTCATCCAGGTAAAGAGCAAAACTATTTTTTTACTTAAACAAAGCATTTTATCTTACCAAAATACTAAAATATCCTCTAGTAGTACATCCTCATATTAAATACAGGTGTTCAAGTCAATTTCAGGTTCCAGGTATAATCCTGCAGGTCCTGATCCTCCAGGTCTCCAGAAATCTTTGAAATGCTCCTGTTGCCGCGATTAAGGTGCGGCAAGGGGCCCGACTGTTAAGGGTTAATATCACCTATGATGATAAAAAAAATATGTAGATTGAAATTATTTATAGAAAAGTTAGGACACTGTTAGGACACTGTTAGTTTGATATAAGTATCCAAAGTTTTTGATTGAACAAATCTTGTGTTTATAAAACTTTGGGTGCCACTTAAATTTAAAGTTCATTGTCCCCTACATCCCTGCAAAATACTAGCGGCTACGCCCCTAGAGGCCTCTAGTGGCACTCTAAATGTTTGGTTCATTTTAAAAATTATACGATACCTATCTATGTTGCGTTCAAAAAAATTAGATTTTTTGTGATTTCTCTTGGGAGGGTGGTGGTACCCTCCTCCAAAATAGTTATAAACCTTCCCAGGACCTATGAGAAGCTACCATGCAAAGGAGAACCCAAACAAACAGACAGACAGACATCGTTCTACTTTGTATTATACTACTTTGTATAGATAACTCTATATATTAGTTCTAGCGGCTTCGCCCCTAGCCTCTAGGGGCTTTGCCTCAAGAGGTATAATTACATCTTTTATTACCTGGAGATGCCCCACATCACCACTATTTTAAACAATAAAAAAATAGTTCGTTTTTTTTTGTTTTTTTGGGGGTTTGGGGTGTTCCACCTCCCATGAAAATAGCCTAAAACCACCACAGGACCAGTAGGTATATTCCCTGAAGCGTAGAATCCGATCGGTTCAGTGGTTACCGAGATCCTAAGAGACAGACGGACGGATGGATAGATATCATTCTACTTTGTATTATAGATTGATGTTGGGTGTCAACACAAAGTTATAAGCTTAACAGGGATAAATAACATTTGGTGTCCTAGCTGATTAAAATCTACATCAGATGAAAATTTAGAAAATAACAACTATTGCTTTGTACCAGCTATTGGTAATATGTTAATGGAAAACAAGGATTTCTTAAATAAGCACACTTTAAAAGAAAGAGGAGGAGAGAGAGAGAAAGAGAGAGAGAGAGAGAGAGAGAGAGAGAGAGAGAGAGAGAGAGAGAGAGAGAGAGAGAAAGAGAGAGTTGAAGTTATTTGAGGCATTTACTGATATCTACGTCCAACAATGTCAAAGTCCAAACTTTTACACCAATAATTAATATTATCATTCGATTCATATCGATTGTATTTTTTCGAAATCTAAATCTTTACCTGTTCTGTTGATTTAGTTCTCTCTATCTATAATACAAAGTAGAACAATGTCTGTCTGTTTGTTTGTCTGTTTGTTTGTAGCGAAGGATCTCGCTAACTGCTGAACTGATCGGGTTCTCCTTTACAGGGTAGCTTCTCATAGGTCTCGGGAAGGGTTTTAACTATTTTCTTGGGGGTGGGACACCCCTAACCCCCCCAAAAAAATTTAAAATATCCCCCCTCAAATTTTTTTTTTTTTTTAATTTTCTTTAAAATAAAAAACACGAAAAATTAGTTTGATCAAATCTCTTGGGGCAAAGCCCCTAGAGGCTAGGGTCGAAGCTGCTAGTACTCTACAATTAATTTTGTCTGTCTGTACATCAATCCGTAACTTTATGGATAAAATGTGATTTTCTCAGCTGCTTTTTAAGAATTGCGATGCTATATTTATCGGTCGTTTTCTTTCTCTTCCTCTTTTTAATGTGCAATCAAAATTTTTGCATCAATACTTATGAATATTGTCATCCTTGTTTTTTAGAATAATCATTCCTGTATTAAGTTATTGCATAATGTATCACAACAATAATATTGAAAGGGTTATTGACCCCTAATAACTTAGAAATCACTAAACCTCTATGATAACTTTTTGTTATATTATTGTATCAACTCAAAACTTCTTTTTTCCATACTTATGTCTTCTCCCACAGCCTCTAGGGGCCCCCTTAAGAAGGCGCACGACAAACGCCCCCATATTGAAATAATCTTCCCAGGAATCATGATCAGGGGGGGAGGGGACATTAGGCTGTTCATTACACTAGTCCTCAAAATTTTATAATAAGTTTTCCTTATTCATTGGCTCCATAATTATGGAGACTTCTATTGAATTTTGATTGGTTGGTTCATTGAGTGTCCAAACGTTTCAAGCACAACTCGTAATCTACAGAAGGGATAATTTTGTGAATCATCAATGGGGATGTACTTTGATTTATCGTCCATTGTCTTATCCCTTTAGACTTAATCATAAATTTGATACGCTTCTACCTAATCGCTAGAGAAATCTTTTTACAATGTTTGAAAACTATTGTACAATTTTAACATGTCTAACAGTTAGGGAGTTGAATCCATTTTTATAGAAGCAGAAATATAATCTATGATTATGGTTTGGACCCTCTAAAACTGTAATCTACCTTTCCACTTTCCCCTCTCTTGGTGAAGATATCTTCAACGCCGATACGATTTTTGAAATGTAAGATTCTACTTTCCCTTCTCTTGGTGAAGATATCTTCAACGCCGATACGATTTTTGAAATGTAAGATTCCACTTTTCCCTCTCTTGGTGAAGATATCTTCAACGCCGATACGATTTTTGAAATTTAAGATTCCACTTTTGCCTCTCTTGGTGAGGATATCTTCAACAAGAGAGACAAAAGTGGAATCTTATATTTCAAAAATCGTATCGGCGTTGAAGATATCTTCACCAAGAGAGGGGAAAGTGGAAGGGTAGATTACAGTTTTAGAGGGTCCAAACCATAATCATAGATTATGTTTCTGCTTCTATAAAAATGGATTCAACTCCCTAACTGTCTAAATCAAAATTTATAAATTTCAAAAACAGATTGAATAACAAGTACTGTTATATTGTGAAATTCAAAAGGGCAATGCCCTAACAAACGCAAATTTGAGGAAGGGCTCTCTAACCCCAAAATATGTTTATTTATTTGGTTAAAAACAGAAAAATCGGTTAAAATTTGGACTTTCGGACATGTTGTAATGTTGTATACCGTTAATCCTTTTGTAATAGGCATAAGAACGTGTTCCTAGTTGTATGTGCTGACCAAACTGCAAAAAAAAAGAGTTTTACTGCGTAACTTTTTTTTCTTAATGTCTATCTTCCTATTTCTTAACAAATATTATAAATCCAAGAAAATAGCCTAAAACCATCTTATGACAAGTAGGTGTATTCCCTGAAAAAGCAAATCATAATTAGTCCAGTGGTTTTCGAAATATTTATCAAGAAAGACAATCTGATGGATTGAGAGATTGACAAACATCATTCTACTTTGATATTTTTAACCATTGTTTAAAAAGTTATAAATTTTTAGAAGTTTTAAAGGAACGAAAAGGTAACTTCTTTGCCTTACCCTATTTTAAGCCACATTCCCCCCACCCAAAAAATACGCAGTTATAAATTCAAATTTTGGCGCGGTCATTTGAGCTAGGAGGTGGATCACATTAAAGGGAAGAGGAAGGGGATGGGAAATTCGGGGAGAGGGGTTGGCATAAAAGGGGAAGGTGTGTATGAGAGGTGAATGACTTGGAAATGCCGGTCAATCTCCTGAAGGAATCAGAATATAGGATGATAGATAGGTAGATGGCTACATTGTTTCGCGCGTTTTTTCGACCTTTAAAATTTGAAGATAGCTTTGATTAATTGATTTTATTTTATTTTTCTGTTGATTAATTAAGAGCTTTTATTTCCTACTATTTTAGAGGAGCATTACGCCTGGAGTATATATTATCGTCCGTACGAATAACGGTCAGTGAAAGATGTTCAAGAAATTGAGTAAAATCATTACAATTTCAGACTTTAACTTTGATACTTATACTCAAACCTGTTTTTGGAGGCATTGAACTCCTTTTTTAAATATTTAAAGAAAAGTTTATCTAGCTTATGGGACTCATACAGAATACTGTATCTGCGGGTCTCATAACTTAACCGAACCTAAAATAAGCAATGAATCTACAGGGAATCCGCTAAAATCAGTTGATAATCCCAACGGGAAGCTCTAATCATATTACCTAACCTAAATAGTTGCAAGGGCATTTCACAAAGCTGACTCTGAAATGTAACTGTCGAAAAAACTGATGGGGACAGGTATGAAAACTATGCACCTTATAAAACTTTTGTAGGAAGTGACTGACCAAAACATTTAAAATTGGGAAACATAAGACGGGGATTGGCATTCTAAAGATTATTTTGTTTTCTGCTTGTATTAAAGTTAGATAGGCACTATCATCTAAACATTTTAGCTAATATTTTTAAACGAACCTACTGGGTATGTATGTACAACAATTTATCGTCCATTATCTTATCACTGTAAATCAATGAGAATAAATGAATCCTTTTATGCTGTTATTACATCAACTTAAAGCCTAATATTTGTATAATAACTTCTAATATAAATATTTTATTAAAATTTTAGTTGTCAAAATTAGTGGCGTGCTTTAGGTTTCTACGTAAAGATCTTATACTTGAGGGGTTAAAAAGGGATAAAACCCCCCTACTTCCCCCTTTTACGGGCTTGTGGTTGAATTTAATTTTATAAGGAATATCAATTAATTTTTCAGGAGCATTGTCCCTTGAAAAATATTAATTGGAGGGAGGGTGAGGGATGAGAAAGGGTTAATATTTTTTTTTCTGTGGAGAGGGAGGGGGGGGGGGGGGTAAGCCAGGTTTGCCTATGTAAATTTACAATATAAAATAGATTGATAGATAATTATATAGAGAAACATAAACAAACCTAGATTTTTATAAAAACAGGTGGTGTCTGAAACATTAAAAAAAGTAATTTAACCAGGACAATTATGTGCAAAAGTAGCGCAGCTACAATAAGCTTTCAATACTTTTGGCAGATATTGTCAATAAAACATGCTCTTCACCCTTTAGTAAGCCCGTAATTAAACAAAAATATTATAAAATTCTATAATATACAGTAGAAAATTTTGTAGTTGTCTGGAGCTAAAGAATTTTTTAAACTATTAAAATGATTGAGTTCTCCTTTTCCGAAAAGCTTTCTATTATTCCCATGATGGTTATAGGTTATTTTATTTTCAAATCTTGAGATGGTTTGGCTATTTTTGCCCAACCATAACCTTCGAAAAAAAGCCCTTAGATGCTAGAGCGCAGCCACTGGTAAATATATAAAGTAATAAGGTTTATTGTTTTGCTTTATAAATAAAAATTATATTTGTAACACTTAAGTAAAACTGATTATTGAATGGAAAATATATTTAAGAATAAATTTATCTTCCATTGTCTTATCCTAAAATTCAACTAATTTCTTGAATACCTGCCTCCTTTAGTTGTTAATAAAAAGGGGGAGGGTAAAGTTATAAATAGAAATCTCAAGATTTTCTTTATTATTTTCACCTTAATTAGACATCTTAAATTTATCTTTAAAACAAGGATGATAGAATCCAAAATGTAGTTATTTATGTTACTTAAAGCTCTAAATATTTGGTCTTTATATTGTTTTTTTTTTATATGGGAATGCTTTTTTGTCCTTATACTAGTGGCTATGCCTCCAGCTTCTACTTAAATAGCCTAAAACCATTTCAAGACTTAAATTCAAAAATAAAATAGCATAACATGAATATATGTAAAACTTTTCTAAAATCGTGCTCTCTTTTATTTCAGTGGTTACCGAGATCTTAAAAGACAAACAAATAAATTTTACTACTTTAAGTAATAGAATAAGTTCACTACTTAGGCTTATAAATATAAGAAATACATACTGACGGTTAATATGAAATATTGAGTAGCTTCAATACATTTTAAAAAGTAGGAGGACTTGAGTAAGTAATTAAAGTTCAATTCTTTTCTATAATGATAGTATTTAACATTGTAACAAGATCTTTAACTTTGACACCTTTGTTTTAATGTCTTTATTAATAAAATCAAAATATAAAGCAACTAGGTTATAAAATTAAAGGTGTAGATACAGTAAAGTCTTGACTGTGTAGGTACTGTAGAGACTAGACTGTGTAGATACTGTAGAGTCTAGACTGTGTAGAAACTGTAGAGTCTTGACTGTGTAGATACTGTAGAGTCTATACTGTGTAGATACTGTAAAGTCTAGACTGTGTAGATACTGTAGAGTCTAGGCTGTGTAGATACTGTAGAGTATAGAATGTGTAGATACTGTAGAGTATAGACTGTGTAGATACTGTAGAGTCTAGGCTGTGTAGATACTGTAGAGTCTAGACTGTGTAGATACTGTAGAGCCTTGACTGTGTAGATACTGTAGAGTCTAGACTGTGTAGATACTGTAGAGTCTAGACTGTGTAGATAATGTAGAGTCTAGACTGTGTAGAAACTGTAAAGTCTTGACTGTGTAGATACTGTAGAGTCTATACTGTGTAAAGGGTGTTTAAAAAAAAACCAATCGCTTCACTCTTTTCAATATAAACCCTACAGTTTTGGTCAAAAACTATCAAAAAATGATACAAATCATGTCCAAGCAATGACAATGAGATAACACTATTGAATTTTGATTTCTACTCACCTCTCCTGAGCACTACAGCTCGAGTCCTAGCCCTTGTGAAAAACTTTTCCCTACGTGGAGAGTGCATATTTTATTACAAATTAAGACAGTTTTGTTCTTTTTTAAAAAGAATAAACTGTCTAAAGTACTTGAAATCTTGTAGATAGACCCCATAATGTTTAGAGTTTTTGATGGGGCCTATAAACATCTTTCTATAGACGCCTTAATCAGATTTCTGACCCAATCCTAGCCAATTTGGCATCCAAAAGACAGACCCATCAAACATTGAGACCTGACTGCTCTGTCTTAAAAAAAAAGAACAAACCGTGTAAAAAAACTTAAAATCTTGTAGATAGACCCCATAATGTTTAGAATTTTTGATGGGGCATGTCAATATCTTTCTATAGACACCTTAATCAGGTTTCTAACACAATCTTAGCCATTTTGGCATCAAAAAGAAAGATCTGTCAAACATCAAGAACTGGAGAGACCCGTCATGTCTAAATGTTTGATGGGTCTGTCTTTTTAATGCCAAATTGGCTAGGATTGAGTTAGAATCCTGGTTAAGATGTCTATAGAAAGGTCTTTACATGCTCAATCAAAAATTCTAAACATTATGGGGTCTATCTACAAGATTTTAAGTACTTAAGACGATTTGTTGATTTTTAATATCCATGTAAGGAAAAATTCTACACAAGGGCTAGGACTCGAGCTATAGTGCTCAGGAGAGGTGAGTAAAAATCCAAATTCAATAGCGCTTTCTCATTGTCATTGCTTGGACATGATTTGCGTCATTTTTTGTTAGTTTTTGACCAAAACTGTAGGGTTTATATTGAAAAGAGTGAAGCGATTGGTTTTTTTTTAAACACCCTTTAGATACTGTATAGTCTAGACTGTGTAGATACTGTAGAGTCTAGACTGTGTAGATACTGTAGAGTCTAGACTGTGTAGATACTGTAGAGTCTAGGCTGTGTAGATACTGTAGAGTCTAGACTGTGTAGATACTGTAGAGCCTTGACTGTGTAGATACTGTAGAGTCTAGACTGTGTAGATACTGTAGAGACTAGACTGTGTAGATACTGTAGAGTATAGACTGTGTAGATACTGTAGAGTCTAGGCTGTGTAGATACTGTAGAGTCTAGACTGTAGAGTATAGACTGTGTAGATACTGTAGAGTATAGACTGTGTAGATACTGTAGAGTCTAGGCTGTGTAGATACTGTAGAGTCTAGACTGTGTAGATACTGTAGAGCCTTGACTGTGTAGATACTGTATAGTCTAGGCTGTGTAGATACTGTAGAGTCTAGACTGTGTAGATACTGTAGAGTCTAGACTGTGTAGATACTGTAGAGTTTAGACTGTCTAGATACTGTAGATTCTAGACTGTGTAGATATTATAGAATCTAGACTCTGCACCGTAGAGCATAGATTGCGGCGTAGACACTGTTTGTTTTTGTCTGTAGCTCAAGGCATTGAAATTATTGCTGGCTCATTTAGTTATTCTTTTCAAGGAAGTTTTAGAAATGTCTTTAGGTTGTTTTAAGCTATTCACTGACTTTTCCTGACTTCCACCACCCTCCCTAAAGGCTAGGATCGGAGAAATTTGTTATTTTAATAGTAGCGCCGCTTGTTTTATTTTACGTCAATTTTCTCATCTGTTCTGTTAAATTATTAGTTCAATAACCCCCATCAAAAGGAGACCGATTAATAAAATGAGAGGGAGGGGTATAAAAAAGGACAGGTGATAAAAGTAGGAAGGATAGCCCCTCTTGATAAGAAAATTTTAAAAATCTGTGAGCAAAGTAAATAAAACCAGAGGATAAAGCCAGATGTAAGATATGCTCATGCGTTACAACAACAAAAAATATTTTTATTTTTGATATAAATAAGAAAAATGCCCTAAAACGATCTTAAAATATGCATTAAGCCTTCAAAAAAAACTACAACCCAAATAATTTAACTATTTTTGATATCATAAGCTTCAAACTAATAACCTAACTACTTTAATTTACTGTTAAATGGCAGCAGCTCCAGTAATATCTAGGGAATGGATGACAATAAGATAGCCTGGAACCATCTTAAAACATAAAATTGAAGAGCCTAAAATAAACCCAGGACCTATAAGAAGCCTCTCTAGAACAAAGAAATTAGTGGGTTTTGTGGTTAGCGAGATCTTTACAGACAAACACAAGAATCTCACTCCTTTATATAATACTAGCGGCTTCGCCCCTAGCCTCTAGGGGCTTTGCCCCAAGAGATTTGATTAAACCAATTTTTCGTATTTTAGATTTAAAAGAAAAATTTAAAAAAATATTTCTTGGGGGGGGGGGATAGTCGACCCAACTATTTTAATTTTAGTTATAAAAAGAAATTTTTTTTTTTTGGGGGGGGGTATTTTCATTTCTTAGGGGGGTTGGGGATGTCCCACCCCCCAAGAAAATAGTTATAAACCTTCCTGGGACCTATGAGAAGCTACCCTGTAACGGAGAACCCGATCGGTTCAGCGGTTAGCGAGATTCTTTGCTACAAACAAACAGACAAACAAACACACAAACAAACACACAAACAAACACACAAACAAACACACAAACAAACAGACAGACATCATTCTACTTTTTGTATATATAATATTATATGATTTTTTAAATGGGTAAGCATTACAAATTTTTAGGCTTAAACATACAACTAATATACAGTAGATTTTATGATCTTATTTTATATGGCTTTTTCGTATTATTTTTTGGCGGATTTCAAAATTACCATTAAATCTTCGTCGCTCCAGCTCTAGCTAACAAAATCAACAGATGGATAAAAAGCACCTGTCTTTAGATTGGGGGGGGGGGGGTTGAGGGGTAATATTATGAAAAATAATTAGACCATATAGGCAGGGATCTAAAGAGATAAGACAATGCAATGGCCAAAAAATTTATGTAAATCCCTATTGATGATACACAAAAATGCCACTCCTGTAGATTACAACTAGTTGACTTAACGTTTGTACACTCAACTTTATGAACCAACCAATTAAAATTTAATAAAAATCTCCAAAGTTGTTTATTTTTCAATATACTTTGAAATCATTTAAGGAAAAAAAATCCAATGTAAGAATAGAAAAATATTAATGTACTATTAATATGAAAATATTTCATGTAATGATATATTTATCTGGTAATTGAAAAATTATCAAGATTTTTACTACAAAAATATTGATAAGAGTTTGAGATAGCTTAATAGTACATTAAAGCAAAAGGGTTCAGCTCATGCAGTGAGGATATTGAGTTGTTTTAAGTTTGATTAAGTGAGAAATTATACAAAAATATTCGGATCATGGATAGGAAACGAAGTAACGGGTTTCGTCGTATTTTACGGTATTTTACGGTAAAAGCCTGCCCTCCCTTTTTATTAAAGAAAATGGCACTTCTCTTCTACATAAAAGACTGACTGACTGATAAAAGGTTGGACAAAGTGAGTTATAGAGTACTAACAAGTACCTTAGCCTAGGATATCCTTTAGAGTCTGGATACATCACGAGATCTTATTTTGGTATATATCTGGAAAATCTTGCTCATAGATGTGGATGATTATAAGGTTAAATGCTCTTCGGACAACCAACCCTTTGATTGCATGGACTTTGTCTAGAAATCATTACTATGCATGGGATTGAGTTGCGTCTGTTTTTTTTTACCCATACTCAAAGTATTCGCGCATATGACCCAGCCTCAGTAGCCTTTAGTTATGACGTAGTGTTGGGATGAGATTCGAACATATCACGGTCTCGATATACAACAAGAGGATGCGCTACGTGTTATGCCATAGTTGCAGAATACCAGAAGTCCCTTACTGTCGCCTGTTTAAGTGTTGTGGGGTCATTTACAGAGTGAAATAAATATACATATACATCGACAATTGTTTATCATTTAATGAGATATTAATTTTAGAGATAAAGGTACAGGGAAAAATCATACAATATCCTATACTATTGTATGAATTAGTAGTAAGGATTTTTTTCTTTGTCAATTAGGGTTTTGCTGAATTGATAAATTCAACATTTCAGGACAGCTTACATAGGTCCCAAAATGGTTATATGCTATCTTTATGTAAATTAGTAAATAATCAGCCAATGCAATGATTAAAACTTAGCCTCCATAAAAATTGTTGAAAACTTCTACTTTATTTTAACACTAGCGGCTGCTATATTAGAAGGGGAAGGAAAGGGGCTAGGAAATAGCCTTAAACCATCTTCACGCTTCAGTCTAACAATAAAAACTAAGTGATGCTTTTCTGAAAAGGAACCCAGTAGTAAAAGATATATTAAGCTACAGTAAAATAAACCTCACTACTTTCTATTATAGAAATATAATTATATTTTATATCCATCCCTGTATCCTTGGCAAAATAATTGTCGATGGATAAGGAAGGGTTAATGGACGTACGTCGACCCCACACAATGTGCTCCTACAACGGACGTTGATCTGTAAATTTTGGAGTAAAGCTTCTCTGTAGACCATAAAATGTTCTGGGATCTTAAGGGATAAGACACTAGACGATATATATTTACATACCCAATAGTGTTAAACAAAATTGTTCCGTATGTAGATTGTAGATTAAATTAAAGGTGGTTAAGTTTGGACGCTACTTCAACCAAATTCGATAAAATGTCTAAAGTTGTTGATCCAACGAATTAGAAAAAGTGTTTATAAAACTTTGGGTACCAATTTAATTTACAGTCCTGCCTCCCCAAAAAGTACTTAACCCAAATTGAATAAATGTAAAAATGTATTATGTTAGGAAGATGACTAAAAAGTAAGGAAAAATGGCAATTTCTTAGCCTATAAACGGGCACAACTCATTAAACTGCATTAAGACAAAAGTTTTGCAATAAAAAGCGTTGGTTGCGTTGGTTAGTTCCTTAAAATGATTCAATAATAGCTCTGATGATCAACATCTTGTTTTATCTTTGTATATTGTCTTCCTTGTTTAATAGGTAAAATTACAAGAAATACTGGTTAAAATTTTAGATTATATAAAAAGGTAGCCTAAACTCATTTCAAAGATTTGTACATTTTTTTATTTCAGAAAGGTGGAGGTACCCTCCACCAAAATAGTTTTAAACTTTCTTCCAGGTCCAGCGGTTAGAGGTATATTCTTGAACAAACAGATATATTTACATAATGTATTTTTTTTGCTGAGGATGGGGGATGGGTAACCTTTGCTGAACCAAGATAACACTTCCTTGAAAATAATACTAGAGCTGGATCTGTAAATCATTTTAGTGGTGAGCCATATCGGGGTGAGCCAACTTTCCACCAATGAGAGCACAGCATTTTATTAAACGCCGCGCTGTGATTGGCTGAAATTCGGCTTACCCCGATCTGGCTCACCACTAAAATGATTTAAAGATCCAGCTCAGTTAAAAAGATCTTACTGAACACATACAAGCAGCTTTATTTGGCATATGAATCTTTTGTACAGTTCAATCTGTATAACTGTTGTAAGTAGATTTTAGCTACTTTTTGAATTTTAAAGTATTTTTTTCTGCTACGGTTAGCAATTTATGATAAGTTATTTCTTCTATCAGTTTATTACCTGATAAAAATGGCTCGAGTTGCTTACTAAAGAAATTATATGCATTTTAGGCGCGCATATATTCTATATATATATTTAATTTTGTATGTCTGTACTTCCGTTAAAGTAATATAACATAGAGTGATCAACACAGTAAGATTTTCTGAATTGTAAAATATATATATAAAATAGATATATCTTTTAGTGCCTTTTGACAACTAATGCAGCTAAGCCACTAGAAGAAATAATTGGATACTTTTTTGGGGAATATTTTTTTCCAGGGACGATTTATCTTGGGAGGGTAGAGGTACCCTCCCACAAAATAAGCTGTAAAAGCTTCATGGCAAAGAAGAACCATAGAGGTCTAGCGGTTATCAAGATCTTTATTTACAGACACACAAATAGACAGAGAGAGACATCTTGTTACTTTTGTTTAAAAATACCCACCATTTCTTGACTTTTGGAAAGTTCGAAATTATCGTTAGCTCTTAATGTATAAAGTTGTCATAGTTGTAATATTTTTTCGTACTTTTAATAGATCAAAAAGTATCTTCGAACCCTTTTTTAAAAAAACAATACAACTTTTTGACAATAACCCAACCTTTTTGCAGCCGTTTAAGGGATCTTACTGAAAAGTCAGTCGCAAGTTTAATATATTTTTATATATGAAACAAAACAAAGATGACAACATCCATTTAATGCAAAGAACGCACAAATAAAGGATGGACAAACAAACAAAGGCAGTTTTAATGCAGATTTTCTGTGCTCATATGAAAAATATAATCATTTTCAACAATTCTTACGAGCCAAATATTCCTTTAGTAGCTATTAAATATTATGGAAAATAAAGAGTTATAAATAAAATTTTGAGTCAATGTCTTCTCCCTCCCAATAATGGAGGCAAATAAAGGCGCCAAAACAAGAAGGTACTAAATGTTTTATCAAATTTCAAAGGTAGGCGGTCCATGTATTGTATTTAGCGAGCGGTCAGTCATTCACCTTTATCCCCTTCCACCCCCTTCTCACTTTCCCCTTTCTATTCTCCCCCCCCCCCCTGCAATTTATAGCCTTATCAAATTTATGATTATAAAATTGATACTATATAAAGTGTACCAATAAAAAAGCTAAATTTTACAATAAAAAAGATGCAATAAGAGCAGTTTAAATGTGTGTTCAATAAGCAAAATTAACTCTTTTATCAACTATTATAATGGGGTTTTCTTATTATTACTGCGTTACTTATTTATATAATTGTCGTTTTTGCAACGAAGGAACACCTTTTAGACCACACCAAAGTGTCAAAATTACAATGGATATAAATATTTTTATTTACAATGTTAATTATATCGATATCTTTCTCATTGTTATCAAATTCTTTTAAATTAGCCATGCAAAACTTGTTCTAAATATGGTAGGGGTCCCTCACTATATATTCCTTAAACAATTATGTTTTTTATTGTATTATGTCAGTTTTTTCAATGAAATTAATTGTTTTAGAAAAAAAATTATCTCCATTGAACAGAGTAATGCTTTTTTTATTGTATCAGTATAAAGTGAATTATATAAAATTGTTCACTAAGTTACAATATTACACGAAGTAAAAAAAGACCTTTTGATCTGGTAAAAATGACCAGAGCAACAGTAAAAATTAATTTTTAAATCCCCCAAAAAAAGTTTATTGGGGACTTAATTCAAATTTGGGCTCTGCAGTCTGATTCTATAGGTGTCCTAGTATATTTTTGACCCCCCATTCAAAAATAGTTTAAAAACAGTTTAAGTGAAATTAATCTTATGATTATTAATTCAAATACATTCTGGAATCTAAATGGATAAGACAACAGACGACAATTAATATAATGAATTGATATCACCTATGATGATATAGAAAATAGCCTTTCGGTAGATTGAAATTATTTGTTGAAAAGTTAGGACACTGTTAGTTTGATATAAGTATCCAAAGTTTTTGATTGAACAAATAATGTATTTATAAAACTTTGGGTGCCACTTAAATTTAAAGTTCATTGTCCCCTACATCCCTGCAAAATACTAGCGGCTACGCCCCTAGAGGCCTCTAGTGGCACTTTAAATGTTTGGTTCATTTTAAGAATTATACGATACCTCTATGTATGTTGCGTTCAAGTCTCTGCGTGAAAAAAAAATAGATTTTTTTTTATTTCTCTTGGGAGGGTGGTGGTACCCTCCTCCAAAATAGTTATAAACCTTCCCAGGACCTATGAGAAGCTACGATGCAAAAGAGAACCCGATCATTTCAGCAGTTAGCGAGATCCTTTGGTACAAACATACAGACAGACAGACATCGTTCTACTTTGTAATAAAGAAAACTCTCTGAGTATTGATGTTGGATGTCAACACAGAGATTTTAGCTTAACAGGGATAAATAACATTTGGTGTCCTAGCTGATTAAAATCTACATCAGATGAAAATTTAGAAAATAACAACTATTGCTTTGTACCAGCTATTGGTGATATGTTTATGGAAAACAAGGATTTCTTAAATAAGCATACTTTAAAAGAAAGAGGAAGAGAGAGAGAGAGAGAGAGAGAGAGAGAGAGAGAGAGAGAGAGAGAGAGAGAGAGAGAGAGAAAGAGAGAAAGAAAGAGAGAGAGAGAGAAAGAGAGAGAGAGAGAGAGTTGAAGTCAAACTTTTTGACCAATAATTAATATTATCATTCGGGATGTACATCAATTCATATCGATTGTATTTTTTCGAAATCTAAATCTTTACCTGTTCTGTTGATTTAGTTCTCTCTATACTCTATAATTAATTTTGTCTGTCCGTCCATTAATCCGTAACTTTATGGATAAAATGTGATATTTTTAAGAATTGTGATGTCATATTTATCGGTCGTTTTCTTTCTCTTCCTCTTTTTAGTGTGCAATCAAAATCTACTCTACAACACTTTTTATTTTTCATATACAAACAAAAAAATTGAATATGAATAAAAAATTAAGGACAGATCAAATAATAATTATGTACAGTGTCAAAGGACTAAACAATCTCGTGAGTGTCACTCTACTTTGTCAGTTTGTCCACTCAGATTTGTTTATGCTTTATTATTTATGAATATTGTCATCCTTGTTTTTTAGAATAATTATTCCTTTGTTAAGTTATTGCATAATGTATCACCAACAATAACATTGAAAGGGTTATTGACCCCTAATAACTTAGAAATCACTAAACCTCTATGATAACTTTTTGTTATATTATTATATACTCAAAACTTCTTTTTTCCATACTTATGACTTCTCCCCTAGCCTCTAGGGGCCCCATTAAGAGGGCGCACGGCAAACGCCCCCATATTGAGATAATCTTCCCAGGAATCATGATCAGGGGGGGAGGGGACATTAGGCTGTTCATTACACTAGTCCTCAAAGTTTTATGATAAGTATTCCTTATTCATTGGCTCAACAACTACGGAGACTTCTATTAAATTTTGATTGGTTGGTTCATTGAGTTGAGTGTCCAAACGTTTCAACAACAACCCGTAATCTACAGAAGGGATAATTTTGTGAATCATCATTGGGGATGTACTTCAATTTATCGTCCATTGTCTTTTCCCTTTATACCTCATTATAAATGCTATATTTGATACGCTTCTACCTAATCGCTAGAGAAATCTTTTTACAATGTTTGAAAACTATTGTACAATTTTAAAATATCTAAATCAAAAATTATAAATTTCAAAAACGGATTGAATAACAAGTACTGTTATATTGTGAAATTCAAAAGGGCAATGCCCTAACAAACGCAAATTTGAGGAAGGGCTCTCTAACCCCAAAATATGTTTATTTATTTGGTTAAAAACAGAAAAATCGGTTAAAATTTGGACTTTCGGACATGTTGTAATGTTGTATACCGTTAATCCTTTTGTAATAGGCATAGGAACGTGTACCTAGTTGTATGTGCTGACCAAACTGCAAAAAAAAAGAGTTTTACTGCGTAACTTTTTTTTCTTAATGTCTATCTTCCTATTTCTTAACAAATATTATAAATCCAAGAAAATAGCCTAAAACCATCTTATGACAAGTAGGTGTATTCCCTGAAAAAGCAAATCATAATTAGTCCAGTGGTTTTCGAAATATTTATCAAGAAAGACAATCTGATGGATTGAGAGATTGACAAACATCATTCTACTTTGATATTTTTAACCATTGTTTAAAAAGTTATAAATTTTTAGAAGTTTTAAAGGAACGAAAAGGTAACTTCTTTGCCTTACCCTATTTTAAGCCACATTCCCCCCACCCAAAAAATACGCAGTTATAAATTCAAATTTTGGCGCGGTCATTTGAGCTAGGAGGTGGATCACATTAAAGGGAAGAGGAAGGGGATGGGAAATTCGGGGAGAGGGGTTGGCATAAAAGGGGAAGGTGTGTATGAGAGGTGAATGACTTGGAAATGCCGGTCAATCTCCTGAAGGAATCAGAATATAGGATGATAGATAGGTAGATGGCTACATTGTTTCACGCGTTTTTTCGACCTTTAAAATTTGAAGATAGCTTTGATTAATTGATTTTATTTTATTTTTCTGTTGATTAATTAAGAGCTTTTATTTCCTACTATTTTAGAGGAGCATTACGCCTGGAGTATATATTATCGTCCGTACGAATAACGGTCAGTGAAAGATGTTCAAGAAATTGAGTAAAATCATTACAATTTCAGACTTTAACTTTGATACTTATACTCAAACCTGTTTTTGGAGGCATTGAACTCCTTTTTTAAATATTTAAAGAAAAGTTTATCTAGCTTATGGGACTCATACAGAATACTGTATCTGCGGGTCTCATAACTTAACCGAACCTAAAATAAGCAATGAATCTACAGGGAATCCGCTAAAATCAGTTGATAATCCCAACGGGAAGCTCTAATCATATTACCTAACCTAAATAGTTGCAAGGGCATTTCACAAAGCTGACTCTGAAATGTAACTGTCGAAAAAACTGATGGGGACAGGTATGAAAACTATGCACCTTATAAAACTTTTGTAGGAAGTGACTGACCAAAACATTTAAAATTGGGAAACATAAGACGGGGATTGGCATTCTAAAGATTATTTTGTTTTCTGCTTGTATTAAAGTTAGATAGGCACTATCATCTAAACATTTTAGCTAATATTTTTAAACGAACCTACTGGGTATGTATGTACAACAATTTATCGTCCATTATCTTATCACTGTAAATCAATGAGAATAAATGAATCCTTTTATGCTGTTATTACATCAACTTAAAGCCTAATATTTGTATAATAACTTCTAATATAAATATTTTATTAAAATTTTAGTTGTCAAAATTAGTGGCGTGCTTTAGGTTTCTACGTAAAGATCTTATACTTGAGGGGTTAAAAAGGGATAAAACCCCCCTACTTCCCCCTTTTACGGGCTTGTGGTTGAATTTAATTTTATAAGGAATATCAATTAATTTTTCAGGAGCATTGTCCCTTGAAAAATATTAATTGGAGGGAGGGTGAGGGATGAGAAAGGGTTAATATTTTTTTTTCTGTGGAGAGGGAGGGGGGGGGGGGTAAGCCAGGTTTGCCTATGTAAATTTACAATATAAAATAGATTGATAGATAATTATATAGAGAAACATAAACAAACCTAGATTTTTATAAAAACAGGTGGTGTCTGAAACATTAAAAAAAGTAATTTAACCAGGACAATTATGTGCAAAAGTAGCGCAGCTACAATAAGCTTTCAATACTTTTGGCAGATATTGTCAATAAAACATGCTCTTCACCCTTTAGTAAGCCCGTAATTAAACAAAAATATTATAAAATTCTATAATATACAGTAGAAAATTTTGTAGTTGTCTGGAGCTAAAGAATTTTTTAAACTATTAAAATGATTGAGTTCTCCTTTTCCGAAAAGCTTTCTATTATTCCCATGATGGTTATAGGTTATTTTATTTTCAAATCTTGAGATGGTTTGGCTATTTTTGCCCAACCATAACCTTCGAAAAAAAGCCCTTAGATGCTAGAGCGCAGCCACTGGTAAATATATAAAGTAATAAGGTTTATTGTTTTGCTTTATAAATAAAAATTATATTTGTAACACTTAAGTAAAACTGATTATTGAATGGAAAATATATTTAAGAATAAATTTATCTTCCATTGTCTTATCCTAAAATTCAACTAATTTCTTGAATACCTGCCTCCTTTAGTTGTTAATAAAAAGGGGGAGGGTAAAGTTATAAATAGAAATCTCAAGATTTTCTTTATTATTTTCACCTTAATTAGACATCTTAAATTTATCTTTAAAACAAGGATGATAGAATCCAAAATGTAGTTATTTATGTTACTTAAAGCTCTAAATATTTGGTCTTTATATTGTTTTTTTTTTATATGGGAATGCTTTTTTGTCCTTATACTAGTGGCTATGCCTCCAGCTTCTACTTAAATAGCCTAAAACCATTTCAAGACTTAAATTCAAAAATAAAATAGCATAACATGAATATATGTAAAACTTTTCTAAAATCGTGCTCTCTTTTATTTCAGTGGTTACCGAGATCTTAAAAGACAAACAAATAAATTTTACTACTTTAAGTAATAGAATAAGTTCACTACTTAGGCTTATAAATATAAGAAATACATACTGACGGTTAATATGAAATATTGAGTAGCTTCAATACATTTTAAAAAGTAGGAGGACTTGAGTAAGTAATTAAAGTTCAATTCTTTTCTATAATGATAGTATTTAACATTGTAACAAGATCTTTAACTTTGACACCTTTGTTTTAATGTCTTTATTAATAAAATCAAAATATAAAACAACTAGGTTATAAAATTAAAGGTGTAGATACAGTAAAGTCTTGACTGTGTAGGTACTGTAGAGACTAGACTGTGTAGATACTGTAGAGTCTAGACTGTGTAGAAACTGTAGAGTCTTGACTGTGTAGATACTGTAGAGTCTATACTGTGTAGATACTGTAAAGTCTAGACTGTGTAGATACTGTAGAGTCTAGGCTGTGTAGATACTGTAGAGTATAGAATGTGTAGATACTGTAGAGTCTAGACTGTGTAGATACTGTAGAGTCTAGGCTGTGTAGATACTGTAGAGTCTAGACTGTGTAGATACTGTAGAGCCTTGACTGTGTAGATACTGTAGAGTCTAGACTGTGTAGATACTGTAGAGTCTAGACTGTGTAGATAATGTAGAGTCTAGACTGTGTAGAAACTGTAAAGTCTTGACTGTGTAGATACTGTAGAGTCTATACTGTGTAGATACTGTATAGTCTAGACTGTGTAGATACTGTAGAGTCTAGACTGTGTAGATACTGTAGAGTCTAGACTGTGTAGATACTGTAGAGTCTAGGCTGTGTAGATACTGTAGAGTCTAGACTGTGTAGATACTGTAGAGCCTTGACTGTGTAGATACTGTAGAGTCTAGACTGTGTAGATACTGTAGAGACTAGACTGTGTAGATACTGTAGAGTCTAGGCTGTGTAGATACTGTAGAGTATAGACTGTGTAGATACTGTAGAGTATAGACTGTGTAGATACTGTAGAGTCTAGGCTGTATAGATACTGTAGAGTCTAGACTGTGTAGATACTGTAGAGCCTTGACTGTGTAGATACTGTATAGTCTAGGCTGTGTAGATACTGTAGAGTCTAGACTGTGTAGATACTGTAGAGTCTAGACTGTGTAGATACTGTAGAGTTTAGACTGTCTAGATACTGTAGATTCTAGACTGTGTAGATATTATAGAATCTAGACTCTGCACCGTAGAGCATAGATTGCGGCGTAGACACTGTTTGTTTTTGTCTGTAGCTCAAGGCATTGAAATTATTGCTGGCTCATTTAGTTATTCTTTTCAAGGAAGTTTTAGAAATGTCTTTAGGTTGTTTTAAGCTATTCACTGACTTTTCCTGACTTCCACCACCCTCCCTAAAGGCTAGGATCGGAGAAATTTGTTATTTTAATAGTAGCGCCGCTTGTTTTATTTTACGTCAATTTTCTCATCTGTTCTGTTAAATTATTAGTTCAATAACCCCCATCAAAAGGAGACCGATTAATAAAATGAGAGGGAGGGGTATAAAAAAGGACAGGTGATAAAAGTAGGAAGGATAGCCCCTCTTGATAAGAAAATTTTAAAAATCTGTGAGCAAAGTAAATAAAACCAGAGGATAAAGCCAGATGTAAGATATGCTCATGCGTTACAACAACAAAAAATATTTTTATTTTTGATATAAATAAGAAAAATGCCCTAAAACGATCTTAAAATATGCATTAAGCCTTCAAAAAAAACTACAACCCAAATAATTTAACTATTTTTGATATCATAAGCTTCAAACTAATAACCTAACTACTTTAATTTACTGTTAAATGGCAGCAGCTCCAGTAATATCTAGGGAATGGATGACAATAAGATAGCCTGGAACCATCTTAAAACATAAAATTGAAGAGCCTAAAATAAACCCAGGACCTATAAGAAGCCTCTCTAGAACAAAGAAATTAGTGGGTTTTGTGGTTAGCGAGATCTTTACAGACAAACACAAGAATCTCACTCCTTTATATAATACTAGCGGCTTCGCCCCTAGCCTCTAGGGGCTTTGCCCCAAGAGATTTGATTAAACCAATTTTTCGTATTTTAGATTTAAAAGAAAAATTTAAAAAAATATTTCTTGGGGGGGGGGGGATAGTCGACCCAACTATTTTAATTTTAGTTATAAAAAGAAATTTTTTTTTTTTTGGGGGGGGGTATTTTCATTTCTTAGGGGGGTTGGGGATGTCCCACCCCCCAAGAAAATAGTTATAAACCTTCCTGGGACCTATGAGAAGCTACCCTGTAACGGAGAACCCGATCGGTTCAGCGGTTAGCGAGATTCTTTGCTACAAACAAACAGACAAACAAACACACAAACAAACACACAAACAAACACACAAACAAACACACAAACAAACAGACAGACATCATTCTACTTTTTGTATATATAATATTATATGATTTTTTAAATGGGTAAGCATTACAAATTTTTAGGCTTAAACATACAACTAATATACAGTAGATTTTATGATCTTATTTTATATGGCTTTTTCGTATTATTTTTTGGCGGATTTCAAAATTACCATTAAATCTTCGTCGCTCCAGCTCTAGCTAACAAAATCAACAGATGGATAAAAAGCACCTGTCTTTAGATTGGGGGGGGGGGGGGTTGAGGGGTAATATTATGAAAAATAATTAGACCATATAGGCAGGGATCTAAAGAGATAAGACAATGCAATGGCCAAAAAATTTATGTAAATCCCTATTGATGATACACAAAAATGCCACTCCTGTAGATTACAACTAGTTGACTTAACGTTTGTACACTCAACTTTATGAACCAACCAATTAAAATTTAATAAAAATCTCCAAAGTTGTTTATTTTTCAATATACTTTGAAATCATTTAAGGAAAAAAAATCCAATGTAAGAATAGAAAAATATTAATGTACTATTAATATGAAAATATTTCATGTAATGATATATTTATCTGGTAATTGAAAAATTATCAAGATTTTTACTACAAAAATATTGATAAGAGTTTGAGATAGCTTAATAGTACATTAAAGCAAAAGGGTTCAGCTCATGCAGTGAGGATATTGAGTTGTTTTAAGTTTGATTAAGTGAGAAATTATACAAAAATATTCGGATCATGGATAGGAAACGAAGTAACGGGTTTCGTCGTATTTTACGGTATTTTACGGTAAAAGCCTGCCCTCCCTTTTTATTAAAGAAAATGGCACTTCTCTTCTACATAAAAGACTGACTGACTGATCAAAGGTTGGACAAAGTGAGTTATAGAGTACTAACAAGTACCTTAGCCTAGGATATCCTTTAGAGTCTGGATACATCACGAGATCTTATTTTGGTATATATCTGGAAAATCTTGCTCATAGATGTGGATGATTATAAGGTTAAATGCTCTTCGGACAACCAACCCTTTGATTGCATGGACTTTGTCTAGAAATCATTACTATGCATGGGATTGAGTTGCGTCTGTTTTTTTTTACCCATACTCAAAGTATTCGCGCATATGACCCAGCCTCAGTAGCCTTTAGTTATGACGTAGTGTTGGGATGAGATTCGAACATATCACGGTCTCGATATACAACAAGAGTATGCGCTACGTGTTATGCCATAGATGCAGAATACCAGAAGTCCCTTACTGCCGCCTGTTTAAGTGTTGTGGGGTCATTTACAGAGTGAAATAAATATACATATACATCGACAATTGTTTATCATTTAATGAGATATTAATTTCAGATATAAAGGTACAGGGAAAAATCATACAATATCCTATACTATTGTATGAATTAGTAGCAAGGATTTTTTTCTTTTTCAATTAGGGTTTTGCTGAACTGATAAATTCAACATTTCAGGACAGCTTACATAGTTCCCAAAATGGTTATATGCTATCTTTATGTAAATTAGTTAATAATCAGCCAATGATTAAAACTTAGCCTCCATGAAAATTGTTGAAAACTACTACTTTATTTTAACACTAGCGGCTGCGCAAGAAACTCTATATTCGAAAGGGAAGGAAAGGGGCTAGGAAATATAGCCTTAAACCATCTTCACGCTTTAGTCTAACAATAAAAACTAAGTGATGCTTTTCTGAAAAGGAACCCATTTGGTTCAGTAGTAAAAGATATATTAAGCTACAGTAAAATAAACCCCACTACTTCCTATTATAGAAATATAATTATATTTTATATCCATCCCTGTATCCCTGGCAAAATAATTGTCGATGGATAAGGAAGGGTTAATGGACGTACGTCGACCCCACACAATGTGCTCCTACAACGGACGTTGATCTGTAAATTTTGGAGTAGAGCTTCTCTGTAGATCATAAAATATTAAGGGATAAGACAATAGACGATAAATTAATATACATACCCAATAGTGTTAAACAAAATTACTCCGTATGTAGATTGTAGATTAAATTAAAGGTGGTTAAGTTTGGACGCTACTTCAACCAAATTCGATAAACATGTTTATAAAACTTTGGGTACCAATTTAATTTACAGTCCAATATCTCCTGCCTCCCCAAAAAGTACTTAACCCAAATTGAATAAATATAAAAATGTATTATGCCAGGAAGATGACTAAAAAGTAAGGAAAAATGGGAATTTCTTAGCCTATAAACGGGTGCCACTAATTAAACTGCATTAAGACAAAAGTTTTGCAATAAAAAGCGTTGGTTGCGTTGGTTAGTTCCTTAAAATGATTCAATAATAGCTCTGATGATCAACATCCTGTTTTAGCTTTGTATATTGTCTTCCTTGTTTAATAGGTAAAATTACAAGAAATACTAGTTAAAATTTTAGATTATATAAAAAGGTAGCCTAAACTCGTTTTAAAGATTCGTACATTTTTTATTTCAGAAAGGTGGAGGTACCCTCCACTAAAATAGTTTTAAACTTTCTTTCTACCAATAAAAAGCTTCGCTATAAAGAAAAAGCCATTTAGGTCCAGCGGTTAGAGGTATATTCTAGAACAAACAGACATATTTACATAATGTATTTTTTTTGCTGAGGATGGGGGATGGGTAACCTTTGCTAAACCAAGATAACACTTCCTTGAAAATAACACCAATTAAAAAGATCTTACTTAACACATACAAGCAGCTTTATTTGGCATATGAATCTTTTGTACAGTTCAATCTGTATAACTGTTGTAAGTAGATTTTAGCTACTTTTTGAATTTTTAAGTATTTTTTTCTGCTACGGTTAGCAATTTATGATAAGTTATTTCTTCCTATCAGTTTATTACATGATAAAAATGGCTCGAGTTGCTTACTAAAGAAATTATATGCATTTTAGGCGCGCATTTATTCTATGTATATATAGTTTTGTATGTCTGTACTTAAAGTAATCCTTATACTAAAGTAACAGGATGTCTGTGTGTCTGTGTATCTGTGTGTCTGTACCGAAGGATCTCGCTAACCGCTGAACCGATCAGGTTCTCCTTAACAGGGTAGCTTTTTTTTAATTTTTTGAACTAAAATTAAAAATAAGTGGGGTCTCATTTATTGCCTTTTGACGACTAATGCAGCTACGCCACTAGAATTAATGGGATACTTTTTTGGGGAATATTTTTTTCCAGGAACGATTTATCTTGGGAGGGTGGAGGTACCCTCCAACAAAATAAACAATAAAAGCTTCATGGCAAAGAAGAACAATAGAGGTCTAGCGGTTATCAAGATCTTAAGCAACAGGTGCACAGCTAGATAGAGATAGACATTCCGTTACTTTTTTTCTTATAAAATTACCCATCATTTCTTGAGTTTTCATAACTCGTTAATGCAACGCTTTTTATGTATGTACTTGTCATAGTTGTAATATATTTTCGTACTTTTAATAGATCAAAAAGTATATTCGAACCCTTTTTAAAAAAAACAATACAACTTTTTGACTATAACCCAACCTTTTTGCAGCCGTTTAAGGGATCTTGCTGAAAAGTCAGACGCTAGTTAAATATTTTTTTTCATATATGAAACAAAACAAAGATGACAACATCCATTTAATGCAAAGAACACACAAATAATGGATGGACAAACGAACAAATGCAGTTTTAATTCAGATTTTCTGTACTCATAAAAAAATATAATCATTCCCAACAATTTTTATGAGCCAAATATTCCTTTAGTAGCTAGTAAATATTATGGAAAATAAAGAGTTATAAATTTAATTTTGAGTCAATGTCTTCTCCCTCCCAATAATGGAGGCAAATAAAGGCGCCAAAACAAGAAGGTACTAAATGTTTTATCAAATTTCAAAGGTAGGCGGTCCATGTATTGTATTTAGCGAGCGGTCAGTCATTCACCTTTATCCCCTCACACCCCCTTCTCACTTTCCCCTTTCTATTCTTCCCCCCCTGCAATCTATAGCCTTATCAAATTTATGATTATAAAATTGATACTATATAAAGTGTACCAATAAAAAAAGCTAAATTTTACAATAAAAAAGATGAAATAAGAGCAGTTTAAATGTGTATTCAATAAGCAAAATTACCTCTTTTATCAACTATTATAATGGGGTTTTCTTATTATTGCTGCGCTACTTCTTAATACAATTGTCGTTTTTGCAACGAAGGAACATCTTTTAGACCACACGAAAGTGTCAAAATTACAATGGATATAAATATTTTTATTTACAATGTTAATTATTCCGATATCTTTCTCATTGTTATCAAATTCTTTTAAATTAGCCATGCAAAACTTGTTCTAAATATGCTAGGGGTCCCTCACTATGTATTCCTTAAACAATTATGTTTCCTATTTCATCTGCTATATATCTTGATGGATAAGACAAAGGACAATAGAATGATGCACACTAAGCTATACAAAATTGGAAAGAATTTTAATGAATATAATAGATTTGAAATCTGCATAAAATTTTAAGGAATTTTTATAAAATTCGTTTTTTATATAATTCATTATTTAAAAGCGCAAATCCAATTTAAGTTAATAAATTTTGACCAATAGGATAGGTGGATTGGAAACTACCTGCGCTCTTATTGGTTGAATGATGTACGTCACTTAAGCTTCTCCAATCCACCAATCACAGATGTCAAAATTTATTAACTTAAATTGGATTTGCGCTTTTAAATAATGAATTATATAAAAAACAAATTTTATAAAAATTCCTTAAAATTTTATGCAGATTTCAAATCTATTATATTCATTAAAATTCTTTTCAATTTTTATAGCTTAATGCACACCCCAAATCATGGTTATCAAAATTTCCCTTCTCTAGGTCAAATTATTGGTTGAAAAGTTTGGGCACTGCTAAATTGTATAACCAATTAAGTAACGAATGAGAGAAGGTGTTTATAGAATAATAATTTCAGTTTAATGTGTCTTCCCTTTATGATTTAAAACAATTTTAGGCATTTTTTTATAAAAACTCTTGTCATGAATTTGTACGTCCTTGTTTACCGGCTATGATCAAAAGAAAAAATTAGCACTTAAAGTTATTTTTTATGAATTTGTTATGGTCAAGAAATTAAAAAAAATATAAAGAAATATTTATAAAGAAGCAAGCTTTTGATTCTTTTATTTTATTAAAATAAGATACTTTTGTGTTTTTTTAAATAAGCCTAGAAGCAGACATGCTTCTAAATGTCTATTTATATATTTATTTTGATAATAGACTTTAAAATACTACCAATAAATTCAAGTTTCAATATTGGTTATATAGCTACTTCTTAATTCTATCTGTCAATATTAGGACATGCTAGCGACTGAGCCCCTAGAGGCATCTAGGGGCAATTAAGAGAAGGAAGGGGACCATGTCGACCCAACACTTTCAATATTAGACCCAGGTTATGAAAGTACTAAACTATTAATAAAATTGTGTAAATATGGGAATAGTTATTTCTCGTATCGTATTATAAACGGCTTTCCGCGGATATAGAGTGTACAATTATAAGATTAAAACTAGTTTTTTTAGCCCCGAGGTGCCGGAGGCACCGGCTAAAAAACTGGTTTTAATCTTATGATTGTACATTTTTATATTCGTAGAAAGCTGGATATAATACGATGCTAGACATGGTTTTTTCGTATGGATGAGAACCGGTTCCTATCCACTGGATTCGAATGAATACGAGAAATAATATTATTTTTTTTGTAAGCTTATTTTGAAATACATATCTATCTATCTATTAAAGACACTCAAACAGCTAGACATCCTGTTACTTTTAAAAAAGATTAGGTTCACACTAATTGGATTTAATGAAAAGCTGAAAATTCATTGAAAAACGAAAAATTTAGCTTACATGTTAGTTGAATCTTACTACAAATGGATCTTGTTATCCTTGTTTTATTTCACATAAAATTATTATTTAGTTAAATAACAATCATTTACTCACGCAACCTTGGTTATTTGTTATTACATAACATATTCTATAACACACAAACAATTTTCCTTAAGTTTTATATTTGATAAGCCTTTTGGACTATTATAAGGCTTTTGATTCTATCAAATCTGGTTGAAATAATAAATCTAAATAGATTAAATCAGCGCCGGAAAAACCAGATAAGACCATTTTAGTCATTTAGTGGCTAAGTCACTAAGATAAACATTCTACGTAATTTTTATGCTTTTTTGAAAAAAGAACCAAAGTCCATTTTTATGCTCCAAGGACCTTGACTTTTGACCTGCAATGGTATTCAAAAAGTGTAACACATTTTGAAATGTGGCTTATCATGTACAATCTATATTTGATTTTTGGTTAACAGCATAAGAAAATAAATTCTAGTTGGTCTACGCAGTAATTGGACGTCCATTTTTAAGTATTATGTCTATCTATATTAAATTTGGAAATCTTGGCCATTTTATATCAGATTTTAATTTAGTTCCTTAAAGTATCACAAAAGTATTAGACTTCTATATGATATTTATTTCTTGAAACAATAAGACAAGATTCTTTAAATCATTTTAAAAAGGCAATTGTCTCGTGTGTGTGTATGTTTGAATAGAAACATGGATATAAAGAAATTATGTAATTATGTAATTATAAATTATGTCAAAAAAGGAGGGTGGCAGAGGGGGGGTTAGATAATTATTATAACCCAAATTATGGTAATAAACGAAACATTTAAACTATTAAACAAACATTCTTCTTGGTTTTTGTTATTACTTAATCGGCCCAGGTTTTCAAAACACAATCATAAAATGTTGATGTGTACTCACTTCCGTAGAAATTGTTATTCACATAGTGTTAAAAATTATAAACTAAAAAAGGCAAATAAACTAGGATGACAGCATCCATTAATAGCGAAGCATAGAAATATATAAAGATCTGAAGGCGTTATTCTCTTAGAATTTTTTTTTCAATTTTGATATTTTCATCTATTTTTTAAAATAATCCAGGTAAATAACGTCTTTAAAATTAGATATCAAATTTTAAACAGATACTGGGTAAATAACATATTCCCAATAAAAATTTGAGATCTTCTAGAGCAATACCGAGCCATACCTACGGACAAAGTAAAATATTGATTGGATGAGCATGGATAAAAAGTTAATCTTTACAAAAAGAATGTAGCCTTCTATCTTCCACAGAAGCTGAAAAAATCATGTTATCCCATAGCGGTTCTGATAATAATGTTGATCATATGCGAAATTGATGGCACACCTAAAGTAATAGGTCAACAGAATCTAACTGTTTGTCCTTTGCTATTAGAGTAAAGCTAGATCTTTATCCCTTAGTTTTCTTCTAAAATAAAGTTGCGTAGTAATATAAAGCAAAGAAAATAAATAAATATAATATAAAATTAGTATTGAAAATAAATTCTTTTTGTCAATTTCAAATTTTGTGTTTTTATTGATATGCTTCTAATGGAATTTTCTCCGTTTGGTCAATCGCCAACTTGGTCTATATATTTTGTCATATGAAAGGGTTTGTTGGTCATAAAATTCTTCTGGGTATTTATCAATTAAGCAGCCGCACGTGTTTTGGTGACTTAACTCTTGCCCTGGCGGGTATTTTATCCCCCCCCCCCCTCCCATCTCAAGTTTAAGGACATGGCTAAATTATGTATACCAATAAGGAGTAAGTGAATGGGAAATGCCTTGACCTAAAAGTTTTTTTACCAATGTTATAATCATGGATCTTAAGGGATAAGACAATGGACGATTATAAATATACATCTACAATGATGATAAACAAAATTATCCCTTCTTTAGATTAAAACTATTGGTGGGAAAGTTTAAATACTCTAGATTTGTACAAACCAATCATGGTTATAATAAGGTGGATATTTAACTATACTTGATTATTTAATGGATAATCAAATACACTTGATTAAGAAGAAGATTTACATTCTGCTTGATATACAAATTTTGTTGAACAAATCTAGCCCTATCCCCACCCCCCATATACATGGAATGTTTATATTTATTTGTATAGGCTATGTCACAGTTTTGAAAACTCAAAAATCTCAAGGACATTGTTAAACAGGTTAGCAAAGTGACAGAAAGTACATTGGACTGTTAATTGGAGTGGTCCCCATTGTTTTATATACAGGATCATCCATTCACTGGCTAAAAAACTTTGGGGATTTCTTAATTAGGTTTAAGAAACCAGGATTGTCTTAATTTCTCCACCAGTAGTTTTTATCTACTGAAGGGGTTATATTGTTCATCACAATTTTGAAATAAATTTTAAAAAAGGGAGGTATAATTTGTATTACTTTAGATCCTGTTAGGTTATTTTATATTGGATACTTTAAGGCAAAGGAAAGAAAACTCACATACCAGTTAATTTTCAATTAACTTTATAAATGAGGAGGGGGGGGGGGGGGTTAGTAGTTGATATTCTTTTTCAGGCAAAGCACCGTTTTTTCTATTAAATTTTGTTTGACCACTCAATTGGTACAAATTAGTGGGGTAACATTTCCATAATATGAGTAATTTTTCTAACATATAATTATAGTTTCCCAGTTAATGTTAATGATCAAAATCACACCCACCCACCCCCCCTCCCCCTGACTAAGCAGGAGTATTATAAAAAGATGAAAAATTATCTTGAGGCGTCATGCCTACCCCCCCTTACCCCCCTAATTGTTATTGCCACCCGAAAAATATTAAACATGGGGGTGATTTTGTTTATGGGTGGGGGGGGGGTGTCGTAAAGGGTTAAACTTCCGTCTATGGGGACTAATCATTATTAATGATTCTTTGGAGTGAGGCTACTCCCAAAATTACGTAAGTTTGTCTGTCTGTTGGTCATGCAAAGAATAAATGGAAAACAATCTTAAGGAAATGGAAGTTAATTTAATATACATAGACAATGATAATAAACAAAATTACCCCTCATATGAATTAAATTAATATTTGGAAACTTTACATTTTAATGTCTCCTTCCTCCCTACAGTTTACTTACTTTTGGAAAAAAAAACTTTTTATGAAATTTGCAATAGGAGGAATAATTTAGTCCATTGTCCTATCCCTGATATAGCTAAAGATATTTTATAGACTTTGCTTGTACTGGTCATAATCATCCTTGTTTTAATTCATACATTTTCCTCAATTACTGGTTAAATATCTCCCGGTCAAATGTTTAGCTTCCAAAGGAAGAATTTTACAAAATTGTACTATATCTCCTTGTACCAGGTAGGCAAGGGGGCCATGGACTGTAAATTACACTGGTACCCAAAGTTTTAAAAACATGTTTTCTCATTTGTTTGCTCAAAAACATTAGGTAGTTTTATTAAACATTGATTGGTTGGCTCAAACTAGCGAAGCCCAACATTTTCTATTCACTGAGAGATATATTTTTCAATTGTACAACGATTTTTGTTTATTGTCTTATTCCTTAAAATCTCTGAATCCACTAATTCTAAAAATCACCCAACCTATCTTAGTAGCTACCTTAGGATCCGTTCTATTTCATATGTAGCTAGATATATGAGTACTGAGCAGTGTATGATTTTATATCCATTAAGATCTCGTAAACGGGTGAATAGGTCGGTCTATAATTTTCAGGTAAGCTCAGTATTGGTCCATGGTACATTATGCGCTAGTTTTTTTTTGGGTGGTAGACCAATAAATGGACGAACATACAGACATTCAAGTTACTATTTCAATATTTAGATTTTTTATCCTGAAATAAAAAAAATGCCATCTAGCATACGTCTTTCGTTTTTTTTTTTAATACAAACAAACATACTTCCTTGTACTATTCTTGTGTTATTTCCCTTTCCTATCATGTTTTACTGTATTTGTTTGTTATTATATCCTTACTAAAATGTCTTAAATAAACAATCAAACACAAGAACACTGATAATAGTTGACAGTTGATATGAGTTATCTATTATAAAAATAAATATCTAAACATTAATCTGCATCTTCAGATCTCGCCAACAGCTCAACCGATATGGTTCTCCTTTAAAGTGAAGCTTATTATATGTCCAGGGAGGTATTTGGTAAAGGGTAACCACACAAGAGATATCATCCATAAGAAAAAAAAATATTAACCTCTCCAAGAATTTTTTTCTTTTTAAAAAACTTAAATCTAAAGGGAGGGTTGGCTTTCTCCCCTCTCCTTCTTCATGTGCCCCAAGAGGGCTCTAGGAACGTAGCCACAATTAATTTAACTCTGTCATGTGCGGGCGAAAACGAACAATAATAATATTATGTGCTGGTGTTTAACCCTATTTTGCCCGGGCATTTTCCTGTAAAATCGTTGTTGTTGAAACAACAAACTACGCATTTATTTCCCGTAATTTTGTTTTGATGCGTAAATTGAGAAATTAACAAGTACCTCATCTCTCATTGTACACAGTGCAGCAGAAAAATAGGGGTGGGGGAGGCAAAGAATCTTCTAGAGTTAATCAATGTAGTAGAGAAGAGTGTATCGGAGGGGGGGGGGGGGTTATAAACAGCTGCCCACCTAAATTGTTATCCTATCTCGCCAATGAAGCAACCCCCCCCCCCCCCCCGCCTCTCTTCTGTTAATCCAAAATAAGTGAAAAACATTCTCAATTTACTCCCCTCCCCCCTTTGTAACTCCCCATGGACTAGAAGAAGAATAACTGTAGTTAGCTTATCTCCCCCCCCCCCCTCCTCCCTCCATTCTCTAATAAACAAGTACACCTCCGACTATTATCACAAACAAGCTTTTCCACCCCCCCCCCCCCTCTCATTAAGGTAAAGGGGGTTGGGGGACATTATTCCCCCTGTCTAAATGCAGAAATGTGCACGGAATAGCAGGGTTAAGTTAAGTCTCTTGATAAGAAGAAGAATATCAAGGGGTTGGGGGGTGGTGATTTGGGGTTGAGAGAAGAAGGGGTGTAGAATGTAGATCTTGTGAATGATAGCTTCAAAAATTTGCGTACATCTCGAGACATAAACATTGGAATAGAGGTTCATCCACCTTTCATACGCCCCACGTGGTAGCAAGGGTTGAATGCCCGTTTTTTTATTAGGTTGACCCATAGAACTTAGGATAGCTGCTATCTTATTAAACGATAGTCCAAGGGGAAGAGATAAAAAAAGGGATGAATAAAAGCACTAATGAGCCATTAATATTTGGGGCTCTAAATAATGTAGGGAACTATTAACAATGGTAGAAATCTCTTCAAAAATATACCAGTATACCAGTTCAATCCGGATTTCCAAAATGGCGTCGGTTTGTTTACATAATTTTGGCGCCAATTTTGAAAATGCTGCAGCAAAATTCAACAATTTAAATCTTTAAGAATATTAACGAAACAAAAAGATTTTAATGCTAAGATTTTTTACATAAAAGTAAAATAAGAAACATTAGGTTGTTTTGTTTTTAAAAATTGTATGAAAAATTTAAAGAAAATTTTATAAATGATATATTTCATTATATTGTTAATAATTTTAAATCGATTGGCTACCGAAATTACAATTTATTCCTTTATATAAATTAAATTTACATAAATATTCTGATTATGAAAATTGTTTTTAACCCGAGGCAAGATTTTGTGACGAGTTAACCCTTACAGGCGCGGGCATTTCTAAGAGTTCTCAGTACAACATAATTCCTTGTGGCTAGTTAACCATAGAGAGTCGGAGTGGGGGGGGGGGGGAGGTGAAGGAATAACTTGGAGTATGGAGGGAGAAGTAGGTTATGGGGATATTGATTTGGATACAATAGAAAAGGAGGGAAGTCATGCACATGATTTGGGATAGGGGGTGGGGAGGAAGGGGTCATTGAGGGAAATTATTTTTTTCAGTAGGGATGTTGGGGGAGGGGAGGGGGGTTAGTCTTCTGACTGACTGTGTGTAAATGCGTATTAGCTTGGGGCTATCTAGCTTGTAGAAGATAGGACTATGTACTTTTGGGGCCACATGGATTATAATTTAAATTTAAATGAGGGGGGATTCCGGTGGGATGGGGAATCGATTATTTGAGGGGAAGGGTTCATGAAGGGAGGGGGAGATAAGATTTATTTTGAAAATTTCATAGATAGGGTTAAGGCTCCTTAAACTCAATATGAAAATTTCTTATAATGTAAACTTATGAGGGAAAAAGACTAAAGCACTAATATTATCTAAGTATTTTAAATTTTTACTTTTTAGTTTTTTCCATCCTCGAATATTTAACCCTATCCAAGAAAAATGTCCCCAATGACAAAATATTTCAGCTCAGGGGGGGGGGGGGGAGAGGACAATTGCAGATATATCAATCTTCAACCCTTTTCTACCCAAATAATCATAACCTACAACAGGCATAGTTTTCTATATAAAATTGGGGAACAACAAATTTATCCTATATTGTCTTATCCTTGTCATGTTAACTCTATTTTCCCATTATCGGGTTGTTTATAACACCAGCCGACAAAGTTTTATGAAAACATTTTCTTATTTTATTGGGAACTTTTATAGAATTTTGATTGGTTGATACATTTACTTAAATGTCCAAAAGATTCAAGCACTAATTGTTATCTACTGAAGGGGGAATTACATCAATTCATCGGCCATTGTCCTATCCTCTAAGATCCCTGAAACTTGCATTCTTGCAAGTTAGGGCTAAATAATTAGGGGAAAACAAGAATAATAAGCATGTAGGCAGCGCAGCATTAGCAAGCCAGTCTTGTCTATAAATTGAGCAATAATCTTTCTTTATTTTCCATTGTGATGTCACAAAACACTGAACCCATTGATTTCTCCATCTTAGAGAAGCTATGTATTTGTGCATGGAAGGTTTTACTTTATTTTATTAAAAGCGAAGCTTTTCTATAATTAGGGTCGGTCCGTCCGTTCGTCCGTCCGTACGTCCGTCCGTAACGGATAGCTCTTTTCGTTAATTTAGGCATGTTAGAATTGTCCTATCGATTTCAAATTTTGCATGGTGATTCCTTTAATAGTTAGGTACGATTTAGAAATCGTAGCAACTCTATAATCATCACCAAAATGTCCGTACGTCCATTTTAAACATGTTGTTTTTTTTACTTTTTTAACAACAAATTTTTATGTGATCTAATCATCCGATTGATCTGATTTTTGGTATATTGATTCCTGGGACAACAAAGTATAATGTAATAAGCGAAGCAACTCTATAATCAAGTCCTAAAAATGTAAGTATGTCCATAAACATTATCCTGAATCAAGCCGTTTTTTAACAAATTTACTTACAATTTTGCTTTGACTCTTATACATTTATATTATTATTATTCAGTTCTGACACTATACAAGCGTTAATGTCCGTTTGTCCTACCGTTTCAGTGCTTTGCTTTTATGGATGTTGTCATCCTTGTTTTTAAATTCAAGTTTAGGGATGGTTTTCGGCTAGTTTACCGTTCTTCTTTTTATTAATTCGAGAAAGGAAAAGGATAATAAAAGTGAAGATGGAGTTTTTGTTCGAATTTCTTACTTTTTTAACTTACTAGCGCGGATACTCCCTAGCATCTAAAGGAAGCCTAAAACCATACCAAGACTTTAACATAAAAAATAGCCTGAAGCCAAACAATAACCTATGTAAAGCTACCCTAAAATAAAAAACTCGATTGGTTTAGTAGTTATCGATATCTGAACCTACAGACAAAAAAACTTACTACTTAATAAAAAGAACAATGTTTTTGGCTAAAGAAGAATTGTAAATTGGTTTGATCGATAGAAAAAACCTTCATGATTATTTAAGGTTTAATTTTGGACATACAAACTGAAACAAATTATAAAGAAGATATGCTACAAACATTTGAGAAGGAATTCGGTGTTGGGGGGAGAGGGGGGGGGGGGTGAAACATTTGAAATACTTTGTTCAAATTAAAATCAAATTTAAATTTGCATAATGAGTGAGATTGTTTGTAATTCTTTGGATAAAAACATTCCTGTCATGAGTTCACATCACTTGGCCGCATTTTAGTCCCCCTGCTGTTATAATTACAAATTAGACGAAAGGACAAACGAACATAAACAATTGTAAGGTCGCAACACTGAAATATTTATAAAACAAAATATATTTTTTAAATTCAATAGGAAATTATATTTTATTATGTCTTAAATTATCTATAAACGATATAATTCCATTGTATAAAGTAGTTTTGTACTTTATTTAACCACTGAAGCGATTGGGTTCGTCGTTTTTAGAAGCTTCACCTTTGTCCTGATATGGTTTTAGGCTACTGTATTTATAAATCTACGTCTTGGTTGGGTTTTAGGCTTCTTTTCTGCTTCTCAACCCTTTCAAATACCTCTAAATACTAGGGGCGCTACTGCATTAACCAACTTCTTAAAACAATTATTAATTTTTATTATACCTACTGTATGATACTGTACTGTTCTCTTTCTATTAACCCCTTACAGTCGGGCCCCTTGCCGCACCTTAATCAGTCGCAAACGCCCCCCCATGTTATCTCAGTTCCTATTAGAGCTAGAGGGCTAAATTTTTTTGTGTAAGTCCCCTGTGTTATGATGAATTTCCGACCTTAAGTAAGTCAAGGTCAATTTTCGCTTCCTTCACCCTTTTATTTAACAACCTTTGTTTTTAGGTCCTTTTTTACTTAAAAATTTCAAACGGCTGTAATTTTTTTATTTTTGAAGCTAGAATAAAATTTTTTTTGCAGAAAATGTTTATCTTTATGTAAATTTTATATTTCAAATATCAAAATATAAATTTCAGCGGCCGCAGCTGTACTTGGCAGCTGCCAGCCGCCGCAGTCGGCGGTCGGCGGGTAAACGGCGGCGGATCTTTATGAAATTTTAATACATTATGTAGACATGTAAGAAAAGCTTAAGTTTGAAATTTGAAGTCTCTAAGTCAAAAATTGCGGCCACAGGAGCCATTTAAAGATTTCTGGAGACCTGGAGGATCAGGACCTGCAGGATCATACCTGGAACCTGAAATTGACTTGAACACCTGTATTTAATATGAGGATGTACTACTAGAGGATATTTTAGTATTTTGGTAAGCTAAAATGCTTTGTTTAAGTCAAAAAAATATTTTTGCTCTTTACCTGGATGACCCTGCCAGGTTTGCTGGCATCCTGTGCCCGCCAGGATGGAGATATTCAAAAAATTCCAACTCTCGGTTATGTCTCATACCCAAACTTAAAAAGTCACGCAGTTTGGGCTCTTTATCTTTCACACACAGAAAATGAGATAGAAAAAACCGGATGGGGGGCGTTCAACGACCCTCCCCCCCCCCCCCGACCGTTAAGGGTTAAATACATAGTTAGCTTGTTATTGCTGCGCTGGATATAGTTGTACTTGTATATTGTTATTACCAAGGAGTTAGGAGACATAAGGCTGTTAATTACACCAGTCCCCTAAGTCTTATCATAATGTTTTCTTATTTGTTGGCTTAATAACCTTTTATAATTTTCAATTGACTGGTAATTTTAGTTAGGTGTTCAAACGATTCGACCACTAATTGTAATCTACAGAAGGGGTAATTTTATATATCCTCATTGGAACTATACATCAATTTATCGGCCATGCAATATCTTATTCCTTCAGACGCCTGGGTCATTACCCTCACAATATCAAGATTGTAGTTGTAACTTATCTTTGAATTATCAAATTAATAAATGAACAGAAACTTCAGGGAAAAGACAATGGACGATAAATTGATGTTAACCTTAAATTACTCTTTAAAATTGTTGAAAAATAATACTGATTCCTAGGACAACAAAGTGCAATTAGAAGCATAGAAGCTATAATCAAGTCCTTAAATTGTAAATATGTTCTTAAACAATATCCTGTTTTTACGCAGTTTTTCAACAAATTTACTTACAATTTTGTTTCTACTTTTATACATTTATATCCTGATTATTCAGTTCTGACACTATACAAGTGTTAATGTTCGCTTTACCTACCTACTATTTCAGAGCTTCGCTTTTATGGATGTTGTCATCCTTGTTTCTAAACAAAAATATCTCTATTGTAGCTTAACTTTGAGGTAAAATTATAGGAAGTAAATATTGAAAATTTAATCTAAAGTTAACTGATAATAGAATATCAAATTATAATACAGGAAATTCTTTTTAGATGCATTATACATTTGGTTGATAGATAGTAGTAGGTATATAGTAGATATATGAAAGTGATATAGATAGATAGGTAACTATATAATACCTAAATAGATAGATAGGTAGCTATATGATACATAGGTAGTTAGATAGGTAGATAATAGATAGATAGTTAGCTAAATGAGATATATATGGGTAGTTATGTGATAGTAAAATGTAGTATCAGCCATGTGACGTCATAAAAATGAATGATTATCCATCTCTTGTTTAGGGGTTTTCTTTCCCACTTCTCCTTTCATTTCCATCATTATTATGACGTCACATGGCTGATTTTTGAGACACTTTGTCCCGCTACAAATAAATGAATAGATAAACAGACAGTTAGATAATAGAGAAATACACAGGTATTGGATTTCAGCACAGGAAATTCTTAAGTAATAGATAGCTATTATCTTAAAATTAGAACTAAAATATATGGCTTCTAATAGATTTATCATAACATGGATTTAAGTTTTTAATTTTAACAGGGATGACAACGTCCAGAAAATGATTTTTGTATTATGCTTTATCTTTCTAGTAATCAATTTATATAAAATCAAGAAAATTGCGTGATCATATCATCTAAAAAAAGCCTAAAAATACACCAAGTTAAAAATTGAAATACAGGTTATTTTCTTTAAACTATCATAGCTTATTATAGATATTATAATTTGTACCTGACTTTTACAGAAATCATCTTGCAAAGTTTAAAACTGATATGACGACTCTAACATGTTTAAATTGACGACATATGGCTTATAATGTCATATTTTAGAATGTTTCGTCCATCAGATTATTTAATCCACTGGGCTTTCTTATAAATGTAATCTTTTGCCATGAATATGTACTATTTATATGTACTGCAAATTTTTTGTACATTTATAGAATAATGATTTTATATTTATAAAAATTGATTAAAATTAATAAAATAAAGAATAAATAAATAGATATAAAGGTAAAACGGTAGATTGATAGATGTTAAAATACATTAATAGATAAAAATATGGATAGATAGATATATATATATATAGATAGATAGATAGATAGATAGATAGATAGATAGATAGATAGATAGATAGATAGATAGATAGATAGATAGATAGATAGATAGATAGATAGATAGATAGATAGATAGATAGATAGGTAGATAGATAGCGAGATAGATAGATAGAGAGATAGATAGATAGAGAGAGAGAGAGAGAGAGATAGTTAGATAGGTAGATAGATAGATAGATAGATAGATAGATAGATAGATAGATAGATAGATAGATAGATAGATAGATAGATAGATAGATAGATAGATAGATAGATAGATAGATAGATAGATAGATAGATAGATAGATAGATAGATAGATAGATAGATAGATAGATAGATAGATAGATAATAGATAGATAGATAGATAGATAGATAGATAGATAGATAGATAGATAGATAGATAGATAGATAGATAGATAGATAGATAGATATATAGATAGATAGATAGATAGATAGATAGATAGATAGATAGATAGATAGATAGATAGATAGATAGATAGATAGATAGATAGATAGATAGATAGATAGATAGATAGATAGATAGATAGATAGATAGATAGATAGATAGATAGATAGATAGATAGATAGATAGATAGATAGATAGATAGATAGATAGATAGATAGATAGATAGATAGATAGATAGATAGATAGATAGATAGATAGATAGATAGATAGATAGATAGATAGATAGATAGATAGATAGATAGATAGATAGATAGATAGATAGATAGATAGATAGATAGATAGATAGATAGATAGATAGATAGATAGATAGATAGATAGATAGATAGATAGATAGATAGATAGATAGATAGATAGATAGATAGATAGATAGATAGATAGATAGATAGATAGATAGATAGATAGATAGATAGATAGATAAATAGATAGATAGATATAGCTACAATGCCTTAAGTAATTGCATATGATATAGGAAATGCCTGAAATGTATTTAAGAATGAATTCTAATAGAATTCTATTAGTAGAATAGACACAATATCTATGATCAAATATCTACTAACAAGTATTATAATATACATGAGAGCGAAGTACGGTACTTTTAAAAACCTCATGTTTTCGACGTAAACTTATAATGAATGAGCTTGGTGATAGGTCAGTTATAATCATTTTTATTATCTTTAATTGAATGTCGATAGGCATGTAAAATTTTCATTGTTAAAAAGTAGAAATTTGCTACAGAATGATTCTTATGTTATTAACAGAAGTAAATTCTTGTTAGTCCGTTAAGATCTCGCTAACCTCTGAACTTCTGAACTGAGCTGATTAAGTTCTTTGATTTATTAATGCTTAACATATGCAAAGGAATGGTTTTATGCTATTTTATAATCAAATTTTGGCTATTTATCTCATCCCTCAAAAATCAGATACCCTAGATATTAGAGGCACAGCTTGTATTATATAAAAAGATATTAAAGTATATGGAATTTAATTCCCTGTGACTCCTATTCAATCACTCTAAAATAATTCTATCGTAATTATTTTAAATGAATTCTTATAATATTGAGTGACGGGAAATACCTATGTCCCACTATTGCAATGTTCATACGTTCATGCATTTTAAGATCTCTTAAACAGCTATTTTATATTTTAATTGGCGGCTGTGCTCCTTGCATCTAGGGGCTCTATATTTGAAGGTATATGGAAGGGCAGAAAATAGCTTAAAACCACACCCAGACTTATTTATAAACATAAAATAGATTACAACCAATACATAGCTTCACTGTAAAGGATAACCATATCGGTTCAGCGGTTAGCAAAATCCTTCGCTTAAGACAAAAATCTTACTACTTTATATAATAGAATAGTTAATTAACATTTGTTGAAGAAAAAGTTGTAGTATAGAATAAATATTTTTAGAATTTTCTGCCATTTACTCTAAACTTAAACATCAAATATTTATGCAATATTATTACAAAATAAAATAAAGAAAGAAGATTCTATTATTATCTAGCGTAGCAATAATAAGATACAATTTAATACATTAAAAATGATATGAATAGGAACTGCAAAGGCAAAAACTAGGTAACATAATTGTGTGAATTTGCTATTTTTGGTAACAAATATTTTTCACATCCTGTGAACACCGCATATGTATTACCCCCTGCCTTCTCATAAATGCAAATGAACGTACAAAATGTTCAAATTCATTCTTGGGGGAGGGGGGGTGGGAGTTGTATCGGGTATGAATTAATACAATAGATGTAACTTATTGTAACTAATACAGTCTTAAAATGAAAAAGTTTTTGTATACGTGCTATTTTTCTTCTTTGCGGCTACGCCTCTAGAGGCCTCTTGGGGCACCTTATTGATAGATCTAATTCGACCTTGCTTTATTTCTAAAGACAATTTTTGTCGGGCTGGTTTTTTTCAGAAGAGATTTTTCTTTGGAGAGTATAACACAACCTTCCAAGGATCTGCAAGAAGCTGCCCTGTAAAGGAAAATCACATCGGTCAAGAGGTCACCGAGATCTTAAACTACACACACAGAAACACATCCTGTTACTTTTATATAAGGATATTTGTGTGCATATGTATTATTCAACGATTACTTGCCAATAAAAACATTAACAGGATTCCAGCCAAAAGGGAATACTTAGACCATGCCGGTTTTAGGCTATTTTCTTGTGACTAAGTAAACTTGTATTACTTTTACCCAGGCCACATTGCGAGAATTGCATCGTATTATATAATCAGACAGTTTTCCGTGGGTAGTAAAATGAAAAAAAATGCATTATTAAAACCAGTTTTATTGTCCTCTATGATATTTCAGTACGGCACAGATCTGGGAAAATTGATAAATTATCAAATTTTCTTCTATTTGTTTTCTTTGGATGAGAGGCTTTTGGGAAGACGAAGAAAGTCTCTCAAAAAATCAGCATGTTACGTCATGAAAACGAAGGATTATCCACATCTTTTATAGGGGTTTCCTTTTCCACTCCTCCTCTCCTCATCCCTATTTTTTATGACGTCGTTGAGGGACTTTCTTCGTTTTAGGTTTTGGGACAACATACTTATCCCCAACCTCCCTGAATTATTCCTAGCTACGAACCATTAGCAAGAATTAACCCTAATCCCTTGGGGATGGTGTTATATGGGGGGGGGGGTACAATATGAATATCTTAACCCGTTCCGGTGTTGAGACAAAACGACAAGCTGCCGTATTTTTAAAAGCGAAGCTTTTCTAAAATTACATAGTTCCTGTACGTTTCTATGTAATTACAAAAGAGACAGCTTTTTGTAGGCCTAAAAAATCAGCTTTTCTCATTATTCTGCAAATTCTAACATATCATGCAGCAAATCCCCTCTATGTTGTATAACCACCAAAAGCTGCATCCATTGCATCCAGAGGCTTTGTATTCAAAGACTTCAAACTATTATCCTTATCCATACCATGACCTAATTAAAAAAGTCTTAAAGCTTAAAACCATCCCAGGATCTCTGAAAAGTCTTACTAAAATCATAACCTAGATCGGTTCAGTGGTTTAGAAATAAACAAATCTTACTATTTATATAACTAGCGGCTACGCCCCTAGAAGCCTCTAGTGGCCCACTTTAAATGTTTGGTTTTTTGTTGCGTTCAAGTTTCTACGATATGTTGCGTAAGAGTCTCTTTATACGATACCTCGCAATGTTACGTAGGAGTCTCTATACTTAAAATAAAAATTTCGATTTATTATTATTTCTCCTGGGAGGGTGGTTGTACCCTCCCCCAAAAATAGTTATAAACCTTCCCGGGACCTATGAGAAGCTACCCTGTTAAGGAGAACCCGATCGGTTCTGCGTTTAGCGAGATCCTTCGGTACAAACAAACACACAGACATCCTGTTACTTTAGTACAAGGATAACCAAGAGTTTGTGGGTTCATTTTGTTTTTAAATCCATTTAAAACAAAATTTAATTTCATAGCTGGCCTTTTTTGGTTTGATTGTAATCGGACCATTTATATTTTTTCCCCACATGATCTAGCTCACCCCTTTAATAATTTGATATACACCCCCCCCCCCTCCAACACCCCTCCCAAGAGAGAAAGACAAAATATCTTAAAAACATTTTTTGTGTGTTTTATTAAGAAGATCTAATTCTATTTGAAAAAAAACATTCTATTTGATGATTCCTGTAACAGAAGGGTACGACTTAGAAAGCATAGCAACTCTATATTTGTTATCAGCAAGTTCGTGTGTCACTTTAAAACACTTTCAAATGGACCTACTGATTTTTTGACTTATTTAACAACAATTATATATCAAAATGAATCCTATAACAACAAGGTACAATGTTATAAAGAAGGATCTCTGTAATCAAGTCTTAAAATGTAAGTATGTCCATATTATCCATCCTTCAATTTTTGAATATTAAATTCATTTTTACTCTTTATTTGTTCGTGTGTCTGACTTTTTGATTTTCTGATCTTTTATGGACGTTGTAACTCTTGTTTGTTTTTTAAAAGCGAAGCTTTTTCTATAATTAGGGTTGGTCCGTCTGTCCGCCCGTCCGTCCGTCCGTAATGGATAGCTTTTTTCGTTAATCAAAGCATTTTAGAATTGTCCTATTGATTTCAAACTTTGCATGGTGATTCCTTTAGTAGTTAGGTACGATTAAGAAAGCGTAGCAACTCTTTAATCATTACCAAAATGTCCGTACGTCCATTTTAAACATGTTGATTTTTTTTCTTTTTTAACAACAAATTTTTATGTAATCTAATCATCCGATTGATCTGATTTTTGGTATATTGATTCCTGGGACAAAAAAGTATAATGTTATAAGCGAAGCAACTCTATAATCAAGTCTTAAAATGTAAGTATGTCCATATTATCCATCCTTCAATTTTTGAATATTAAATACATTTTTACTCTTTATTTGTTAATGTTCGTGTGTTCGACGTTGTAATTCTTGTTTTGCTTTTTTTACATAAAATTAGTCCCTAGCTTTGAATGTTATTACATTATGATGTAATAGTAACTAAGATGCACACATGGTATTCTTGTTAGGGGATAAAGGGGTAAGACAATGGCCGATAAATTTATGCTCATCCACAATGTGGATAAAAAAATTACCCCTTAAGTAGATTAAAATTAGTGGTTTAAAGGTTTGAACCTGGTTCGTCCTTTTCCCCTAAACCGATTCTATGACTGACTTGTAGAGTAGCTTTACTGGGAAAAAGCCAACCCATACCTTAAATTATGCATTTATTCTAGCGAAAGTAAAAGATTATAAAAATATTATCAAAATTAGACAAACTTAAAACAATTTAATATAACTTTTAAGTAAAAAAGCTTGTATAAAGACCTATCTATTAAAATGGGGAAATAAGATCTATAAAACGAAGACCCTAAAAGATTATATTAGAGAACATAACCCTTTTAATAGAATGGTCATAGTACAGCTAAAAAATTATTAGCAAATATTGTCAATATAAATTAAAATTAGTAAAACAACACAAGAATCATAAATTTAGAGGTTTCGTGATAAAAAACTAAATTAAAAGAATGAAAATCTGTGAAAATTAAAGAAGACATTGAAAAAACATAATTAGAAAAAACTAATTCGAAACCAATAGTTTAATGTATTCTTGATGTAAAATAAAATAAAATGTGATCTTACTAATTTATGAAATTTGTGATTTAGCTGAATTAAACACACACTATTAAATGCAAAATCTTAAAAATCAGGTCGCCAATTTTTAATTAAACATAAAAATCAACACAAAATAAAAGTCATTCTTTTTGTCTCTCCTTTTTGCATAGGCCTCAGGCCTATAAAAGTGAACCTGGAAGAGAGAAAAAGTCAGTCGTTTCACGGAATTTATATATCACACAAACTCTATTTGAAATTTCTAAAATTTAAGGGAAGACTCCCTTCTCTTTCTTTGGAATTTTCTTGAGAGTCTTGGCGGCTCAAACTTAGGATTTTACATTTGGAACACACCTAAAAAGTAAAAAGTTTTGTTAGATAAATTCATAATACTTTGTTAAATAAATTATAGAATATCATTTTGGTGTTGGTCAATTGAGATAAATTTAAGAATAGGGCCTCCTTAGGGCCTAAAAGCTTAGGTATCCGGACGGATAGTTATCTCCAAATTTTCTTCTGAAGAGAACTCCTATAGCGCGGTACTAGGTACCAGCAAGTCGCAAGTCACTACGGGGCTAAATAGGAATAACACAGGGAAGGTACAGTGGTGGCTCGGCTACCAACGGTTGATGATAGCACGCTATCTGACGGCCGATACTAACAACTGTATCCTCCCCCAGCTTCTGAAGTATAGGAAAGTTGGAGATCGTTATCTATTCGGACAATTTAACATTTTCGGATTAGAACTTTGAATAAGTTCACGTCTTAAAGGTAGTTTTGCTTTGTTAATACTCTGGAAGATCGGTTCTTAGCTAGACCTAGTGATTTTCTTACCTGACAAAGGTACCTAACAAAGAATCTCACGCCTCACGGGGCTGTAGGCAGCAGAACGGAATGTTGTAGCTGTGTTCGCATGGCTCTAGTAATCACAACAGATCCTTCCAGTCCAAAAGTGTTGGCAGAGTTAGCTACCTAGGAACAAAAGGATTCTTAGAATAAAATAACAGTATAAAGTTATCAATAATATTCTAATGCCATTTTCGGAATAGGGCTTATAGGCAAAGATTGTCCCTTAAATATATTTGGGTTTAGGATCGGTGTAAAATAGTATCACCATTCTAAGGTTGAATATATTTGACAAAACAGGGATTAGTGCGTCGCTGATCTGGAAAGGAGACACTGGTGAGAGATTGTGGTTCTGTGATAAAGGACTACATTTATCCCTGGAACCTGGAGGCGACCCATAAGTTGGTTCCGTTACCGGATAAACCCAGGTAAGATTTAACTTTTCCTTTAGGGGGGGAGAGGGCTATAAAGCCACTAAATAAGTCTTACCGCTAGATATCCATAGTCAGAGTTAACATCGTTTTCTTCTAGCCTCGAATATAGCCTCGAATATATGTCCTGAAAATGGAAGATAATATTATTGATAATATAGACGAGGATGTATTAAATCCTCCACCATACAACCCTGAATATCAACCTAACTTAGATAATACTGAACAGCAGTATTTACACTTAGAAAATATAAATGATCAAATTGAGGAAATACCTCGAATTCAAACTGAGCCTGAGGTTCACACTATTCCAGCCATGTTTGTTTTAAATAACAGACGCAGAAATAGAATCTTGCATAGGCCACAATTACATTTCAACCCCCAAAATGAGATAGAGCATAATATACAAACAATAAAACAAGAACAAACAGGCGCAAAGCCTAAAAATAAAAAAGAAAATAAACCATCATCAGATCCACCAGAATATGAATCTGAATCTAGCGATTATTCAGAAAAACATAAAAATAAAAAACACAAAGATAAAAAATACAGACACTATGATCCTCTCAATCCTCATGGCTTTGAGGATAGGCGACATCACAAACATCATGAACACCGTCACAAACAAAAAGACAAACAAAGCGATAGCGACAAAGAGGACAGAAGGAAAGACGATAAAAACTTCTCAATGCCAAAGAGAAAGAATAAACACAGAGACAGTAATAGTCCAACATCAAGTTCAAGTTCAAGTTCCAGTTCATCTGATACGGAATCAGATTGGGACAGACGAACATCCTCTAACAATAGAGATAATAGAAATAGAGAGGAAATGAACGAAATGAACTTATTAGAAAATAAACTAACCTCTGAACAGATGGATAAGTTGAGGCTCCTTCTCCAAGACTCACCCAGCCATACAGATCTAAATATTAAAAAAATCATGAAACTTATCCCAAACAATCTAGTATGGGGTATCGCAGAACATGAGCGCATTTTTCGCCAAATAAAATATCTTGGCAAAATACCCAATCTATACGGGGAACAAACAAATCCTTTTACTTTCTTCAACACTTTTAAATATCTAGAAACATATATAAAACCATTCACCCATAGTTCCTACAACAACATAATAATCCACTATTTTAACCCAGAATCAAGGAACAAACTGGACATGCTAGAAATAGATCCTAATGTGCTAAGTGCACAGGATTTTGTAAAAGCCATCCTAACTACCATAGGTGCCGAAATACTTGGGCCACAGGATTACGAAAGGCGTTTCCACACCTATAGGATAACGGCAGAGGACGAGGACAGACCTAACAAAGCTGTCATAAATCTAGCTGCAATGTTGCAAAAAACGGGAAATTCCCACGAAAATCAAATGGCTAAACTTAGAGAAAAAGTGTGTTTTTATCTGGTACCGCAATATTTGCAATCTGCATTTTTGGCAACGACAAATATACCACATTGCACAAAAGAGACAATACTAAACTGGTTTAGCAATAATCGCAGCTATTATCATGCAGCTGTGGACAGAAAAAGAAGGATGGAAAAACAGAAAAACGGGAATGTTAATCAATTAGGAAAAAATCGCCTAAATTCCCTAACAGCCAAAAAAGAGACACCAAAAGATAATGGCAAAAACAAAGGACAACAAAATGATAAAAATGCCAAAGATGTATCTACAAAACCTAAACCTGTTTGCGAACATTGCAAAAAAGGACATTATAGCAAACATTGTCTTAAACACCCAGACCCTGCTATTAGGAAAGCTAATGGGGAATGGTGGGACAAAAAGAAAAAAGAGAAGGAATTGGCCAATCGTATCGTTTGCCTACTATGTAATTCTGACACCCATGGTAGTGCCGATTGTCACTATTACCCCAATGTGACACCGGCCCAAGAACAATGCCCTAGATGCCTACATTATGGGATAACGAGACGCCATCATCCACTGGCAGCGTGTACTTTACCACTGCCAGCGGAAAAAAACGGCTAGGGCCGCCGAGTACTTCTCAAGAAATCAATAAAATACATAATACGGACTCTTGGGAAATACCCGGCGCCCCTTACAAAGGGAAAAACTCACCTGCTATAAACAAACATCAAATATCCATTCCAGTGGCAGTTACACTCACTCTAAAAACAGAAATAAATAATGAAAATAAAGAAATTAAACTACTGGAATGTTCAACCAATAAAGACAAACAAAATAACCCTGTAAATATCCCACTTAATTATGATATTCAAGATGAATCTGTAAATAATAAATCAGCAGCCCCTGGCAGCTTAAATGAAGGTAACAACTGTGATATTGTAAATAGTAATAGTATAAATAAGGACCAAATATTAGATATCAATTTGACAGAAACCATACCTGTCAAAGAAATTGTAAAAAAGGGTATATCCGAAAAACTACAAGAGCTTAAAGAATCAGAAAATGAACCAATTAATGACAGCAATAGTAGCAACTTACCCATTTCGAGCGAAGATAAAGCCAATAGCACCATACTTGAACAAACAACGCTATATCCTAAAATAGAAATAAAAAATGTTAGTAGTAATTCTGATGATACCCAATCTATTGAAGAAAATGACTTAAAAATTCTTTCCGAAGAAAACCCTTCAATGGAAGATACCCCTGAATATGATATAGATGAAAACGATCTATTAACAGATATTACAGGATTAACTAGGGCTGAAATCATGGCCGAAATCGAAAAAATCGAATTAGACAGTGACAAAGACTCTATATCAGACTTAAGTGACTTAGACAGTAGCGATTTTAGCTCAGATGAGGATGAAAAAAATCCTCCATCAATCTCCGAATCCGGATTAGAAAAAATATTTGAAAATTTCGAGTATCGGGGAGATAAATCTGTAGAAGAACACCTATTGAATATCAATCAAACCATAGCTAACATAGATATGGCAAATAAAATAAAAACAGACGAACAGACTGAAGTTGAAACTATCGCTAGCGGCTGTTTTTACCTGGACGAATTTGATAATGCAGCGTCTGCTAGGCAAGAACATAAAGCCGGAAACATTGAGCAGTCATTTTTAGAACCTGATGATGAGTCTGAAAGCAGAATAAAACATAAGAAACATTATTTTAAAAATGAATTATCATTGGAGAATCGTGTAAAAATCGCAAAAACGATATCGTTTTTGAGTTATTTACACGAATACCCAAACCAAAATAAAATTATGACAATTATTATGATTGTGATCACAGCCATGTTGTTGGGAAATTATCTTGCTCCATATGGGCTATTGACGATAATTTTCCTATATGTCAATATACCCAATGGGAGATATTTCCTGCAACTGCTGGCTGAGAGGACAACCGACATAATAGATATAGACAAATTAGAAACAAATCTCGAAATTAAAACAATTCAAAGCCACCTAGGCGTGCTGGACAAGATCCAAATTCCCGTGGCAATTAATGGCAGCAAAATAATTTTTGAACTTGATACTGGGGCCGCAGTAAACTGCGTTTCAGAAAATATCTTACTAAAAGTGCTGCCTAATTACCATGAGATGGAACTGTGCTCAGCCTACCGCTTGTCTTCAGTAGAAGGCAAAGCGATAGGCGTCATTGATGCCCGACGCCTAGGGGTTGAGTTCGAAGGGGTGGGAAAAGTGTTCTTGGACTTCCATGTACTTAAAGAAAAGAATATTTGCCTATTAGGACGCCCGTTTTTGATTACTTGTAATATAGGCATGCAAGTAAAGGGGCAAAAAGTCTACATAGAAATAAACCCTAACAGAAAGAAGGTAAAAAACCCCTTTGCTGTCAATATCAAAAAATTAGAACTAGCAAAGGGAGAAGAAAAACTAATAGAACTGGAAGTTAAAGATAAAGACCCAAACCAAGAACACTTCATCCCACACCTTTCAAACATGTATACTCAAATTAAAATAAAGTATAAAATGTACTCAATAACCAGGACAGGGGAAAATAAACTCGCGGTATACTGTGAAAATGTAGGAGAAAATCCTCTTATCATCAAACCAGGCGGGTTTCTGATCTCTCTCCTGCCTTGCCAACCTGAAACAGACAAAAAATTAGAATTAAAAGGTTTTAAAGCACCTAAAATGGGTTCAATTAAATCAATCGCTGTCTTGAGAGGAAACAATGGAATTAAAGAGCAGCTTAATAAAATAAAAAAAGGTTCCAATATTCTGTCAAAGACGCACGATTACCTAATTAAACCCATCCTAAATATAATAAAATATGTTAAGAATAAAGTAAAAAATATTGTAAATAAATTACTGGATAAAATACCATTTAAAATAGTGCTAAAAAACGTATAAAGCCCCGCTCTAATGTTGATATTTTTAAGAATGATAAAACATATGTTAACATAGATAAGATTATTAAAATAAATAGTGTAAATACAATACAACCAGAAAATGAATTAAGTCTCGAAGAAATAGCAGATATTTTTGGGGATAATAAAGAGGGAATTGAGTTGACTGCGCCACTACCCCCACCACCATTAACCTTAGAACAAATATTAGGAAAATTAAGCTACATAGAGGACCAAAATGTAAAACAAAGAGTAGCTAATCTTTTATTAAAATTTGAAAGTGGGGCGTCCCACAACTTCGATATTGGGGAAAGCATTGAAGAAATGGATTTCCCTTGCCCTGAAAATTATGATAAGAATACTAAAATCTATAATCTCTCTCTAACAGATACGCTCCATCTTAGATATTTCATAGATCTATGCTTAAAAATGGACATTATAGAATGCTCCCCACCCAGCCAGCAGTTTGGGTCACCTGTTTTCCTTACGAGCCGTAAGGATAAACAGGCGCCACCACGCATAATCATTGACTCTAGGGGGGTAAATGCTAGTATTCCTTACAGCGTATCATCGATCACAATGGATCCGATGAATACGCTAAAAAATCTGCTACCTAAAGTAAGATATGGGACTTTTGTAGATATTAAAAATGCATTTTATAATCTTAAACTATCCCAAAAAGTTCTTGATTCAGGAGTATCCTGCATTGTGACCAGCTTTGGGTGTTTCCGCTTCAAGAGAGCCATCACAGGCTATGCGGGAACACCCAGCCTTTTGTTGCATTATATATTATCAAATATTCATTTAAATGACTTAAAAATTAATGACATAATAGAATTGTTGCTAGTTTGGTTCGATGACCTCTCAATCTTCTCATGGTATGAGGAAGACATCGAGGACCACCTCGCCAAACTAGAAACTTTTCTATCCCGCCTCAATAGGCTAAATCTAAAATTAAATTTGGACAAATGTACTTTCTGTACAGACTTAAACAAAGATAAAGTAGTTGTACTTGGCTATGAAATAGGCCAGGGACGGATTACCATCCCTGACAAAAAGGTCAAATATATAATGCAACTAAAGGCTCCAAAAACATTAAAAGAACTTCAATCATTTATAGGAAATCTTCAATATTATAGATCACTTTTACCCCTACCTATCCATGGACATATGAATGCTTTGTTCCCCCAAGTAAGGAATTTTAACTGGAATGAAGAAGCCGATTTTCACTTCAATAAAATCAAAGAAATACTTGCATCTGATAATCTCAGCAATGAATCAGCAAGAAATATAGACTTTCAGATGTTATATACTGACGCCAGCAAGCATGCCATAGGTTCCAGCTTGCTAGGATTTGAAATTAAAGACCTTTTTCAATCCGAGCTGCCTAACTTTATGGACATGCCTGCTGAACTAAAAGCATATTTTAATGGCCATGAAGAGATAGGGGTACTTTTTAAAGAATCAGATTATCTAAACTTATTTTATCAAATATCAATCTTCTTAAAACTAGATTTTTCAAATTCATATGAAAATTGGTATAAAATTTTTTCAAATAATTTTACAATGTATTCACAATTAAGCTATCTCTTGGAAGTCACATCTGACGATGTTGTAAGGACTAAAAAAGAAATGAATAAAATATTTGTAGAAAAAATAAATCTACTTAGAGCAGGGGCTCTATCATTAAATAATCCATACGTTCAGACATTCCTATTCTATGCTTTTTCAATGTTTTCGAAACATAAACTTCGAATAATTTACCTGTCAAGCAAGGACGGATCCATCCTCGAGAACTTGCTCTACCAGCGGTTCACCGAATCCTCCAACTCTGAAATTATAATTTTTGTTAATAATGACAATTTCTATTATTTGGGAGTAAAAGAAAATTTTGAAATAAAACAGAGAAAATATAAAAAGACAGTTCAGAATCTAGACGTCAGTGACAGAGAAGTTTATACGTTCCTCGAAAAAAGCATGAAAAATAATTTAAATGATATTAATGTGAGAGGAAAAATATTAGGGTTTTTCTCAAAAACCGTGGCCCCCAAAGTTATGGAGACCACAGGTATAGTGTACCTAGAGATCCTGGCCATATACGAGGGCCTCACCTTCTTTGAGGTGGAGATCAAAGGTACAAGGACATTAATACTGACAGACAATGTGGCATGTTATAAGATCCTTAGAAACAAGAAAATTGAGAATCGTAAGAGTAAGCTTGATTACTTGAGTCAAAAAATTCTCTATTGGTTTGGAAAAATGGTTTCCTTTCTATCTATTCGGACAGACGAACAGCTGGCCGATTTTATTAGCCGCTTAATGCCCCATGCTACTGAAAGACTTGACTTTCAGGTGGAGGAAATAAAGCCTGTATATCAAGGGGAAAATTTTGCTATTTTTGATGCAGCTCCCATTATTAGGGACAAAGAAAACTTTATAAACAAGGACACGGATGTACAAATTTTAGCAGTAACTAGAGGCAAAGCTGACGAAGTTCTTAAGAAATATGAGGAATTAACAACCCGCAATAAAAGGGCAAAAAAGGATAAAACCAAAAAGCCCAGTAAAAAGGAATTGCAAGAATCAAAAGCTTTAGCAGAAAAATTACTAGAACAAGTTTTGCCTCCTGTCCCTGCTAAAAATCCGTCCGAAGAAAATATTAATGTGCAACATGAAAGTACTAGTATACCTATCCCTGTCCCCGAGACATCAGACAATAAGACACATGTTGAAAAGAGCTCAAATCAAATTGATGACCAAAATGTTAATTTTGATTCAGGGGTTAAGGATACAGACTCAGATAAAAAACAACAACTTTTTAATGACCCAATTCCTATAACAATTGAGGATAATAATCCAATAGATATTGTGCCCGTAGATGAACAATTTATTATAAATGATCCTATTCCAATTCTCCCTGACGAAGAACAAAAAGTAATAGAAAATCCAATAAGTAATCTTGCAGATAATGAATCAATAAATTTTAATAATATAGATCCCCTGACTCCTGACCCTATTGAACAAAATATTAACACGAGTTCAAAAATAAATTTAAATGTTGAAAACACTGAGGATTTAGGGATAAGCATTGATACAAAAAAATCATTTTCTGAAGTCCTATTAAATACACAAGAACACAGTACAGTAGGACATAGTTCAAATCAGGCTATGGCAGACAAAATGGCACATTTTGAACAACAACTCAATAAAAAACCTGACAAGGAAGAAAGGGAAAAAATGAGAAAAGAAATAGTAAATGAATTTCTAAATCAACCCCATGATAATGAACAAAATCTGTCAAATAAAACTGAAAGTCACACCGAATATGAAGAAAGCATAATATTGTTACCAAATGCAAATGCTACTTTTGAAAGGCTGCGAATTTTTGAAAAGTCTACCTTTATACAATTACAAATAAAAGAAAATTTGTCAGATGACGTCAATCCAACGACATTAAAGTATAAGCAAAATTTATTAATTCTACCCTACCCTCTTTATGGCTATATTGCTGGAAGTATGCACCGTGATATGGTACATGCAGGGGTAAAAAGGGTTCGTGATAATATAACATCTACATTTTATGTACAATATAAATCAAAATTGCGGAAAATAATTGAAGCCCATATAGGCTTATGTTGTACATGCATAAAATCCAAAAATAATCACTTAAGATTAAAGAGATTAACCTCAATTAATAGAAATAATAAATTTAGAAATACTGTGGTGGCAATGGACATATTAGAATTTAGTAAGAAATCAAAAATAGATGGAATAAAAGGAATACTTGTCTTTATGGATGTTGCCACCCAGTATATTACACTGCATTACCTACCAGACCTAAACTACGAAGACATTGAGAATGGCATAAGCCAGTACATTCTATTACATGGACATGTCAAAAACTTTTGGGCCGACAACGGCAAGAACATCAAAAATTCTAAAAGTCATTTATTTTTGAGAAAAATAGGCTCAAGATTTTTAGATAGTGCCGCTTATAAAAGTGCCTCGAGAGGCAATATCGAAAATAGGATTAAAGTAATCCAAAATTTAGTACGAATTGCAAGGGCACATGCCGCAGATATAAAAATTAAAACAGCATTAAGCACAGTAATACATATAGTGAATACAATAAAATTAATAGGAACAAAGCTAAGTCCCTATAACCTTCATTACCTTAGTTTGTATGGTTTTGAAGGTGGAATAGTGCAAAATGATAATTTATTTAGACCTAATTTTTCATTTGACCCCAAATCTCTATCCAAGAGATTTGAGGATTATCAGATTCCTTTTAAGCAATTACATGATGAAACACAAGAATTTATTTTCAACAGACAAGAAAAATTGTTGAAAAAACTTAACAAGAATAGGCATGACCATAACTATAAAGTGGGGCAGTTTTGCGTGCTGCGCCGTGACCATCTAAAAAAGAAATACTACGCAAAAAATAAACCAGTTTTTGATTTAATAGTATGGGTAATACTTCATATAGGAACACCCCTAATTACGATAAAAAATATCTGGAGCACTTCTACAAAGAAAGTGAACCCCACGCAAATAAAAATACTGCGTGAGGATTTAATAGGCGATTATCAATTACCCAGAAAGGTTGCTAAACACTTTAAGGTGTTGACCTTGCGGGATATCCGAAAATTTAACAAAATAAATAAAGCAAATAGAATACTGAGAAGTATATCAGACGACAAATCTAGTTCTAGAGTAGATTCACTGTCAAGTATTTAATCTTAGCTAAATTAAAGAAAGACAAATATCCTAGTTATATAGTAGCTATTCTCCTTTAATATTTAAAAACCCACCTTTCGTCATTGCGGCCAATTTCGGAAAGCTCAAGCTCATCGGACTCCAAGGGAAAATCTTGTCCATCAGTTCCTTGTTTTGTAACAGCATCTTGGACCTCGCTGTAAACATCCAGCTCCAGCCACGAGCCAGACAGGCAGATGTCCTGGAGCGAGGTGGGAAGGCTTCGGGTTCCGATGGGGCACAAACAAGGCAGAGATTTTGGAGTAGGGTCGCGCAGCGACGACGGGATTAGATCCATCTTTTGTTTAGCCACGTTATAACGTCGCTGGTAAGCATGCATTTCAGTTCGCAACCTCAAACACTCTACTCTAAGGCGTTGGGTTTTGGTATTCAAGATTCTATAGCGAATTTTTAACCCCTCCTCTTCGGTTTTAGATCTCTTCAACAGCTGGCGAACATTCCTCAAGTCACACCAAAGGCTGAGGGAGTTACAAATACAGGTCACCTGAAAATAAAAAATACAATTAATAAAATAAGTGATTAAAAAACACATTTGTTAGAATAAATGTAACATGTGTCATTCAAAAACAATAGACATAATAAAAAGCAAACAAGTAGTGTCCCCTGATCGCATGAGTATATATTGGGAGTTAGTAAGAATAATTCGACAGTTGGATTTATTGTACAACGCAATCATCCAAGCCAAAATCTGTCTATGCAGAGCTTGTAAGAAATTAAAAAGGAGAGAAGCTACACAGGAATCAGACGCACGTTTTTATCGATATATGGAGTTAAACTATCAACGTATGGCACGCCCTTATTTGAGAAGAATCATTTTAAGTTTAGCCGCACAAATTGGGTTAAATTTAGGGCAACAAAACTCTTTAGAGTAGTTAACCAATCATTCACTTAAATAAACTACACAAATTATTTTCAGTAAAACATCAGAAAATAAAGACAATACTTAAACTCTAAGTGAAAAACAATGATAGTTGTGAATTCACCAGAACTTTTTAGATGCTTTCCTAAGAAAAAACTCATGGAACTAGTGGATGCTGATATGAAACAAGAGGATGTGATTGTACTTTGCTATGATTATATTTTCTACTTCAACGCTATGTTCAGGGACTTGAAGTGGGTCCAAAGCGCCACCTGTGATGAGATATTTCATGACCAGCTGAGCGATCAAATTCGAAAGAACGGCGAATGGAAAGCCTTCTTGAAAAATTTGATCGCTTGGTTCCGCGAGTCCCCACGGAGTGAAAGGCTGACCAAAGTTTTCCTTGACCATGTGGCCAGCATCGACCATTCTATCAACAAATATCACTTAGCCATCAGGGAATGGGACTCTGCAGTATGGGAGGGGAGAGATAAACCTAGCCGGTTTCAGAGAGAACGACACGAGCTCCCCCACCACGAAGGAAGCCGACTTCAAAGCCTCGGTCGCCGACAACCTCGAGAACATGAAGATCACCGTGCTCACCGCAACCAAGACAGACGAGATAGACGTCACCAACAACTACAAGAACGCCGTGCTAACCATTACCAGCACGATACTCGTAACCTACTTGGAGAGTATCCTAGGGAACAACAACAAAGGCCAAGTGGACTACCAGCATGGGGTTTCAGAGCCTGGCCTACTAGGGGAGACCTTCGCCTACAACTTGATAGAGGAGCAGGACGTCGCCGCTGTGCCTCGGTTCAACCAATGCCACGCTATGACTCCGCCCCTAGAAACCACGATGGTTAAGAAAATTAATACCCATCCACTTAGATATTAGTCTAGAATAGCAACATATTTAATCCTTATTCATGATACCTATATTTAACCATATTATCCTTATTTAATCTTATTTAGCCATATTAATATTATAATCTTTATATGTTAATCTCTATATAATCAAAATATATTATAATCAATAAGCACAAAATGAGTTAATGTATCGCTTAAAAATAATTATGAATGATTGGTAAACTCTATTTAAAAAAGATAGGGATAAGTAGATTAAAAAAATTAATTGAAATCTTGATTCTATATTTAAGAAAACGAGAAAAAATCTAAAAAGTTTCTAAGCGACAATAGTAGGTTTTGCCTCAAAATAAATAAAATCGTAGCAGTAGAATGTGCGGCTGATGCCTAGAAAAGCTTCGCTCCCAGAAAATAGAATTGATATTAAAACGAAAACGCAAAATTGTAGAGTAGCTTACTTCCAAAAAATTTAATTGATAGGTCTATCTTAAATATGCATTAATACCTAAGTAAAACGTTAAAGGACCAATCCAAAAATAGTTTTCTATGAAAAAGTAATAATTAAAATAAAAAAAGTTCTATTTACTACAAAAAATCTATAATCGACGAACGTAAAAAGCTAATTTAAGTAAAGCTTCGCTCCGAAACTATTTTCATTTATTAATATTTCCCTTTTGTAAGAACAAATAAAGTGTTGAAAAAAGTTGACACATGTCAAATTTGAGCATAAACAGACCTAGGATGATTTTCAATTTAATTTAAATAATGCAAATTAGAATAAGTATTACGCCAGCTTGCTTATTTTGAAGTCCAACTTGCGAATCTTTTGAAACACACTCACACAGCCTAGTCTGCTGGTGTGTGTGCGTCACACCACTCAGTTAGGGATACACACACCCTAGTGCCATAAAGGCATACGCACACACAAGCCAATTAGCAGTAAAGTACATCTCAGAAGGTCACTGAGGGACACACACACACACACACACACCACCCGTGCTGCGCAAGCACACACACACACGCAAATACACTTAGCTTAGATAAAACATCAAACATACAAAATACAATTTTTATTAACAAAAAGTAACAAATTAATTAATAATCATATTAATAAAAAATTCTTCGCGTAGGCGTAAATATTCATCGAGAATAGGTCTCATGCGAACGACAACGGTCTCACGGTCGTCACCATAGCTGGGATATTGGGAGAGAAAGACACTATACAGGCGTTCCAAACGTTCATGAAATCCAGTAAGGAAACCTTCCCTAACTCTCATAGGCAATTCAGGATTGTTGAACCTGGTCACACTCTCATATTTAACTTCATCCAACACTTTATCCAATAAAACCTTAATATGATTCTGCATATTCTCAAAATTAAGATTATTTACAAGCAAGGCTTGAGAATTTTCCAGCACATTTTCTGCAAATGACATCTTCCAAACAGAAAATATAACTGATTAAAATACCATAATAACCATTCATTTTATACCAAAATAACCAGGTACACTAAGCTAGGGATACGAATCAAGCTCACGAGTAAACATCATTAACCTGTCATTAATCAATTCCTATTGGCTAATAGAATGCTGCATGATAATGCGCTAAATTACAGCGGCAAGCCTAAAATTACAATCTTTCCAATACAAATATTACAATATAAAATAAATCTAACCTTTAATAAAAAATATTAATAAATTATTACGCCGTTTAAAACAAATAAAAAACAAGTTTCCACAATTTATTGAAAAAATTAATTTGAAATCAATAAGAACAATATTTCGAAATCAAGGAAAGCTACCGCTGGTTTCCGCACAGATCCTGTTGGAAATTGAATCGAGTCTTCGACGAATATAATCAACATAATCATTCGAATACTCGATAAAATCATCGGCAAACGTAGCAGGCTTAGTATCATCTGGTGTGAAACGAATAACCCATTCAAATTCTAGATCCAGCAACTCTCTTCTAAAATTATCGCGATCAGTTTGAGAAGCTAAATCTCCGTATTCGCCGTTTTGTAGACCCACCACAATTTTGGCTATATTTCTAGTGAAATCGCCATAAATAACTTTTAAAGCCTCACGACCAGCAAATGTAGGCATTTTCGCAATAAGCAACCAAACACAACTGAAATTAAACAAAACAAACCAAGCAAACATCAACTAAAACACAAATATAAACCAATTCGCGCGCAAATTAAGCGCGCCAAATAACAAAGACCTAATACACCTGGAGAAATAAAAAACACCCCCTTTTTTAAACCGATTAAAATAAAAACTAATCTACACAACAACTGCAGGCAGCTAGACCATAAAAGAGGCGGCAAAATTATTAAAACAAAACAAAATTTTAGAAAATATAATATAAAACAAAATAAATAAAATAATTTTCACATTTATTAATGCATATTTGAAACACAAATAATTTGTCTAAACATGAAAAACTTGTAGCTGGTGAAACTCTACATCATCTTCTACGGTTTTCAACTTAGCAAGTTGAACATCTTCAGTTTCTCCTGGCAAAGGCCGACAGAGCAAGACCCTTGCGACTAAAGTCTCTTGGACACCCAATAGTCTAACCACCTCCTGTCTATCAACGGTAGGATCAGAGGTCTCAATCCTCGCTTGTAGATATCTATGTGCATTCCTCATGACGCTAGTCAAATCCTCCCAAATTAATCTAACAGTTTCGCTTGCAGCCATTCTTTTGAATATTCGCTAACCAACTAAAAGTAAAACCAAATGAAAAAAAACATTAAAACTCTGAGCACACCAGCTAAGAATACGCGCGCGCAAGGATAAATAAACCAGCCATAGAACAAAAACAAAATAGATCAGAGATATTTTCGAGCATACAAAACAACAAATAAATAAATATTACAAAATTTATTCATAAATTATGACAATAAATTTTATAAAACACTACAAATTGAAACTAAACTACAAATATAAATTTTAATATTCTTGCCAAATATCATAAACATTCTGGCCAACCAAGCCCATAGCATCTCGGAAAAATCGATCCAGTTTTGCAACCTTTTTATAGATAGGTTTCATCTTTCGGACAAAAGCCTCCTTGGTTTCTCCGAAAATGGGGCGGCTCAAGCTGAAATAGTTGAACAGTACATCCAATTCACGTAAACATTTTTTAGCCAAGATACAGATACCATCACCAGGATATTCCAAATAAGATTCGAACTGCTGCCGAGCACAACCAAACTCGTACTCTCGAATAAAATCCCAATCATCACAGGCACTCTCATAGGCATACTCATAACAAAAATCCGAATCCGTGGACTCCATCTCAGACATCTTTATTCCAAAGTTCAATAGAGAATGATAAATTCATAAAGCACAACTTATATTTATACTTAAAATTGTCAATAACACACATACAGATTACAAACAAACACACCGATATCAAAAAAGTCAAAATAACAAGCAAAAAATTTAAACCTTAGAATAAATAAGTAAAATTAAAATTTTGTTTCAAAAAGCGTTAAATTTATCAAAATACTAAATATAAGTTATAATCCTTATAGCGTTAACACACAACAGCAATAGAAAAAATAGCAAAATTAAAAATAACATTTTAGCTTGCATTTAAAATGTAATCCTTGCAATAAAACTTTTCAACACTAGCAAGATACGTAGATTTTAAACCATAATAACCAAATAAAATTAATTTCGAACATTAAAACGTCACAACACTCAACCATAAAAATAAAATACAAATTATAAAACACATCATATTTATTTATAAGAAAGAACAAACTAATTTATAATCATATTAGCATCAAATTCATCGCGCAGCTGATTATATCCATCCATAATAGGTCTAATACTAGCAACAAAGGATTCACGATCAGCACCAAATGCTGGTTGTAGGGCAAGAAATCTATCATATAGGCTATCCAAACGACCAAAGAATCCAGAATTCCAGAATTCTTCCCTAATTCTTATAGGCAACATTGGATCATCTAATCTAGCAAAACTAGCATAACGGGCCTCATCTTGAAATTTATCCAAAAGGAAAATAAAATTCAATCTTAAACTTTCAAACTGGCTATTATTCAACTCAAAAGCTTCAACTTTCTCCTCCTCTGTTAAAAGCATTTTCAAACAAAAAACCACAACTAATAAAACCAAAACAACAGCAAACTATTCTTATACCAAATACCCAAGCGAATAAACAAAACACGTGCATTTAACTCGCGAATACACCTCTTAAACCTGTCCTTTAAAACGAATTCTTATTGGACAACCAACCATAACCGAACCTTAGACAAAGAGAAACATAAAATAGCAACAAACTAATGTCCGAATAAAGCAGCAAATAAAATAAAATAACAACCCCTATCTATCTTTCACTCGACTAAATCTATATCACTAATACTCAGTCAGTCAAAATTCTAAAATGTCAGTAAAAAAGCGCTACTAGTCTTGAACAAATAATCACTTATAAGATAGATAGAAAATAATTTTTATCAAAATACACCCTCCCTCCCTACATCCCTGGAATTTAAATAATAAAAAGAGATATAAAAGCTACATATATGTCGTCAAAATACCCCTAAAAGGTAATTTTTTTTTTTTTTTTGCCACAGGGGGAGAGTATTTGCCATTGCAAATAACATTAAATCTTTTGGTTAATAAAAAATCCTTTAAAGTTTCATTCAAATAAAATAAGGGTAAAGTATGCATACGGCCTTATTCCTCAATAAAAGAAAAAAGAGGTCTTTTAGCTCAAATCAAAAAGGGCAACTAGCTCCCAAACTTATAAACAGATAAGAACGGGGCAATAGGTCAAAACATAGACCAAAAATAACTTTCCAAAGACCCTAAAATAAAAACAGGGAGGAAAGCACCATAGGTTATAAAAAACCAAATATATTGAAACTTAAAAAACATAAAAGGTACTCACCACAATAACCAAAAGAAAACACACAACGCCAGCCCCAACCAACAAGAGTGCTGGGCAAGCGGCCCGAAGGCCGTTCACGGGCGCCTCCTTCAAATCCGAGATATTTTCGGAACAGTTAAACAAGACAGGCGGCGCTGGATGTTGGTAGCGACTAAAAAAGGAAAAGATAGAATTAATAAATAATACTATTCTTCCTCTAATAAATACTTCTAAAAAAGTACAAAAAATAATCATTACCTACAAATAACATTAACTACAGAAGGCTCTAAGCAACGTAAAAAATCTTTGTGATAGTCCAACGAACCATCATGGAGATCAACACCAATCTCCTCACTACTATCTTCGTCGTAAACGTAGTTGGGATCCATAACAATAACTAATCAAAAACTGTAAGATTTCAGTGTATAATTTCACTGACTAAATAAAAAAGCAATATATATATCAAAATACTAATTATTACCTCGCAATCTGCTAAACAGCAGATAAAAAGATGGTAAATTAGCTTACAGCCAAATGGCCAAAGAATACTTCAGGTAGATCTGGGAAAGCAGAAAAATCTGAAAATAAAATAAATAAATTAGTAAAGAAATACCAAAAAATATATTAAAAAACTCTTATTAAAATGTCTTTAGATAATAAAACGCTAAAATAAGAGATAAATTAGCGGGTTAATGAGAACACTTTATTAAAATAAGTCCGATACTTAAAAAAGTTACTTACCACATAATAGAACAATAAGCTGGGGGAGCGCCCTCCACAACAGCAGCTTCGCGCTCAACAGCGGGGTTGCTCATAGGGGCTTCGATATCTTCAAGCTGGAGATCGTTGGCGGCCCCCCCCGGACGTGACCGGATATGAAACACCTGACCAAACGCCAGGGAAAAACGCCGGGAGAAGGCTTGCAGCTTGTCTTTTGGCAACACTGAAAATAAATCAAAATTAATAAAACATTATATATAAATTAAGATAAACCTTTTAAAGATCGGACCAATACTCAATAAATCTATTAATTGATATCATTTTAAAAAGCAATTATATTATTTTTATGTTTCAGCACAGCATATAAATCAGAGATTAAAAGATGGCGCCTGCATATAAAAAGCAAAAAGTTATATGCATAGGGGGAAGTTACTTTCAACGAGTAAGGTCCGAACTTGAAAAGGCAGGTTTTATTTTTGTTTTCCTAACAAATGTACAGATGTTATATTCATCAAACTTACCCCCCAGAAAAAGAGAAATAAAAAATAATTTCTTTGAATCCATTAGAAAAGAAATAAATAAAAACACACTAATACTGTTAAACTTAACAGGAAACTCCCTATTTGTCAATCAATGTAAAAAAGATCACCATAACCCAGAAAATACAACCGGTTTCGACAACAACAAAACAATGTCCTACATACAATGTATGAAGAATCTACTATGGTTTCTGATAAAAAATCTCAAGAGAAAAGGGATGGAATGGTCAGAAATGAGAGAAAGAATCGTGATCCTGCCAACCTCCCCAAGATTTATCTATACGTGTTGCCAAGATCCTGATCACCACACCCAAAATATAAAAACAATTCATGATACAGTGACATCAATGCAATTACATTTAAAAAATCATTTTACTATATCAAATGTACCAATAGTCCGAGTGGTGCCATTGCGCCACTGGACCAATTTCATCCTAATCAACCTAGACATAGACAAAATATTTCGTGCAGATATGGAATTTTTGAAAACACTGTGCAAAAGGAATTTCTCGTACTCCTTCCGAAATCTAGGAGGAAATAAGACTGCTCAAAAAATAATACTGAAATATGTGTTAGATTTGAAAAAAGACAATGGATTACACATCAAATCAGACTACAACAAATTATGGATCGATTACCTGCACTGTCTGGTATCACCCGACTATTCGATTAAAGCAACTGTATACAAAAAATTGCGTATTTATTATGATAAATTGAAAAATTAGGACGATTAAAAATGTTCGACTTTCAGTGGTTACATAAAAAACTAGACGATAGAACTAAAAAACTTTTTTTACTTTTAGGAAATGATTTTGTTAATCCTATCCTTACTATTTGGGGCTAGTAGTGGTGTCTTACAAGGGGAACAGGTCAGTTTTCTCAAGGAATCTCACTACCTACCAGTAGAAAGATTCCCTTCTTATTACCAAGACGTCATAAAATTCAAAATACAAATTCTAGGGGAAAAAGAGTTTAAAAACATTTTTAGAGATCAAATTCAACATGGCTTTTGGCAAGCTTTTAAATTCATTGCTAGGAGATATTTCCAAAACGAACAACTGAACCATATTGGTATAGGATTACTAGACTTAAAAAATAGTTTGGATAGAATCAAAAATGGCACTATTACATGTAAATTAGCTAACGTAGAGGATCTGATTATAGAATTATATGACATGATTACTACTAGTAACCCTATAACCACTGAAAGTCCTACTAGAAAAAAGCGTAGTGAGCCTAAAAAACCACGTCTTGACCCCGCAATTTCTAACAAACCCCCAGCAATAGCAGACCCAGCATTCCCAGCTTTCACTATGAGACAAATATTGGAAATAATTTTTGATAACGGTTTTGAAAATCCACCTACTCAATATAATGATAGACCCAGATCTGAACAACTAAAAATAAGTATATCAGTAAATTATGGAATCGAAAATTTAAGAAGAGAACAATTATTTAGAATAGGAAAACTAGGGAATTTTGATTTAAAAAGATACAATACCCGAGTACTAAAAAAGAAAGTAAGAAAAGGCATAGCTAAATTGCTAGGAATGGAAGGAATGCCAGACGAAGTGTTTCGCAGATATGTCAGCGATTCAACTTCTGGTTTAATCAACTTTTTGGATTCAAATAATCTTCCATTACCTGGTGCTAATTCAGCTGGCCCTTCTACCTCAAATAATATAAATACAAATAGTGACAGTCAAGACAACGGGGGTCAAAACATGGACTTAGGAGGACTCAATTATAACTATAATGATTATGACGACCCAAATTATAATCCTGACACAGACTCTGACGCTCAGATGAATTCGAGCTCCGACTCTGAAAGCGATAGCGATGAAATTCACGAAAGTGAACTAGATGAACTAGGGGATGAACAACCCCCTTCATCACCCTCAACAGTAGAACCAACATCTGAATCTTTACCTCCATCACCTCCTCCAACGCTACCTTCAACACAATCTGAATCTACCCCATCAACGGAAACCCCTCCAACTACTGAGGCTAGCTCTAACCCTACGGAAAAATCGAGCACAGCAACAGAAGCAAGTACAGACCCTACAACAAAAACGGAAACCCCTCCAACTACTGAAACTAGCTCTAACCCTACGGAAAAATCGAGCTCAGCAACAGTAGCGAATACTAATCCTACAACAAAAACAGAAGCTCCTATGATTTCTCCCAAACCTGAAGAACCACTGGAAGGTCATAGCCATGCAGCCTCCAACGGGGAAGCTCCTCTACCTGGTCATTCTCCACCTGTGAAAGAAGAATCTCATCTACCTGAAAACTCTTCTCCTGCGACAGAAGAATCTCATTTACCTGAAAATTCTTCTCCTGCAGCAGAAGAATCTCACTTACCTGAACACACTCCACCCACAAAACCTGAAGACATCCTAGTTAAACCCGACGTAGAATCTTATCTATCCAGAGACATGGAAGATTCCATCTCAAATACCAATCATATAAAACCAGAAAACAATCTTAACACGGAAATGGAGGTTGACAATGACGACCCTAACCCAATAAAACCCGAAAATAATTCCGAATCACAAATGGAAGTCAGTGGGGAAAGTAATGCTTCAATAAAACCTTTACCTAAAGAGGAAAATAATAGAAAGGGGCTAAGATGTGTACCACTAAATAGGCTGACAGAGGAAATAATGGAGGTGGATCTAACAGAGTGTGATGATCCCAACCACGTAAATATACTACAAACTATTTTTGATCTAAGACAACATCTAGGACAACTTGTTAATCAAGCAGCTAGTAAAGATAGCGAAATAACAAGGTTAAAAGATCATATAGAAGATTTAGAAAACATCATTAAACTGGAAACACAGGAAAGAACCAGGCTAGAAAATTTACAACGAGATTGTTCAGCAAGCTTAGCACATTTATCAACAACATACCAGGACTTAGGTCGAAGGTATGATGACCTAGAAACGCAAAATCATGCCTTATTTGGAAGTAAATTAACACTAGAAAGTAGAATAACAGCTGAAAAAACAAGAGCTGACACAGCGGAAGGAAGATGGGCAGAATTAAATGAATTATACGAACAAATAACGGCTGAAAAATTAAGTGCTGATTTAAGTCTCAATGAACTTAAAAGTACTGTAACATCACTAACAATAGACAACAAACAGATTAACAACGATAAAGAACTACTAACAATAAGGTTAGAGAATTGCGAAAAAAGGACAAATACTCTAGAAAAGAATCTCCAAGAATTAAATCAAAATATATTTGCTTTGCAAAAAGAAATAAATAGACTAGAATTAGAAAGAAATAAAGCCATTAACGAAAAAACTACAGTTCAAAATCAATTAGATACCTTAATATTCCAAAAAGATAGGTTTAAAGATGATAAGGTAAACTGGTTAAATAAAGAAATAAAAGAAATAGAAATAAAAAGGGGTTCTTTAGAAAATAAATTGGAAGACTGCCAAAAAACTATCAAAGACCTAACACTAGAAAAAGAAAAGGCTCAAAAAGACTATGGAAAAAACATCTTACAAATAAGGGAGAAAATGTCACGAGAGATTTCAGATTTAAAAGAACAACTTCAATCTGCTACTTCATACATCAATGAAGGGATTGAAACGGAAAAAATTCTGCAAAATGACAAAGCAGTGGCAAAAAACAAAGAACTAAAACTTGTCGCTGAAAAAATCGCATTACAAAATAATATAATCTCCATTGACTCAATGTTAAAATCAAAAACATTAAAAAACCGCTATCTTAGAGGCCTATTCAAGAAAACTATGGGGAAAAATAGGGATTTAAAAAAGCAAAATCGTATTCTAAAACGGCAAATACTTGAAGGCAATAATTTACCAATCAACGCACCAAAAGTGGAGAATGAAACTCCTCCATCTTCTGAAAATCCTGCAACACCGGCCGGATCAAGTTCCGAAGCACCTCCAGCTAACAATGGAGGACAATCAGAATCGAACGCCGCACCTCCTGGTAATAGTGAAGCACCTCCAACAAACAGTGAAAAACCTCCAGCCAATGCTGGATCATCCCAAGAAAATAACAATGGAGGACAAAATAATAACAATGGAGGACAAAATAATAACATTGGAGGACAAAATAATAATAATGGAGATCAAAATAATAACGATAGGTCAGAACAATCTGAAAAAGGAGACAGTGGCGAAGGTGATGACGAATCTGATTATCCAGACTTCAGAACATCCGAAGAAGTCCTGTCTCAAATTAATCTAGCTTATGATGAAATTAAAAAGATAAAAAACTTAGTACAAACTCCTGAAACTAGACAAAGATTAATAAGATTGGAAACAAAATATGACACTTTAACTGAAATTTTAGCAGGATTAACACAAAATAGCGAAAAAATTCAGAATACGCTAGAATCTATACCAAATAGTGGATTTACACCACTCTACTCCAAAATCAATTTTAGGAAAACATTAAAGTTACAGGAATTTGACTTAGGCCTCAGAATACAAAAAATCTATGACATCTTAAAAGGGACCAAAACACCTTTGAGACAAAGAATATACCGCCGTATCATGGAAGAAATAGACCTAATATCAAATTATCTAATTAATATTATCCCATTGGGGGATCAACCTAAAGTGATTGATCCCACCTTGCTACGAGAATGCGTGGATTTAGTAGCTGCTGATAAACCTATAATAAGCATGTTGTACCATGATGATTATTTATGGGCCTTTAATACTGATAAACATTATGGATACAAATACAAATCGATGTGGTTTGGTGGTGTGCCACAATGGGCTTTGCGAGAAAGGACGATTTTTTCATCTACCTTTCCCCCAGAGCTCCTTTGTGACAAAACACTAATCCATCATCACTCTGTATATTGCTTAGGAAGACATATAAGAGTAGAGGACAACAAATGCATAAAGGACACAATGAAAAGTTGCGATTATACTTTTACATTTTCAGCAGACGCACACACAGAATTAATAGAGGACCTAACTTATGCCTGCAACACTACCTGTGAAATTTACCAACACGAAGGAAATCCTATCGCCAGCTTTCTTATGACGCCGGACATTATTAACAAATATTTTGGAAAAACCGGATCTTTCAATGATATCTTAGGGGTAATTTACGATTTTATAGTGCAACACTGGTGGGCAATTTTCGTTTGGGTTTCCTTTGGAGGTTTTAACGTGCTCATAGTCATTGTTACATGTTTTAGTAATTATTTCATTAGTAACGAAGGAGAATTCAGATGGTTCCCTTGCACAAAAAATGACGCAAAAAATTTAGCAAAATGTTGTTGTTGCAAAGAACAAGAAATTAGACATACTGAATATGAGCTCGTTAACCTCCAGGGGCCAGCCGTTTGAAGGGTCGGCCACCAGTGTACATTAAAAAATTCCTCTAACAAAATAAATAAAACCCTCTAAAATCTTAAAAATCCAGGTTTATCTAGAAAAAACATACATTCAATTGCCGTATTACTAATTTTATTTTTAGGTACCTATATATACACATATTTTTAGACCGACAAATTAGGAAAATTGTACAACAGCCACACAGTACCAGAAATTACCAGGATAACCGAAAAAACCATTAAAATTCCAAAAAGGACCAAAAGACAATAACTAGACATTTAAAACGAAAATGACTGCTTTGCAAAAAACTACGACATTCAAATCTTAACATTATCATGCCACAAAATCTAATTTTGCTTAATTATAAAAACATATAAAAAACCTCCATATTGTTCTAAAAAATATAAAAGAATAATTCAAAATCAAATTAAATCAGTTACAATTAAAACTTGAGACTGGACACATGTGTTTGAAATCATACTTAACCTTTATTGATCATAATTCAAATAAAAATAGTTTGGTAGAAGAACAATTTTCAAGGTAAACTACAGTTTTTCCATTACAAAATAATTTTAATAAGCCAAACATGAAAAATTACCACCCGATACCTCTAAAACCAATGCTTACTTCTCCATTTTTAATTAAACTTTCAAAACAATTTTGATACATCCCAATCACTAATTAATAATTTTGCTATACTTAATCAAAAAAGGCTAAATTAATCCGGGATAAAGGAATAAACAAAATCTTTAATGATTTTTAAATATTTTTAGAATAAACAATCAGAGTGTGCATTTCCTAAAGACGAGAAGTTATTAGCCGCGGCTGTAAAGTCCCGCAAATACAGCGTCACCGCTCAGGGTGGTTCTACCACCTGTATTTGTTAGGGCAAACCCGCCTATCCCAGCCACGCTCAGGTGGACAATCGAGAGGATTGACAATGGCTGATAATTTTTCAGGAAGGACAGCTCCAATTGAAGGGGAAAATAATTATATTGGGCAAAATGAAATTTATCCCGAGGGACAATACCAATCTGTCCTAACCGAAGCCTTAAGAAAGCTGATGTTATCAGCTGAACATAAAGATTTCCCATCAGGAGAACTAATGCAATTGGTTGAGAGGAATCAGACCGTTTATACCCCAAAACACAGACGTCCAATTACCACGTCTGAAATATTAACTATGTGTCCTAATCAATGGTTAGGAGGGGAAGTAATGTTTGCCTTTTTAATGGAGGAACTGGGTCACCTTGAAAATGTCGCTATCCTACATACCTACTTTGGCGAATTTCTAAAAAGTAACAGCCGAGAGGAACTAAACCAAATATATGACGGACAACTAAATACCATGTTAGACCGAGAAATAGTCCTAATTCCCCTTCACCTAAGGGGGAACCACTGGGCTTTCGTTATAGTCTGTAAATCAAACAATACAATAGAATACTATGATTCGCTTCTCAAATGGGACCTAGCAGATCATAGAAAAAGTATTGTTGAAAATCTGCAAAAACTACACAACATTTTTGTAGAAGAAAAAATCCTAAACACACCTGTAATCGTTAGTATCGTCAACGATGCGCCACAACAAATAAACCTAACTGACTGTGGCCTTTTCGTCTGTAAAACGGCAGTTGCCTTGGTCAGGGGAGAACCACTCAACTTTGGCGGTCAAGATCTAAACTACTATCGAAAAACCATAGTCAAAAGCGTTCTTGGCATTGACAGCAATGATGCCCCGGCAAATTCTGCGAATACACTACAACCATCAACACCAAGCCTGGAAGAAACCATAGATATGGACTTAAACATCACTTTCCAGGATCTCCCTGCCTATAACGAAATGTTAGACGACATTTTTGCTGAAATAGACAATGACTTAGCTAGCGCCCATCAACCAACCCAACAGGACGACCAGCCAAGCATGGAAAGTACAATGGACCAACCAACCCCAATGGACAGCGTCAGCCAACTACCTGTAACAGCAGCAGAGGTTGAAGATCCTTTCCTACTATGGAACCAAAAACACCATGAACAACTAGAATATCTTAGAACAACCACTATCCCTTATCTAGACTTTAACCAAGACAAGGTTTTGTGTACACATAACTTTTTAGGATGCTACAAAGATTGCAGGAAAATGTCAGAAGTTGTCCTAGTACTAAAACGACAATATAATGTGGTTGGGGATCATAAATGGACCTTTTTGCAAAAAGAAGCCAGACAAGACGGGCGTTTCATCATAGATTGGTTTCTAAAAACCCCCGTGTACGACATAGATATTGAACCAATGGCCTTTTTACCAGGAAACAGGAAAACTCTAAGCAGAATGATAAAAATTATAAAACGCATCAACAGACACCAACTGGACCCAGCCCAACAACAAATGATAGACAAAAAACTCAATATGTTCCACAATAATCCTGAATACCACAAGGCAAAAATACGTGAAACCAGGAAGATTCCAACAAAAAGGACCACCAAACGACAACGAAACCAAATGTAATGAAGATCTACCACTGGAAACAAAAACGCAAAAAAAAAAAGGATTTTATTTTTTTTACTCAAAAAACCCAAAACAAATTTTAACCCAAAAAACCCCAAGCAAAGTTAATTTTTAATCAAAACCCAAAACAAAACTTATTTTTACTCAAGACCCAAAAGCAAAGTTTCCTACTTTTAAAAAAGGGAAAATTTAAAAAATCTTTAAAATAAGATAACACGAAAAAGCTAATGCTGGCTAAAAAACTGTAAAAAATCTAAAGTTAAAAAAGGGAGAAACTACTCTATAACTAAGTTGCCTTAAATAATAAAATACGATAATATATGTAATATATTCGGGGAAATATCTGATCAATGATACCTTTCTGTCACTGCTAGCTGCTCTTATGTAAATAATATAAATGGAAAGGGGTGACATTGATCAGACGGTTCCTTTGACCAATAATTTAAAATATGGTAAACTGATTGAAAAATACACAAATAAAAGAGGCTAAATTGTTTGAGTATTTTACTTTCAGCAAATAAAGTAGTAAACTTAAAATATATTAAAAAAATCGGTCAAAATCAAAATAAAACGAACTATGCACTTACGGAATTTCGCAGAAAGAAGGATGATCAGCAGAGAGATAAGAGTCAGTATGGCTATTAACACATCTCCGGACACTGGATCAGCCGGGCTGATCATGTCAAGCCCGGCCTTCTCTAACTGATGCAACGTATTCTGAAAAAAGGAAAATCATTTACTTATCAAAAAAGAATAATTAAAACACAATAAAATAAATAAAATATAAAATTCAAACACAAAACAACTGCTATGCGATAAGCGCAATACAGGGATGTTTGAAATTTTATATGACTATGAAAATGAAAAAAGTTTCTTTAAAAAATACGTATAAAATTTAGTCCGAAAAAGATATTTATTTATCGCAATAGGGAGACTAAATATTATACAATTTTAAATTATGGAATAGAGAATTTTTAAGAAAACTGATATAAATGATTTACGTTGAAACTAAGCGATAATGACCGAAAATATTGTAATTAATGTAATATTGTAATTAATGTAATAACATTTTATGTTTATTAAAATCAGCAAATAAAAGAAGAAAACTAAACCAATAACAGAAGCTGATTCTAATAAATATAAAATTATTAATATTAAGGGAATACATTATTGTGATTGAAATACTCATTTGATAAAACATTATCTATTATAGTAAAAAAGTCTCCATAGAAAAAACAGGATTCAGTGCCGGAACAATAAAAAGGTATATTTACCTGAAGAAACAACCGGTCCTCCTCCTTATCCCTGCCTGGCTGCCCTAACATCTCTACCAGCTTACCGCCGGTGTAGATGTTTAGGGCATTAAACTGTTGCATGGTGAGATTATACTCGGCCAAGACCGAGTATAACCTCCCCATGGCAACTTCGTTTAACATAATGCCTGACAAAAATAAGTTTCGCACAAAATAAATCAATGAAATGTGATGGCAGAAAGTAATCGAAGATTCTGAAAAATAAGAATCACTTTTAATAATATCAAAATGAAGAATTGATTCCTCATTCGACAAGAAAAAACTTATCACCGAAGGCTAATTCGAAGGGAAAATATATTGAAATTATCACCTAGCCTTAAATTATGCATTTACACATGCATTTCATATATTTTTAACCTATAAAAGATGATTTTTCACTGTATTTTTCCCTTTTTAGAAAATAAGAAATTTCAGCGTGACGCCACCTTAAAGTAAACTAAAACCGGCATGGTTATTCAATATGGCGTACTCTGGAGTGTACGCGGCATTCGCGAAATATGTGAGATAAGACGACATTTAGCCATCGGTATAAGTATTTTTGGTCATTTTATGATTATAAAATAATAACTTTAACAATATCGTAAATATAGTATTTAAAAATTTTTTCTTTGTACAAAAAACACAAAAAAATCATTAAAATAATAAACGAAAGATATCCTATGATTTAAAACACCTCAAAAACCAAGGCTGTATGAAACACGGGTCATCTTTAGCCTCTTGAAACGTGTTATAATCGAGCTTTTCTTTCTGAGGGGGGTGCATGGTTCGTCCTTTTCCCCTAAACCGATTCTATGACTGACTTGTAGAGTAGCTTTACTGGGAAAAAGCCAACCCATACCTTAAATTATGCATTTATTCTAGCGAAAGTAAAAGATTATAAAAATATTATCAAAATTAGACAAACTTAAAACAATTTAATATAACTTTTAAGTAAAAAAGCTTGTATAAAGACCTATCTATTAAAATGGGGAAATAAGATCTATAAAACGAAGACCCTAAAAGATTATATTAGAGAACATAACCCTTTTAATAGAATGGTCATAGTACAGCTAAAAAATTATTAGCAAATATTGTCAATATAAATTAAAATTAGTAAAACAACACAAGAATCATAAATTTAGAGGTTTCGTGATAAAAAACTAAATTAAAAGAATGAAAATCTGTGAAAATTAAAGAAGACATTGAAAAAACATAATTAGAAAAAACTAATTCGAAACCAATAGTTTAATGTATTCTTGATGTAAAATAAAATAAAATGTGATCTTACTAATTTATGAAATTTGTGATTTAGCTGAATTAAACACACACTATTAAATGCAAAATCTTAAAAATCAGGTCGCCAATTTTTAATTAAACATAAAAATCAACACAAAATAAAAGTCATTCTTTTTGTCTCTCCTTTTTGCATAGGCCTCAGGCCTATAAAAGTGAACCTGGAAGAGAGAAAAAGTCAGTCGTTTCACGGAATTTATATATCACACAAACTCTATTTGAAATTTCTAAAATTTAAGGGAAGACTCCCTTCTCTTTCTTTGGAATTTTCTTGAGAGTCTTGGCGGCTCAAACTTAGGATTTTACATTTGGAACACACCTAAAAAGTAAAAAGTTTTGTTAGATAAATTCATAATACTTTGTTAAATAAATTATAGAATATCATTTTGGTGTTGGTCAATTGAGATAAATTTAAGAATAGGGCCTCCTTAGGGCCTAAAAGCTTAGGTATCCGGACGGATAGTTATCTCCAAATTTTCTTCTGAAGAGAACTCCTATAGCGCGGTACTAGGTACCAGCAAGTCGCAAGTCACTACGGGGCTAAATAGGAATAACACAGGGAAGGTACAGTGGTGGCTCGGCTACCAACGGTTGATGATAGCACGCTATCTGACGGCCGATACTAACAACTGTATCCTCCCCCAGCTTCTGAAGTATAGGAAAGTTGGAGATCGTTATCTATTCGGACAATTTAACATTTTCGGATTAGAACTTTGAATAAGTTCACGTCTTAAAGGTAGTTTTGCTTTGTTAATACTCTGGAAGATCGGTTCTTAGCTAGACCTAGTGATTTTCTTACCTGACAAAGGTACCTAACAAAGAATCTCACGCCTCACGGGGCTGTAGGCAGCAGAACGGAATGTTGTAGCTGTGTTCGCATGGCTCTAGTAATCACAACAGATCCTTCCAGTCCAAAAGTGTTGGCAGAGTTAGCTACCTAGGAACAAAAGGATTCTTAGAATAAAATAACAGTATAAAGTTATCAATAATATTCTAATGCCATTTTCGGAATAGGGCTTATAGGCAAAGATTGTCCCTTAAATATATTTGGGTTTAGGATCGGTGTAAAATAGTATCACCATTCTAAGGTTGAATATATTTGACAAAACAGGGATTAGTGCGTCGCTGATCTGGAAAGGAGACACTGGTGAGAGATTGTGGTTCTGTGATAAAGGACTACATTTGTCCCTGGAACCCGGAGGCGACCCAAACCTCAACTTAATAAACCAACAAATCAAAATTCCCCAAAGTTGTTAAGCCAACGAATAAGAAAACGTTGTTATAAAACTTTGGGGACTAGTGTAATAAACAGTCCAATAATCCCTCTTTTTATGGTATTCTAGGACAGGGGATAAAGGATTAGGTATCTTTATACATATCTAGGATCTTAAGGGATAAGACAATGGATAAATTGATATACATTCCTTGTGATGATAAACAAAATTCTCCCTCAGATTACAAAGTTCAAACCAACCAATAAAGATTTGATTTTGGAACCCAATGCCTCAAATCAACGAAAGTTATGGGATCTTAAGGGACAATAAATTGATATACATTAATAATATCCACCCTCCTGTAGATTAAAAAGTTTGGACACTGCTTTTTATCAATCAAAATTTAATAAGAATATCGACAGTTTTTAAGCCAACGAATAAGAGAGCATACATTAATGAAGATTATTTTTAGAAATACAACTTACAATACATCTTAACCCTAATGCTAATGCTAATGATTCAGTACTAGCTATGTCATATTATTATTGGTGTTTATTCACATCCGCACATGAATAATAAGATCAAATAATCTGAAAATCTGGTGATAATTCTCATTTTTAAAAAACTACTCTTTGATTAGTATAGTTCCGTCCGTCTATCTGTAACGGATAGCTCTTTGGTTTGCTTAGACAAGTAAGAATTGTCATAACGATTTTAAAATTTGTATGGCGATTCCTTTAGATACAAGTTACACTGTTATAATCATGTACTATAAATGTCTTTAACCAGTATCCAGTATTTAGCAATTTTGCAACATGTTCAATTTTGTTTCGACTTACAAATTTGTATTCTACTTTTTAAAACTCTAATACTCTACAAGTGTTATTGTTCGATTGTCCTACCGTCTGATTCTAAAACTTCATTAATGTTGTCATGTTGATTATTTTTTTTGCAACAATGAAAACTTACTATGAGGATTTGGTATAATGTTCAGAAGTGAATGCACACCCACATAATTGATACAGAACAGATATAAGAATCTAACTTATAACAAGTGGAATTATTTGATCAATAAAAATGACGATTACATCAAATAGCAGGGAAGATATAAAAGATATTTAACCAATCACATGGTCGAATGACATAGAAAAGATAGAGATCTAAAGGGATAAGACAATGGCAGATGCACAAAAAATTACCTCTTCTGTAGATTAAGATTAGTGGTTGAAACGTTTGAACACTCATCTTAATGAAGCAACCAATCAAATTCACTAAAGTCTCTGCGGGATAATGGGACAAAGTGTCTCAAAAATCAGCCATGTGACGTCATAAAAATGGAGATGTGGAAAAGAAAACCCCTAAAAAATACATGGACAATCCATCATTTTTATAACGTCACGTGGCTGACTTTTGAAACACTTTGTACCAATACATTGCGGGGTTAACATTATTGCCTTATCAAACCTAAAATTTTTTTTTATGATTTGCTTACGATCAATGTTAGATTGTTGTATTTTTTCATGCTAAGAAAACCAAGGAGTGAGGGGCCATTGGGTTGCTAATTACACTAGTCCCTAAAGTTTTAGAATAATGTTGCTAATTCCTTGGCTTAACATCTGTGTCGGGATTAGTGTCCAAACATTTCATCCACTAATTGTAATCTACATAAGGGATAAATTTGTGTATCATCATTGGGGATGTACATCAATTTATCGGCCCCTTAGATCCCTGTAAGAAAACAGAATAATGTACATAACCTTTGTATATAGTTTTATAGAGATACATAGAGTACATTAAATGGTGGTAAATGAAATTAAATTAGAGATAATCAGAAGCAATCAGAGTTTATTTACCCTGTAGACTTTTGTACTTATATTATATCAACAAAGGGTTTATACATTGTAATGTGTCAGTCAATATCACTTTTATAAAAGGCCAAACAGTCGAATTCATACAAAATTATATATATCAAACCAGCATGTAAATTTATAGCTATGATCTTAAATGTTGCCATCATTGTTTCAGTTTAAAGTTTGATATCGGCCAGTATCAAATGCGCTTGTGATATCAAAATACGCCTTACAGAAACAAAGTGTTATTATGAATAATTTTGACTATCTTTATTCAATTTTAATATTTTTTTACACGATAAACTTTTATATTTGAAGAGGAAGGAGGGGGAAAACAAAAGTAAAAAAACACATTCCCGTCACCTTTTGTGAAGCTTCCCTAAAAAAATCAATAATTAGCTAGGTTATAAGGGCCAAACAAAAAAGTTTACTACTTTGTATATTAGAATTATCTTATTATCTGGATTTTCGAAAAAGTGATTCCTAGGACTATCAAATTAAAACTTATTTATGTTTAGTTGTCTGATAAACTGATATTTTGCTTTGCTTTCATGAATGTTATCATCTTTGTTCTAAAGAAGATTTGTGGATGGTTTTACTCCATTGCATTCCATAGGGAAAGTACAAATATTTTATTCCCTTCCCATGGCAAAAATTAGTCCTCGTCAGCCGCAAAAAACTACAATTTGGCTGCGAAATGTTGTCTTACTTGCAGATGCGGCCTGCAGCTGAACAAAACGCATGCGGCTGTGGATTGTCAAAAGTAAGCAGTTTTCAATGCTTCGATATTTTACTTATTAGCGGATGCGGTTTCGTCTTTAGTTGCGGCAGTCGAACCCTGACAAAAACTGCGAAAACTTTGTGACCAAATTAATTTTCCACTGACGCCGAATTAGGACAATATTTGTCATAACTTTTACTAATATTGTTTCCCTTATTAATAAGGCTGCTACAATATAGATACAAAATCTAAACTTAATTGGATTTTTTTTACTTCAAGTGATGGCTTTTTATGCATAGAACTCAATTAAACCAATTTTTTTCGTGTATCTATTTAATATCGTTGCGCATTTTCAATTATTCTTAAAAGATAGCAATGTTTATACCCTTAAACATGTAGATTAAATTTAAGAGTATTAAAATAGCATAAATCTATCCCAAGACTTAATTATAAAACTAGCTAAGGCTTCCCTGATAGGGTGATAGGGAAAACTTAATCTGTTATTGGTTAGCGAGATCTTTAGACAACAAAAAAATATTACCATCTAATACTAAAGTGGATCCTCTACCTACCAAGAAAATAGCTTAAAACTATCACAGGACCATTAAGTATATTCCCCAAAACCTAGAGCCCAATTGTTTCAGCAGTTACCGATATCTTAAGCTTCAGACAGACTTCGTTTTGATTGATATAATAACTCAATCTGCACTATACACTAGTGTGGCCCAAATGAAGGTCTAAATCGCTTTTCAATGTGCGTTATGTAAAAATAGGTTATGTATTGTTTGTAGATTTTAGCCCTATAATTGATTTTAACCCATTAGTGACGAACCGGCTTTTAACGCCCGGTTCCAGAAAATGCCAAAAAAAACTGGTTTTCAGTTTCAGGATTGAATCATGCTCGCATGAGCCTAACCTTTACTGCGCTGTTTTTCAATTCCCCCCAGAGAGAAGCGTTTCTATCTATTAGGTCGGCCACAATCTTTCATCGAAAATGGGTGAACCAAAAAAAACAAGGTGATTTAAAATACCCCTTCTAACTTTTTTGTTTATGAAGTAAAGTTAGTGATTTTTTTCGTGAAATTTAAAGTTTATTGGCAACTACATTCATTTGTGAAATCGTTTTATTCAAATTATTATTTTTTATATGATTTTTTTATCATTTAATTATGTTCTATATAACTCCGGTTCGGCGTGAGTAAAAATACCCGAAAGTTTTATTGCCCGGCTCGGCGTGAGTAAAAATACCCGAATTTAACTTTTCAACCATTAGATATATTAGATATTTTTTATCATTTATTATTCTCTTCAAATGTAAAAATTTCTTTATTTCCCAATGATAAATATAATTGATAGATAGATAAATAAAAGGATCGATAGATAGATAGATAGATAGACTGATATATAGGGATAAGACAATGGCCGATAAATATATGTAGATTCCCAATGATAATCAACAATTGTTAGATAGATAAATAAAAGGATGGATGGATAGATAGATAGACTGATATATAGGGATAAGACAATGGCCGATAAATTTATGTAGATTCCCAATGATAATCAACAATTGTTAGATAGATAAATAAAAGGATGGATGGACAGATAGATAGATATATCTTGGTTTAGACTTTATTACATAAATATTTTTAAGGGGTGGGGGGGGGGGGGATATGTTTTTTTCTCTCAAAAAAAACAATACTATTTTAAATTTTGATTATCTTGTCATAGCCCTGCAGGATGGGGGCATAACACACGAAAATTCAATTATTATTACTTGTAAATATGATGGTTTTAGGCCATTTTCATTATCTTGACATCGCCTTCAGGATGGGGGCGTAACTAACCAGTATTCTTTGTTAATTTGATGGTTTCAGGCCATTTTGCTTATCTTGACATTTCCCCACAGGATGGGGGCGTAACTAACCAGTATTCTATGCAAATTTGATTGTTTTAGGCCTTTTTTGTTATCTTGATATTACTGTATTATTCTATTCTTTTGTTTGTGATATTTTTTAAATACTTTAGGCCAAAGATATGTAATAAGTCTTTTCTAGTCTTTCCTTTATCAATAAAAATTATATTTTTTTATATATTTGTCAATTACTGATACTACTAGAATAGTACACCTTTTATGATAAACGGCAATTTTTCTTTCTCTTTTTTTTACTTCTGGTTTACAATCAACTAACACTTTTTTAAAGAGAATATCTTGGAATAATCTTTGTTTAATATTGTTATAATAACTTTTATAATTCAGATGTAAACGTTTTTATGTATATAATTAAGACAAATAAAGAATCAAATAATAATAAAAGAATAGTTGCTACTCTATAATTCACTTTGGACGTTCAAAAATTACATTATCAATATCCCTCCCATTATTATCAATACAAATATTAGCAAAAGTTTTAAAACTTCCTCGAAATGGGCTTTTTTAACCGAAAACGGCGGCACCTATAGCCAAAATCTTAAATGTGATATAAATTGTTTTGTATGTTAGTTGTAGCTCTATCAATTACATGAGGTTATGTAGTTTTCAATTACGGATCGTATCAAAGTTCTAAAAAGTGTTCATCTCACTTTAGGCGTTTAAAAATTACATTTTTAACTTTTTGGGCCAAAAAACCGGGTATTTAGGTCGCAAACGGGCTTTAATGCCGGGGGAAAGCACCAAAAAACGCCAAAAACGGTTATTAATGCCGAAAGGTTTTTTTACTCGCGCCGAACCGGGTTTTATTGCAACTTTCCTGTGCACGCCACTAGAGCAAAACAAAAAAATTGGAATTACGTTTTTACCATTATAAAGCTTCCCTGAGATTTTCAGCTCGATCGGTCCATAAAAGTGGCGCTCGGCACTAATGGGTTAAGAAAAAATCTATCGCTATCTCGTCAAATGCATATTTATTTTCACCTTTAATTCCCCAAATTATGAAAGACTTACACCAGATATAAAGCAAAACATCAAATTTTCTGTCTGTTTGTTTACAAACATTGGAATAAAATATTAAAATCACCAGGAATAAACATATGAAGAAAGAAAGTATAAAAATTTATTTATGTACAATTACAATAATTTGGGAAAGCTAATTCATACTGCAAAATTATTGAAGAAAAATAATTAAAGATAAGCCTTACTCTTTATTCCTGGTTTAATAAAAAACAATCAAATTATTTTTTGCAATATTAATTTTTTTATTAGTATGCTTTTTTTAAAGTTGAATATGAGAATAAGTATATTACATATTTTTTTACCTTCATTTAATTTTTTATTTAAGTAAATTGTCTCATTATTGGCGACAATGTCTGTTGAGCCATGAAATTTATTAAAAACACTTTTTCCTATTTTATGTCTTTAAAATGTATATTTTTAGAGTTTTTCATCATTTCTCTTCTCATAAGACTAATAGCTACTGTTTTAGTTCAATTTCTTACACAAATTATCAATTTAAATAAAACAATGTTTTTAGATGTTTTTTGGAATTATTCGGCAGGAATGGCGGTTCTGCCTACTTTTCATGATTGCTTTATATTTGAACTCTTGTTACATTATTTCAGGTTGGCAGTTCTTTAATTATTTCTTGTTAAAATCATGAAAATATGAAGTTTTTGATAAAAAGCTTAAGATAATTTCGAGATCAATTTTCATTGTAGAGAGGTCTAGTTTTCACTAAAAGGTCTACATTTGAGCCGGTAACAACTTCAAAGTATCCGCAAATTGATATGGTAAAGATTTAAAAATTCATGTTTTTTTGGGCCAGTCTACTATACACTCTCCAAAAGTGATAATTTTGACACCCTTATAATTATACTCCTATTATTTCCCTTACATAGCAAATTAATATTGTCATTAACTAGGCTTTGGATAATGATGCAGCCTGCAAGGATAATTTTGTCCACTATCAGTGGAGTTGTATCAGGGTTCTAAAGGGATAGGACAATGGACTTTAAAGTTATCTATTCTGCATAGATTTAAAATAATGGTTGAAAAGTTTAAACCACTTAATCAAGATTTAATAAAAGTGCCAAAAGTTTATATTCCAACCAATAAGATAAACTCTTTCTAAAACTTTGGGTATTAATATAATTTAAAGTCAAGTTCCTCTTTTTTTTTGTAATATTATTTTTATTTGAAATGATAATACTTTTAGCAAAAATTACATTTCTTAATAAGTTGAATTTTTTGCCTATTGTAGGCAAGGTTAGGTGAAGTAAATACTTTAAGAGCCCCACATGGAACGTATCCCAAAGAGACTCCTCTATAAGTATAAAATTCTATACATACAATATTATTTTAAAAGAAAACAAAATATGTAGTACAAAATAGGGTTGGGCCGGATACTTTTTTGGCCGGATACCGGATACCGGATATTCGGCTGATTTCAAACGCCGGATATCCGGTAACCGGCCGGATATCCGGCTAACGCCGGATATCCGGCAAATATCCGGTTATCCGGCCGGATAACCGGCCAAATTACCAGATACTAAAGTAGCAAAAAAAAATTTCTTCAAAAATCTTTTATAAATTTACATAAAGTTAAACTTGTTCAGAAAAAATGTTCTTCTAGCTTCAATAATAAGAAAATTATAGCCATTTAAAATTTTAAAAAGCAGAGATTTTTGGTGTAAAGTATAAAAAATTATAGAGCCAGATATCCGGCCTGATAGTTTCAATATCCGTTTTCCGGCCGGATATTGAAAATGGCCGGATATCCGGCCACACCGGATATCCGGCCCAACCCTAGTACAAAATAAAAGAAGAACTCCAACATGTTTTTATTGTTACATTATTCTTTATAATTTGATTATCTTTTCTAATAAAATGTGCGTATTAATCAATATAAACTAAATATAACAAGGATGATAACATTCATGTGAAGCGAATTTGTTAATAAAAGGGGTAGTTACAAGAAATGCATTTATATTTGAACTACATATTTTTAATGTTCAATAGCTTAAAACTACATTTATAGGACATATATTTGAAAGAATTTCTATTTTCTACCATGTAATTTTTAAAATATCAAGACTTGAAAATCGTAAAAATAGCTCGCTTTTTGTTTACAAAAACAGCATGATGACTAATTTAGTGATGTCTAATCGTTTGATATTTATTGTATTACGAAATTATATATGTTTGATGCCATAATTTTAACTTCTGCTTGAAATCATTTGTCTGAAATGAACTTCATGCAACTATCCTTTTACATATAATGATGAAATACATATATATCCCCTTGGCCTTTTTAAATAGATGTACAGACAAAATTAGTGATAGAGTAGGTTTGTTGAATCTTTACAAGAAATTTCAGATGTCTATCCTCTATTGTAGCCAAGAAATCCTATTTTAACTATATCAGTAAAGTTGTAATCATTAAAGGTATAGAGTGTAAATTATACAGGCAACCAAGGTCGACACACAGAAAACTGTCCCGAATTTGTATTAATTTTGAGGAACAAGACTCCAGTGACGTCATATTTTTCTTTCCCGAAAAAGGGAAGGTGGGAAGAAAATCTCTTCAAAAGAGATGGGGAAAACCCCCTTTTCTCCCATCTCTTTTTTCTTCCCCCCTTCCCTTTTTTTTCTTTCCCCCTTCCCTTTTTCGGGAAAGAAAAATATGACGTAACTGGAGTCTTGTTCCTCAAAATTAATACAAATTCGGGACAGTTTTCTGTGTGTCCCAAGGTCTAATAAACACGTTATCTCATTTGTTGGCTTAGTAACTTTTATTTGATATTGATTAGTTGGTTCTAACTTGGCGTGTCAAAACTTATCAACCATAAATTTTAATCTACATAAGTGTTAATTTTGTTTTTCCTCATTGTAAATGTAAATAAATTGTTAGTTTATTATCTATCCCTTAAGATAACTTGATATAAAGCTTATGTGACGCATGGACGTACGGACAATTGAAATCAATCATAGAGTATCTTCGCAGCTAAAAATTGTGAATAAACTATGATTGCAGCTGCTGCTACGCTAATAAATGAATTTATCCCCCGAGAATAAGAAAAATAAGTTGATATTTATATGTTGCAGATTGTGTTTGAGGATTTTCAAATTTTACAAAATGCCTTCCATAATTTTAAATCGTCGTAAACAAGCAGTATTTGTCCAAGAAAATCTACCAAAAAAAGTCATTAAGATTTTGATTTTATTAAAGGATATTATTATATTGAGCAAAATCTATAAAAGTAAGTTTTTGGTTTTAATTATGTATACAACCTCAAAGGATATAGAATATGTGATGTGAGAGGTTCTCAAATATCGTGATAAAATCTTTCTCCCAGCTTGCTAATATAATAATACCCTCTACCCTCCCCCCCCCCCTCACCCAATGTGACTTTACTCGATTCCCTCTCCTGACGATTGAAAATCGTATTGACCAAAATCTAAGAACAATATTAGCAACCTAAATTACCGACAAAAATTTCCCTGTAAAACTTTGATATCATCAAAAGTACAAATCCGAGAGCTAGGAAATCAATTCTGATTCTAATGAATAAAATTCTACATAATATATATATGATATATATATATTTGTATAATTGTTTATTATGCAATTTCCAGAGATTCTAAGGGATAAGACAATGGCCACTAAATTGATATATATCCAATGATGATAAACAAAATTACCCCTGATGTAGATTAAAATTATTAGTAATAAAACTTTGGGTACCACCAATGTAATTTTATTTTCCAATGTCCCCTACCCTACCTCCCTGACAATTTCATTGATTTTTTTGCTTCAACTTTCATTTGTGTACTCTTATTTAGTACAGTTTGACCTAGTTTTCAAATGGATGGTGTTTCTTCAGTTCAACATACCCGCAACCCTGGCCCAACACGTAGCACATACGCTCGTCGTCGGGGAGGTGATAGGTTTGAATCTCGGCTTAATATCGCATCATTAAACATTAAAAATGGTTCCTACTGCACCTATGTCAGGTGCTCGACATTAATAGTTTGAGTAAATGTAATGCCTTGGCCCAAAACAGGCAAAACTCATTACCATGCACTAATAGGACTTTCAGACAAAGTCCGTGCACATTAATGGTTAGTTGTCTGGATGACGTTGGACCATATCAACATGCACATAATAAAGCATGGTTTGGTTCAGAGCTATATATGAAAGGATCTCGTTGTTTATTCCGTCTCAAAAGCCATTCCAAGAGGCCCTTGTACATTTTTATCTTTCGTACATTCTCGGACTACTTGATATATGTCACTACAAAGGTTATCCTATTATATAAAGTAGTAAGCGTTTTTTGTCTGTCCCGAAGGATCTCGCTAACCGTTTTACAGTAAAGATTCTTATAGGTCCTGGAAAGGTTTTAAACTATTTTTGGGGAGGTTGTCTTCACCCCCCTCCCTCCAAAAAAATATTGTTTTACTCTTTTGAAACTCAAATTTAAAATGGGATGAGATCGACTTTTCCCCCTACTACCTTAAGTGCCCCTAGAGGCTTCTAGGGGGCGTAACCGCTAGTATTCTATAATACAAATTTTTTATTTACCTGAAGCTAAATATATCAAAAATATCTGGTTCAAATTGATTGGACTTTTTTTTTAAAAGTGTTAAAAAATGGATTATTGACTAAAGACAGTAAACATTAATTTGGACAATGAAGTTGGTGGGGATAAATTGTTAGTTTCGTACACACACCCGCAAAACCCACCCTCTATCACCCTTATACAATAATTTCTGTCTTATTAACTTCCCTTTTACTAAACTTTGGTGTTCATTTAACTTGGCTAATGTTTTACTTCAAAAAGTCCCCAAAGTTTTACACTAATGTTTTCTTATTTATTGAATTAACAACTTTAAGGACTTTTGGTTTCTTAAGTTAAGTGTTTAAAATTTTCAACCACTAATTGTAATCTTCAGAAGGGGGAAGGTGGTGTATCATCATTTGGGATGTACAAAGTTTATCGGCCATTGTCTTATCCCTTTAGATCCCTGGAGAGAGAGGGAAAAAAAGAGCAAGAGAGAGAGAGAGAGAGAATCAAAGATATTAAGAAATTATAGATAGAAACAGATGAGAGAGATAATTTGGTACAAAAATGAACAGACTGACAGCTATTTCAAAATTTGTTGGTTTGTTTAAACATAAATAGTTTTATTAAGGTGAACTGAAAATAGTTGCCGAATGTGTACGCAGTTTCCTGGGTGTTTCCTCATCCTAGCTCAATATTTACTACTAGCTACAAATCTTCAAACTTCCCTTTAAAAAATCTAAATTTAAATGTATAAACGATTTATACATTATACATTATAAATTTGAATTTTTTAAATTTTGATTTTTTTTTTGAAGTTTGAAGCTTTTTTAGCTAGTAGTAAATATTGAGCTAGGATGAGGAAACACTCAGGAAACTGCGTACACATTCAGCAACTATTTTCAGTTCATCTTTATTAATTCTTATTCTTATATCTTATTCCTTTCAAGGTTCATATAATAAGGTTTAGTTGTGATATTTTTAGTAGCAAAGCTAATCCAAAATTGGTAATTATGAAAGTATGTTATTGGTTTGTAAGGGTCAGAGAAGTATAATCTAAAAGTTCTCTTACTCATTAGCTTAAAAATTTGAGAACTTGATTGGTTTGTTCAAACTTGTGGTTATAAAATATTTCATTAGGGATGCAAATCAATCATCCATTGTCTTATCCCTTAAAGCCCATGACACTATTATATGACATAAAATTTTCTAAATATTGCTTAAACCTTGAACATTCGTAATAAACTATGATCTTCGATTCCCCTCTAATTGCTCTCGCTCGCTCTCTCTCTCTCTCTCTCTCTCTCTCTCTCTCTCTCTCTCTCTCTCTCTCTCTCTCTCTCTCTCTCTCTCTCTCTCTCTTTCTCTCTCTCTATCTATCTATCTATCTATCTATCTATCTATCTATCTGTTGTGGTATATATAATATCCATTGATCTTTGATTACTAATATTATTCCTTTCCCAATTATTTTCCCTCGTGTTGCTTGTCGTGTCAGGGATACATACAGGCAAGATAAATTGTTACCAGAGCAACTAACCTATACCTAGGGTCTCACAGTGCGTAAGAATGCTAAGAAAAGTTAAGAAATGCAACTTAATTTTGCTTAAAGTATACTTATTTATTTCATTTTCAGTAATTTATATACAAAAAAATTAATGTATAACAGTACTTTAATATTTTTTTGTCCGAAATCGATTTCCCAATAATTTTAATCTACAGACGGATCGATTTCCTTAATCATCAAGTGGTAGGAACATCAATTTATCGTTCATTGTCTTATCCCTTAAGATCCCTGTAATTTCTGTACTTCCTGTGGCCAGTCAAATGCGTTGTTAAAATCAAAGTACGTTTAATAAAATTTATATTATAAGACTTTCATTATAAAAACCATAAAAGAACCTTAATGTTTATAGTGCTCTAGTTAGGTTAGGGAAAGGTTTAATAAGGTCAGCATATATAAAACCCCGTAGGGTTAGTGCCTCACTGGGCTATAGCCCCCTTACTGGGTTCGGTGATTATGAAATTTAGGCACTAAAAACCCATAAAGGGGCAAATAGATTGTGTTAACTGTAAAGGACTGCCCGACTGACATACTTACATACCCTAGATATATAGAAGCTTCGCTTCTAACAAGAACGACACCATTCATTAGAAACGCAACAACCCATGACAAATAGTGTCAATATATCAGATTGAATAAGTGATTAACAATTTAAAAGAATAATAAAAGTACAAACTTTTATGGATCACTTCTATTTATTGTAAAAATCTTATGTAGCTGCGCTAATTATAAGCATTATTGTCCGTGTTATATTTGTAGTTTCATTTTAAAACAAGTATTAACATTTTTATATTTTTAAACCTTCTCGTTAGTAAAGTAATTTTAAGTTTTATTCTGAATAAAACTATTTAAATCTATAAGCTAATCTTCTATAAAAATAAGTATGACAATATCCATAAAAGTAAAGCTCTGAAACGGAAGGACAAACAAACATTAACACTTGTAGAGTGTCAGAACTGAATAACCAGAATATAAATGTATAACGTAACAAAATTTGTTGAAAAACTGCATAAAAACAGGATATTGTTTAAGGACAAACTTACATTTTTAGGACTTGATTTTAGAGATGCTTCGCTTATAACATTGTACTTTGTTGTCCTAGAAATCATTTTCCAAAAATCAGATCAATCTAATAATTTCATCACAAAAAAAGTGCTTTTAAAAAAACTAAAAAATCTACATGTTTAAAATGGAAGTACGGACATTCTGGTAACGATTATAAAGATGCTAAATCCTACCTAACTACCACAGGAATCACCATGCAAAGTTTAAAATTGATAGGACAATTTTAACATGCCTAAATCAACGAAAATAGCTAACCTCTACGGACTGACTGACGGACGGACAGACCATAATTATAGAAAAGCTTCGCTTTTAATTAGGACACTTGTTATGAAATGATCTATTTTTGTAAAAAGCTTAATTCCAATTAAAATTTTAATACTGTCATACAGTACATTTTAGTACATATAGTTTTCAGATTTGTTTTTCAAGGTGTTAACATCTTTAAGATGATTAAATTTTTTACCTCTAATACTACCCCCCCCCCCTAAAATCCTATGCATGCATCTGTTATAATCTACATGCAATAATAGATGACAATAATATAATTTTTATATAAAAACCTTTCCTTTTTATGGAAAGAGAATATCAATGTAAAAAAGTGAAACATTTTAGACCCATATTGAATATTATAATGTTATGTCACCGTTTTCAACTATTAACGAAGCTACTCTATAATTCTTACGCCCGTACATTATGCTAAGTTTATTTCTTGGCTGATAATTCGGATAGACTGTTGATTTTGATATAGCCGATACTATAGAACATCCAATATAAAACTTATGTGGTCTGTCAGTCTGTCGGGCATGCTAGAAAATACATTTATATATTGATTTGAAAAGGTTTCGTAATTAATTGAATTGAAACCGATTAATATCCGGTTGATTTCAACCGGTTCTCATCCATACAAAAAACTATATCTTATATCCAGTTTTCTACGAATATAAAAGTGTACAATCATAAGATTAAAACCAGTTTTTTAACACGTGCCTTCGGCATCTTAGGGCTAAAAAACTGGTTTTAAATTTATAATTGTAAATTTTATATTCGCGGAAAGCTGTTTATAATACGATGCAAGATTATCTTATCCTTCTTGTTTTGCTGTACTCCCTATATTTTATGATTACTGAAAAAGTGCCTTATTTTGTCCGTTTATCAATCAATAATTTTACGTTATTAGCTTCTAATGGATGTTGTCATCCTTGTAGGTTTCTGTTTGACCTGTTCTGCCATTTATATTTACTTATACAATTCCCTGTCTAAAACTGTAGGGATATAAAGGGATAAGACAATGTCCGATTAATTGATGCACAGCCCGATGTTGATTACAATTCTGTAGACTACAATTAGTGGTTTAGGCGTTTAGACACTCAACTTATTGAACCAACCAATAAAAACTCAATTAAAGTCATCATAATTGTTAAGCCAACGCATATGACAAAGTTATTCAAAAACTTTGGGGACTAGTACAGCTCAATGTTCCCTCCCTTCCAGCTGAATCTGTCATCCTTATTTGTGTATATGGTCTACTAAGCACCAAATAGATAAAGGGCTGGGTAAAAATCTACAATATATGAGAATAGTTATTTCTCGCATCGTATTATAAACAGCTTTCCGCGGATATAGAATGTACAATTATAAGATTAAAACTAGTTTTTAAAGCCCCGAGGTGCCGTAGGCACCGGCTAAAAAACATTTTTATATTCGTAGAAAGCTGGATATAATACGATGCTAGACATAGTTTTCTCGTATGGATGAGAACCGGTACCTATCCACCGGATTCGAATGAATACGAGAAAAATGATTATTGGATTTTTAAAGACTAGTAAATCTACATCTAAACTTTAAAAATATAGTTTAACCCATGTTATTTTTATATTTATTACATATATTTACGTCGACCATATGGATATAATAAAAAGTGGCCATTTCTGACATAATATATTTACATTTGAAAGTTTAATGATACTACATAAAAAATAAAATAGTGAAGGGGGGAAGGTTTAGTTTTTTTCCATAACATAACCCCTGCGAGAAACCTAACCCTGTGTGGCTAATCAGTACCCAATATAACCTAACCTAACCTGACCGAAGGTAATAAACAAACATACGAAACCTCCTCCCCTTTATTTCAATTTAATTCAAAAACAAGGATGACAACATCCATAAAAGCGAAGCACTTAAACGGGAGGACAAACGGACGTTAACACTTGTATAGTGTCAGAAATGAATAATCATAATATAATGTATAAGAGTCAAAGCAAAATTGTAAAAAAATTTGTTGAAAAACTGCTTGATTCAGGATAATGTTCATGGACATACTTACATTTTTAGGACTTGATTATAGAGTTGCTTCGCTTATTGCACTATACTTTGTTGTCCCAGAAATCAATATACCAAAAACAGATCAATCGGATAATTAGATCACATAAAAATTAGTTGTTAAAAAAGTAAAAAAACATGTTTAAAATGGACGTACGGACATTTTGGTGATGATTATAGAGTTGCTACGCTTTCTAAATCGTACCTAACTATTAAAGGAATCCCCATGCAAAATTTTAAATTGATAGGACAATTCTAACATGCCTAAATTAACGAAAAAAGCTATCCGTTACGGACGGACCGACCTTAATTATAGAAAAGCTTCGCTTTTAATATAGAAAAGCTTCGCTTTTAATAATAGGGTTAGAGGATCTCAGTGTTCACCAAGGTACTTTGTGTGAAACTACCTTCCATCTTCAAAATAACAGAACATTTACGGATCCATTGATTGTTGTGATAAAAAATAATTCCTAAGAGCCACCTGTCTTTAATGTAAAAGATCTCTTGAACGGGGAGAGGTATTCAGAATTTTTTAAGTAAAGATTTTTCTACAATTTTTATGTATCTGATCAATTACGTACGAATCATCCTATTAATTTCAAACCGTGCAACATTTTTAGTAACAAGTAAAAATCTGCATATCCAAATGTTTTTTTAGGAATATTCCTAAAACATATATCCTAATCTGTAAAGTAGTAAGGTTTTATCATTTATCTCGCTAACGACTAAACCAATTTAATAACAGATCTATAGTATAGATGAATATATAGACAACTACCTCCCTTCCTTTTTCAAAGATCTCTTTCGTCTGCTTCTATTTTTTTCCTGCTACTTTGCTGTGTAAATATAAGCGACATCATTGGTTGATTTTCAATGACCTAATAGAAAGGTAGCACAAGGCGGTTGCGATGGGGAGATACAGTTATTTAACCCTTTCTCCCTCTAGTGTTATACTCTAATAATTGAATTCTTTATTTTAGTGAAGCTTCAAATAGGTCCCTAGATGCTGTTAGGCACTTTAATGTTTAGATTTTGATCTTGGGATGGTTTTAGGCTAACTGCAACCTCACTTTCCCTAGATGCTTAATATTCAACACAAACAGCACATAATTAAAATCAATTTAAATTCCAGAATGTATATATCTATTCCGATAAGATTTAAGGGATTCATCTATTATTGGTGTCAGGTTATACATGATAAAAATAAATAGATGGTTGGATTGATTGATTCATAATCTAGGAGGGAATAGTTATTTCTCGCATCGTATTATAAACAGCTTTTCGCGGATATAGAATGTACAATATAAGACTAAAACCAGTTTTTTTAGCCCCAAGTTGCCGAAGGCACGGGCAAAAAAAACTTGTTTTAATATTATGATTGTACATTTTTATATTCGTAAAAAGCTGGATATAATATGATGCTAGACATAGTTTTTTCGTATGGATTCGAATGAATAAGAGACATGACAATGAGTTATTTAAGCAAACAAAATTTAGCATAAATGGATATTTAAATCCCAAGGTATTAAATGATCGAGCGTTAGCTCATCATTCAATACCGAGGGATTTAAATATCCATTTATGCTAAATTTTGTTTGCTTAAATAACATTCTATTGCAACAAAAAGGTGATGTTAGCAAATAATTTCTTGAATAAAATCCTAAAACGTTTTTTCATTTAATTTTCATTTTTTTCACTGTTGTGTTTTTATTTAACATTAAAAATAAAAATCATAAAAAATCTTCCAAATCAAAGAGAAAAAATCTTTGAATTATTGGTCAATTTAAGTTCAAAGATTTTTTTATTGTAAAAAGTTAATTTTTTAAAAATATTTTAGAAAAAAAAATCTTCTAACAAAAAAAAATTATCATAATCCAAGATGGCGTCAATACATGTAAAATAATATTTTTAAAACAAAAAATTAAAACTTGAATATCTTTTTTCACAGATTGAATTTCAAAAATCGGTCTGACAGTTTTTCCAAAGTCAGTATGATCTATCAAATGAAAAAGGTTTGAAACTGATAGAACATTTCTTTATACTAAAACATATTTTTTTCCCCGTTTTTCCCACACTTCCAAAAAATGAAATTCAATGAAAATTAAATGGTTCTCACGTTAAAAAAATTTTCTCACGGGTCCAAAAAATGAATTTAAATGAAAATCATATGTACCATTTAAATCAAAATAAATGGTTCCCACATTCTAAAAATTTTCCCACGCTTGACATTCTTGAAAAATGCTAAATAAATGGACATTTAAACAAACCAAAGATCGCGTTTTTTGCAATGGAATGATAGTTAGAATAAACTACAACCCTTTCTTAATCCTAATTTGTACTTCCAATATTGTAAATGGAGAAATAAATCAAAACCAATTGTCCTATCCCTCTATCCCTTGGTTCTTTACCATTTTGTTCATGTAACCACCTACTTTCCCTTTCATTTATTACCATTTCATAGCTAGGAAGGGAGGGAACTTTGCATTGTAAATTACACTAGTACCCAAAGTTATTTAACCAAAAGCCCTTAAAAGAAAATTAGCTATAAGTTAAAAAAAAGAAGTGTTCAAACTGCTCAACCAACAATTTTAGTCTACAGAAAGGATAATTTTCTATTATCATCATTGGAGTTGTATATCAAATTAGCGTCCATTGTCTTATCCCTAAAGATCTCTGTTTTAAGACATAAACAATTCTTTTATACTTTACAAATACTTCTTAGGAAAAATTGTAGACATACCCTTTGATTGCATAGAAAGATAGAAAGATAGAAAGATAGAAAGATATATAGATAGATAGATAGATAGATAGATAAATAGATAGATAGATAGATAGATAGATAGAGAGAGAGAGAGAGAGTGAAGTTTAAAGAGAATCCCCTCTCCCCCCAACCTTATTTCAAAATAAATTTAAAATTTTGGCAAGTGTGGTGTACCTATAAACCCTGTAGGGATACCCTTTACCAAATATAACCTAACCTAACCTGATAAACAAACAAATAAAACCATTTAGAACTACATATTTTCAATTTTATTCAAACTGTATAAATTTTGCAATTTAGCTTTCACAACCATAACAAATGAATCAAAGTAAAATTAATTTTAAAAACATTAAATGCAATGAAAAGTTCATTAAAGTTTCGTATAAAAGTCATAAAAATATATTTTATATTGAAACAAAATTAATTATTTATTGTAAAACGCAGTTTCTATTAATGAACTTTAGAAAGTTGCAGGGATCTGAAGGGATAAGATAATGGTCGATAAATTGATGTGCACAGTGCATCCCCAATTTCCCAGTCTATTGATTATAATTAGTGGTTGAAACGTTTGTACACTCAACTTGATAAACAAAGTTCTATAAAAGTCCCTATACTTGTTAAGCCATCGAATGAAAAATAGTTATTATAAAACTTTGGAAACTAGTGTAAAGAGACTAATGTCAACTCCCTCCCTGAGTAAAAGTTATTTCTCGCATCGTATTATAAACAGCTTTCTGCGGATATAGAATGTACAATTGTAAGATTAAAACCAGTATTTTAGCCCCGAGGTGCCGAAGGCACGGGCTATGTGTGTTTATCCTGTTCATTCATTTAATGAGCTTCGCTTTTTAAAAGCAAAGCTTTTCCATAATTAGGGTCGGTCCGTCCGTCCGTACGTCCGAGATAGATAGCTTTTATTCGTTAATTTAGGCATTGTCCTATCGATTTTAAACTTTGCAAGATGATTCCTGTAGTAGTTTAGAAAGCGTAACAACTCCATAATCATTACCAGAATGTCCGTACGTCCATATTAAACATGTTGATTTTTCTACTTTTTTAACAACAAATTTTTATGTGATCTAATTATCCGTTTGATCTGATTTTTTGTATGTTGATTCCTGGGACAACAAAGAACAATAGTATAAGCGAAGCAACTCTATAGTAAGTATGTCCATAAACATTATTTTATATCAAGTAGTTTTTCAACAAATTTACTTACAATTTTGCTTTGACTCTTTCGATACTTTTATATTCTGATTATTCAGTTCAGACACTATACAAATGTTAGTGTTCGTTTGTCCTACCGTTTCAGTGCTTCGCTTTTATGGATGTTGTCATCTTTGTTAAGGATGCTGTCAACTAATAGAAACTTTTTTATATTTTATTTTTCATTTTCTATTTTTTCTGGTTGATTTGGTCCTTGTTTACTTGTGCATGCATGTATTTATAGATATATTTATGATCAAAGACAGTGAAAGTTTCTAGAAAATATAATTAACTAGCGACTAAGCCTCTAGAAATACTTCAGAAAATAGGGGGGGGGGGGTGGGAGAAGTCGATCCTCAATTTTAATGAAAAAAGGTGAAAGATTCTTGGTGGAATTGAGGTACACCTCCTCCCCTACAAAAAAAATAGTTATAAAGAACACGTCCGTTCAAGAAGCGTCTCTGGAGGAAGCTGGACCTTGAAAACCAATCTTAAGGCTATTGTTGAACTGGTGTTGGCCGTACTTATATCCCCAGCAGGTCTCCAAGGTTAAGAACCTCTGACTAATAGAATAATGTAGGTAAGGGAAGTCGGCAAAATGGTTCTGTATGTTTGAAAGAAGGAATGGCCCTGAAAGCTCTGGACCTATATAAAGCTTAACTGTATAGGAGATCCAAATTGGTTCAATTGTTAGCAAAATTCTTCAAGCAGACATCCTGTTACTTTAGTATATAGGTTTTTAAAACTTATCTCTATCCTGGTTAATAATAATATCTATAACTATAATTATCTTATCAATATTCACTTATAATATCCCCTCCCATTCACACACCCACACACAGAGTTACACACACACACACACACACACACATACAAGTATTGGTGTTCCAGCAACCAAGCAAAGCTCTTTAATAAAATTTATAGCACATTTATACTGAAAATAATAAGATAAGATATTGTATTGCAAATTATATTAGTACCAAAAGTTTTATAAATATGACTTGAAAGCTTTGAGGACTTTTAAGGACGGACAATTTAAATAGACTTAGTAATTAACGAAAATTTAGCAGTTATTACGTTTTCTGTTATTGGACCTTTAAAAAACGACAATAAACAAGAGTGTTATGAACGAAAGCGAGAAATGTCTAATACATACGATAAATTGATGCATAATTCCAATTACAATGAACATAATAACCTCTTATTTTAATTATAAAATCGGCAGAAAATTATTGACCATGCTAGCTTGAACCAATCAATCAAGATATATTTAAAATCCCAAAAGTTATTAAGCCATCAAATGATCTAGCTCTAATTGATTAAAAAACTAAAAATTAGAACCTTTTTCAAAAAATTGGTAAGTTTGAAAAATGACTCAGTGCATATACAATACATATATAATATTACATTAATAATGAGTAGCTCAGTTATTAATAGTAATTATTACAGTATAATAGATAGATAGATAGATTTATTGCAGGAATCTAAAGGGATAAGACAATGGCCGATATATTGATGTACATTCTCAATGATGTTTCACAAAGTTATCCCTTCTGTAGGTTATAATTAGTTGTTGAAACATTTGAACACTCAACTTAATGAATCAACCATCAAAATTCAAAAGTCCCCAAAAGATGTTAAGCCCAAACGAATAAGAAAACTGTATTATTAAGTTTTGGGGACTAGTGTAATAAATTGCCCATTGTCCCCTTTCTCTCTGGGTTATACCCTCCATCCCAGCTTCCTTCCTCATGTTATATTGAGGAACTATTGAAACCCCCAATTATGTTCAAAAAGATTTCCCCTTTCGTAAATTAAAACTATAGGGGGAAAAGTTTGGACATTGCTAAATGTTATCATCCTTATATGAAGATTTGATAAGTGTCCAAAGATTTTTAACATACGATCAAAGAATGTGTTTGGAACACTTTAAAGAACAGAGCTGGATCTTTAAATCATTTCAATGGTGCTCTAAATCGGGGTGCGCAGAATTTAAGTCAATCACAGCAGTATAATTTACAATCCAATGTCCCTCCGAGCTGTATTTATATCTATATACTAAGTTTTTTACCCTTTGACATTTAAAATTCGGTGATCTTTGAAAGCGAAGCTTTTCTATACAATGGGTATGTTCGTCAGTATGTCCCTAACGAATAATTTTTGTTGTTTAGACATGTTAGAATTATCCTATCGATTTCAAACTTTGTAGAATTCCGTATCTAAGCAATTTACAACAAATTTTGATAAAATTTTGTGTAGAGTTAAAATTAATATTCTGCTTATAAGGTGTGACACTCTATAACTTCGTTTGTTTGAGCTTCGCTTTTATTGAAGTTGTCATCCTTGTTCCAAAACAACTGAAACAATGTAATGAATATAAGAATAAGTCAATGAGCGTAACAATAAAAGTTAAAAGGCTTAAATATATGTAGACATAGAAGTCCAAGGGGGGGGGAGGGGTAATGGGGCGATTACCCCCCCCCCCCCAAACGAATTTGGGGGTACCCTGCCGTAGGCACCCCCAACCATTTAGGAGGGGGTATTTACCCCCCCAAACAATTTTAGGGGGGTAAATACCCCCCCCCCCAAAATAGAAAATCTCTAACAAAAAAAATTTTTACTACTAAATTTTTTATAAAATTTAAATTACCCCCCCAAAAAAAATTTTACCCCGGGGGTAAATTTTGTGGGGGGTATACAAATTTTACCCCTGCCAACAGATTTCAGGGGTAATTACCCCCCCAAGCAAATTTTACCCCCCCAAAAAATAAAAAGCTTGGACGCCCCTGTATGTAGATAAAGTTTTGTTTGTTTAAATATATCTCTGTTTTGTTAAAGAACTAACAAAAAAATCTTTTAATTCATATAAATTTTAGGATAAGATGGTGTAACCTTCTTTCATGTATCTATTCTTCTGCTGCTAAAGCAATGGTATTTCTGATCTTTTTTCGAAACGAGGGAAGAATAGTTATTTCTCGCATCGTATTATAAACGGCTTTCCGCGGATATAAAATGTAAAATTATAAGATTAAAACCAGTTTTTTTAGCCCCGAGATGCCGAAGGCACGGTCTAAAAAAACTGGATGAGAACCGGTTCCTATCCACCAATTCGAATGAATACGAGAAAGGTTACTCTTAAAACAGCCGCAGCAAGGACGTCCAAGCTTTTTATTATTTTTTTTTGAGGGCGAATAAGGTTATGGGGATTAATCGAACAATACCACAATTTTTTTGATTGTTAACCATACTTTACACCCTCCCCCCCCCCCTGAGCCACACTTCTATGTTTTAGGGATCTGAAGGAATAGGACAATTGAAACAAATTGATGTACAATTATAACAAAATTTACCCTCTTGTAGATTAAAATCATCGGTAGAAAAGTACCCAATGTTTTTAAGATTATTATAAAACTTTGGGTTACCAGAACGATTTATCCAATATCCTCTCCCACCGTGATGAAGTTGTTATAATAGTTATTTCTCGTATCGTATTATAAACGGCTTTCCGCGGATATAGAATGTACAATTATAAGATTAAAACTAGTTTTTTAGCCCCGAGGTGCCGGAGGCACCGGCTAAAAAACTGGTTTTAATCTTATGATTGTACATTTCTATATTCGTAGAAAACTGGATATAATACGATGCTAGACATAGTTTTTTCGTATGGATGAGAACCGGTTCCTATCCACCGGATTCGAATAAATACGAGAAAATGTATTTTGATGTTTTTTTGGTTGCTGTCATCCTTGTCAAATAGAAAAAAGTTTAAATTTTCTCATAGTGGTATACTATGAAAGTAAAAGATTTATGTATGAGTATATAATTTTGTCAATTTTGAATTTGGACTATAAATTATACTGTCTGTTTTATAAAACGTCTTCTAATGGCGACAACTCTTGGGAGGGTGGAGGTATCCTCCCTCCAAATAGTTATAAACCTTTCCTGAACCTATAAAAAGCATTTCTGCAAAGGAAAACCATGTTGGTCCATGCAGCGTGTACAATCCTTCAGTACAAACACACAGACTGCCAAACATTTCGTTACTTATTTATTTTTTAAAATTAATGATATTAAACTAAAGATGAAAGCATTGCTATTATATAAGCATAATGTTCGTATGTTCATCTGTCTGATTATTTAGCTTTGCTATTATGGATGTAATCCACCTTGTTTTTAACTGTCTTTGTTTTGAAATTTGCTACTCTGTTGAAATGTTGAAGATTGCCAAAAAGACTTGATTGGATATCAAATCTTTTAATTTATTTGTATTTCTCTGTGTTTTATTCAGGGAGTGAAAGGACAATAGCTTTTATTATTTTACAATTTCTTTTCCTGTAATAAATAAAGACTATTGCTTGAAAAGTTTGGACACTACTAGATGGGAATCAACCAATCAAAATTAAATAAAAGTATTTAAGCCAACGAATGAGAAAACGTGAATCTAAAAAAATTTGGATTATCAGTCAAATTTAATTCCATTGTCCTATCTTTGAATCCGTGGTTTTATCTGTCTTTCTTTGGTATTTCGTTAGGTTTGTGCTATTTTTAATAGCTCAGCCACTCAATAACTAGTACATGTCTGTATGTCCTGTAAAATAATGTTAAATTTATTTTTTGTTCATGTAATTTATTTTTTTTTCTTAAAACTCAACAAATATTGTGATTTGTTGTCATTTTGTGTTAAAAAAAAATAGTATTTGCATTAGCTGCAAAATTAATTTAAGTAAAAATTATATATTTAGTTTGTCTGTTAAGTTCTCGCTAACCACCAATGTTATTTGGTTCTCATTTTGATGGAGGCTTCGAATGAGTCCCGCATTTTATTTCCCTCTTGGAACACAGAGCGCCTAGATGGTATGGGCGAAACCACTGGTATATTCTACATGTAAAGTATCTGATGATTTAAATCGTTTCATTGTCTTATCTTCTAAGCTTTGATTTTATTGATGTTGTCATCCTTGTTTTTACTGACTATCTGGCCATTAGGCCTTATTTATTAAAATATTAAATATTTGGGTTACCATATTTTATATCTATCTATTTTATATTGACATCCTGAAGAGAGCAAACATGCTCTTAACAATTTGTAATGTCTGAATAAATATGTAAAATTCATATTTTGTTTGTGAGTTAACCTCTTATATCTATCTATTTATGCAACTATCTATCAACCTTTCTTACTCTCTCTCTCTCTCTCTTTCTTTCGCTATCTTTTTAAAAAATTGTATTTTCTAATCCTTAAATTATATAACTTTTTAAGTTATTGTACAACCAAAATAGGTTATATAAATATACCTTTTGTCATTTAAATGAATACTTAAGAACAAGAAGAATTTGGTTCGTAAGTTGCGAAGCTTTAAGAAATATTTCAAATAAAAAGAAACATGGTTTATGACGGAGGGAGGACACATTGGACTGTAAACTTTACTGGTCCCCAATGATTTATAAATGCCTACTCATCTGATGGCCTAAAAACTTTGGGGATATTATTATACATTGTTTGGATTGTACAAACTAGCATTGACCAATCTTTTCCACCAACAATATAAATCTACGGAATGCGTAATGCTTTCATCATAATTGGAGAGTACATCAATTTAATTTATCTACATTATCTTATTTCTTAAGATAGCGAAGTTTTCTTTAATAAAGTATTAAACTCTACTGGATCAGTTATAAATTAATATATGTTAAGGATAACAAAAATCTGTAGAGTAGCTTTATAACTAAGAACATTTAAGTAATATACTGGTTAATCTAACATTTGAAGGGGCCTGTCCAAAAAACAAATAGGGTTCTTAGGGGATATGCCAATAGTTGATACTATTATTGTAATGTACTGTACATTTTTACCTATATTGTATGCTGTGACTTTCTGAGAGGGAGGGAACATTTTACTTTTTATTACACTAGTCCCCAAAGACTTATAATAACGTTTTCTTAATAGTTAGCTCAACAACTCTAGTGATTTTTATTGAAGTTTGATTACAGAATGGGTAATTTTGTGTATCATCATTGGGGATGTATGTAGATCAATTTATCGACCATTGTCTTATCCCTTTAGATCCCTGTGTTACATTTCTAGTTAGGACCAATGATATTTTATTGGCTTTTGTTAAAGATATAAAGCTAAAAAATTTTTGGTGAAGATTTCTGTGACTTCTGCGCATTAACTCTATAGATTGTTTTGTCCGTCTGTCTGTCTGTAAGTAATGTAATTAGAGTCTTTTTATTTTTGCACTAAAGTAATAGTAAAAATAGATGTTTGATATATTGGATGCCCAATTGTTTAACTTTTTTTGACATTTTGCTGAATGATTATATAATCTGTTACTGGCAACTTATTAATGTTGTCATCCTTGTTATTAATATGAAGTTTTGCTTTTATTTTTGAGTAGTTCAGTTGTCCTTTTTAACCTTTTATTTTGATGTGCTTAGATTACAAGTAAATAACGAGATTTAGTTAACACCTTTGAATGCTATAAACAGTTAGGGAGTTGAATCCATTTTTATAGAAGCAGAAATATAATCTATGATTATGGTTTGGACCCTCTAAAACTGTAATCTACCCTTCCACTTTCCCCTCTCTTGGTGAAGATATCTTCAACGCCGATACGATTTTTGAAATGTAAGATTCTACTTTCCCTTCTCTTGGTGAAGATATCTTCAACGCCGATAAGATTTTTGAAATGTAAGATTCCACTTTCCCCTCTCTTGGTGAAGATATCTTCAACGCCGATACGATATTTGAAATTTAAGATTCCACTTTTGCCTCTCTTGGTGAAGATATCTTCAACAAGAGAGACAAAAGTGGAATCTTATATTTCAAAAATCGTATCGGCGTTGAAGATATCTTCACCAAGAGAGGGGAAAGTGGAAGGGTAGATTACAGTTTTAGAGGGTCCAAACCATAATCATAGATTATATTTCTGCTTCTATAAAAATGGATCCAACTCCCTAACTGTTGAATGCTATAAATGAGTTAAGCAGCCAAGGATAGTATTATATCAAAGAACAATTGAAAGGACAAACACGATTACGTCCATTTGTAGCAAAGAAGAAGGAAGGAGGAAAATGCGATATAGCATGAAAGTAATAGATCGAAATACAGAGAGGGATAGAGAGAGAGACAGAGAGAGAGAGAGAGAGAGAGAGAGAGAGAGGGATAGAGGGATAGAGAGAGAGAGAGAGAGAGAGAGAGAGAGAGAGAGAGATAGGGGAGGGGGAGGGAGGAGAGAGAAAAGGAAGTATAGAGAAAAAAAGATATTATACAAACATATCCTTTGACATGAAGTAGTAAGGTTTTATTGTCTAAAGCTTAAAATCTTAACAATGGCTGGTCTGATTAGATTTTTCTCTTCTGAGGTTGTTTTAAGCTATTTTCCTGACACTTTGCTTCGTCCCCTAGAAACTAGGGGCGAAACACTAGGGACAGAGTCATTAATATGAAACATTTCAACAGTCTAAAACCTGCCTACACATGACTAGATGGGGCTCCCCTAAAAATTGATAAGTAGCACGAACTTACAAATTAACTCACGCATTTATTATTGGAATATTTATCTCATTCAATGTCTTGAAATTAATTCCTTAAAAATACCACTCCTCTTGTAAAATTAAACCGCTTTTGTGACATTTTTAGACAAACACAATAAGTACAAAAGTACAAAAAGTTCAAATAAACTAGAAGTGTGCACAAGGGGGTGGATACAGCCAGAAGTATCTTATCTACGCATTGGCATAAGATTTAACATCTATTAAAAGTTAGAAATCGATATGACAATAATAATATCACGTCTAATTTCATAATCCGAGTTATCCAAAAGTTAAATGTAACAAACCTTTAATTAAAGGGGGTAAAATTGGGAGGTTAAAAAACACTGCAACCCAATCAAGATTTAATAGCTTCAAAAGTTTTTATATTAACGAATGAGATAATAGTTATTTCTCGCATCGTATTATAAACAGCTTTCCGCGGATATAGAATGTACAATTATAAGGTTAAAACCAGTTTTTTTAGACCCGAGGTGCCGAATGCACGGGCTAAAAAACTGGTTTTAATCTTATGATTGTACATTTTTATATTCGTAGAAAGCTGGATATAATACGATGCTAGACATAGATTTTTCATATGGATGAGAACCGGTTCTTATCCACCGGATTCGAATGATTACGAGAAAGTTTTATAAAACTTAGGGTGCCAGTAACCAAAAGTACATTTTTCACGCATGGCTGTGCACTGTTGCATGTTGTCTTTCTTGTTCTATTAAAAAATTTTCAACTTTAAAGTTTATACTGGTAAGTTCAAGATTACAAAAATACGGTGACATGCAAATTCAGTGTCGGAAATTGTAATGAACATATTGTGTACATATGGAATTTTTTTTCCAGTTTTTACAATCATTGCATTGTTAAAAAAAGTTTTTTTTTGACTAAATATACAAAAGAAAGCGAATTTGAAATTAAAGTTAATTAAACTTTTATAAGCAGTATTTCAGTGTTTTTTAAACCTGCGTACACTCGCGGATTTTTAGGTATTCGTTAAAAAAGGGAAGGATGACAAAATCCATGAAAGCGTAATTAAATACATTATATTTGAAGAAAATAATTTTAGAATTTTATTTATACTTCAACCATTATATATTAATGGATGTAATATATACGTGGATACATTAACAGGGGAAAATTTGTCGTAAATTTAGCTTGGTAAGAAGTTTCTCATTTATTTGTCAGGTTGTTCATCCAATAGGAGGGTAAGGGGTTAAGGGGGATAGAATGGAGGTATTGTTATTTTAGCCAGCTGTGAGCTCACTTTTCCAGTATACTTGACAATCTGTTGCAAGATTGAAGTTATAATATCGTAGTATCTAAAATGAAACAAAATTTAAAACTTTTTATGTGATTTTTAATAGTTTTTAGGAAACACTCTCTTTGTATTTATGTAAATGTGGTTTTAAAAATATCATTTTTTATAATTATAACCAATTTTTGGTGAGAAAAAATCAATTTTTGTTGTGTCATAAAAGGAGATGTTTTATCAACAAGGATGACAACATCCATAAAAGCGAAGCTCTGAAACGATATGACAGACGAACATTAACTTTTGTTGAGTGTCAAAACTGAATGTACAAAATATGAAATTAAAAGATTTGACAAAATTATACGTAAATTTGTTGCAAAACTTCTTAAATACAGAATTCTGTTTAAGGACATACTGACATTTTTAATACTTGATTACAGAGATACTTCGCTCATAATATTGTACCTTATTGTAATATGAATCAGTAATCAAAAAATCAGATCGATCGGATGATTTTATCACATAAAAAATTGTTATTAAAAAAGTACAAAAATGAACATGTTTAGAATGGACGTACGGACATTCTGGTAAGATTATAGAGTTGCTACGCTTTCTAAGTCGTACCTAACTACTACAGGAATCACCATGCAAAGTTTGAAATCGATAGGACAATTCTAACGTGCCTAAATTAACGAATAAAAGCTAACTATCTCGGACGGACGGACGTACGGACCGACCCTAATTATAGAAAAGCTTCGCTTTTAAAAACAGACAGACCGACAGCCAAAATAACAGGGTGTCAACAAATCCCGCTAAATGTTTAAACTATATAGTTTTTCTACAAGCTAGGGGTGAAGCCACTACTATCTATAAAAGGACCACCGATCTTTTTTGTAAAAAGTTAGCTTGAACCATATGCGACATGTTATATTGTGGAAGTCTAAAATACCCTAAAACCTGACTACAACTAAAATGCAGCTAAAATAACTTTTCGCATAGCCATTTGAGAGATCTTATAGAAGAATCAAGATACATGACATTTAAAATAATCTTTGATATTTGACCATAAAATAAGCTTGACTCTAAGTTTTCATAATAAAGTCTTAATTACAACTAAATAAATATCTCCTACTATGATGTCACATATTTGTTACAAATTGACCTTTAAACTCGACTTTTATTCATAGGTTGCTTGACCTTTTAGATTTTGACCAAGATTTGGCGGTAATTTTGTGTACTTTATAACGGTACATTTTGCAAAAATTAAGTAAGATATCCAAAATAGTCAATACAAAAGGAAACTATATTGTGCTAATGTATATATGATGTAGAATCATAGTAATTCAAAACAAAAATGCTACCTTTTTTGGTTCATAGCTTAAAACCATCCTAAGATGTAAATTTAAAAATAGAAAAGCCTAAATACATCCCAGGAATAATGTGAAGCCTCCCTAAAATTCAGTTTTAAATTGGTTTGTCAGTGAGATATTAATGGACAAACTAAAAAACTTTACTAAAACATCACTACAATAAAGTACATAATATTAATAGTCATTCTGTGTCACTATTCAAGCACACAAGACCTATAGACTATCTTAAAAGATTATTGTTCTAAAATTTATTATTCGGACACCTCCCAAATGAATTATAAAGACCCAGTAGACCGAGATTGTACATATGTTTAAAAAGTACAATGGCAAATAACCCTATTTGATTATAAAAATGTCTTTATGTTGTACATTTTAGTAAACTAACGCATGCGACCCTAATATCTAGGGGCTATGTTTTCGAAGGAGTAATTAGGACAGAAAAATAGCCTTAAAAAATCAGACTTAAATATAAAAAAAAGACTAAAACCATCACAAGACCTCTATGAAGCTTCCCTAAAATAGAGAAATAAATCCATTCAGTAGTTAGTTATCGAAATATTAGACTACGAACAAAAATCATTACTTCTTTATGTCAAAGGATAAAAAACTTTAAAATAATTGTTAAAATCCTGAGAAAAAAACAGTGTACTATACAAAAATGGTCCTGTTATTAGCCTATAATCCAATCTCCAAATACAACACAGTAAAGATCGTACTAACTTACAATAGGACTTGATTTTAGAGATGCTTCACTTATAACCTTGTTGTCATAGGAATTATTACCAAATGATAAATAAATTCTTTTAACTGCCCTCGTTTGAAACAAATGTACTATTAACAGGAATATAGGAATAAAACAATGGATATAGATATGGTTTAAAATGAACAAATTATAAAGCAAGTATTTTATAATAGCCCTAAAAATGCTTGTTTGCCTAATTACCTGCTTCGTCCATAGCATTTAGGGGGATAAAATGCGTTAGCGTTATCTTAACGTACAAAAAAACCATACTACTTGTAATATGATAAAAACTTTGTTTTTCAAAACTTCAAATTAAATTTTGCTAAATTGTCGTATCCTTGTTTCCAATTCTTTTATGAATATGATTGAAAATCAGTAATTTGAGATTATTATTAAAATCATTGAAAATAAATTAAAAACAAACATCGAGAAAATTCCAGTTTTTTGCCTTGATAATAACTGGTTTACAAAGTACATAGTACATTGTAGATTTTATTTCATACTTTTTTTACGCTTTTTCCAACTAACTAAAAAAGACAGTAATGACCTCAAAAGCATTGGTTACCAAAAATTCAAATTTTCCAGAGGGTATGATTTATTACTGATTTCTAATTATGACAAACAAATTTGCCCCTTTTGTAAACAAATTAAAAATGGAAAAGTTTTAAAAATAAACTATTAATCACGAATTAATAAAAGTACCCAAAGCCAAGGCCGTGGATGAAAGAACGTGTTTATAAACTTTTGGGTTCCAGTATAATTTACACTCTATACCTCCCCCCCCCCACAATTTCTAGTTTTCAAAGTATTTTTAAGGCTTTAAAGCTTATGGGGTGTTTTCTACTGTGGCTGCGGCTTTTGCTGGAGCTAAATACAGCTGCGGATAAGGCTACCGAGCACTGTTTATAACTCTTTTGAAAATTGGTCTTTCTATTAACTGCCGTTGGCAATAATTTTCCAAAACTTCAGGGGTTTTTAGAAACTTTTTCTAAACAATTTCACAGTACAACTTCTTCTAGTTCAGACTGCTTTTCTATTGTTCTACTAATACCATTTTTAAGATTAGAAATCTGATTTTAAACAGAGAAGTCAATATGAAAACGCGATGGTTAAAGTAAGTGTGGGTTTCTTGTAGCAAAAATTTAAAAAGAACGTGTCCTAACTTTTGTGATTTTAAAAAAAATATCTAGTCGGTGCTTTTAGTAAGTAGAAGAAGTAAAATGATCCATAGAATTTAGATGTGCAATCGGGTTTTTGTTTAAGTTGGTTTTAAGGTACTAAAACGCAACAAAAAGAAGAAAATTGTCCTTATGAACAAAAATAGTAAGAAGATCTTTAATTTGACACCTTACTTTTTAAATTCTGTTGAGTAAATTTTGAAAAAAACTATTTTGTTGAACCCCGGTTAATCAAAAAATACAAAAGTTAGGACACATTCTTTAACTTAATTGTTTATTTTATGAATGGGTACTGCACCGTTTCATTGCTTTGATATTATAACAAAAATATGCATTAAATCTAAATTTAATTTTCCTATGATTATCACACACCTCTTATAATATGTTATATGGGAATTTTTATGTTAAAGAAAAGAAAAGATTTTCATATTCTGTCTAAACGACTTTGGAATCCTCAAACCCCTTCCCATCTTATTTTCGACTTTTATAGCACCCCTTATGCCTCAGATAACCAAAAACACTTTATATCAGTTATTTCGAGCGCAGCAAAAACAACATTTTAAACCATTAAATGAGAACCAGTATTTTATAAAACAAAACTGGTATTATTAAAACAACTGTATTTAATACCATAATTGATGTTTCAGTATGGCTCAGAACACATCTTAATTATAGAATAGCTAAGCGTAAGGGGGGGGGGGGTGTTGAACACTCAATTGGTAATTTGAGGTAAATTGCCATTTAATTTGGGGGCAATATTCTCACTGACATTTAAAATCCAAGTTGTTGCTTGAAGGGGTCATATTTACTTAAAACTTATAAACTCTACAGTATATACACAGTCTATACTCTACAGTATCTACACAGTCTAGACTCTAAAGTATCTACACAGTCTAGACTCTAAAGTATCTACACAGTCTATACTCTACAGTATCTACACAATCTAGAATCTAAAGTACCCACAGTATCTACACAGTCGAATACAAATTTATCTATATTTTAGCCTTTTTTTGAATTTTATTTTAAATAATTTTCTGTAGATTTGAATAATGAAATTAATTCTTTCACAATTCTTGGCTTCGAACCCCAATAGACTATACAGTATCTACACAGTCTAGACCCTACAGTTTCTACACAGTCTAGACTCTACTGTATCTACACAGTCTAGACTCTAAAGTATCTACAAAATCTAGAATCTAAAGTATCTACATAGTCTAGCCTCTACAGTATCTATATAGTCTATACTCTACAGTATCTATACATTCTAGACTCTACAATATCTACACAGTCTAGACTCTACAGTATCTACACAGTCTAGACACTACAGTATCTACATAGTCTTGACTCTACATTTTCTACACAGTCTAGACTCTACAGTATCTCCACAGTCTAGACTCTACAGTATCTACACAGTCTAGACTATACAGTGTCCATAAAGTCTAGACTTAACAGTATCCACACAGTCTAAACTCTACAGTATCTACACAGTCTAGACTCTACAGTATCTACACAGTCTAGACTCTACATTATCTACACAGTCTAGACTCCACAGCATCTACACAGTCTAGACTCTACATTATCTACACAGTCTAGACTCTACATTATCTACACAGTCTAGACTCTACAGTATCTACACTGTCTAGACTCTACATTATCTACACAGTATAGACTCTACAGTATCTACACAATCTAAAATCGAAAGTATCCACAGTATCTACACAGTTGAATACAAATTTATCTATATTTTAGCCTTTTTTTGTATTTTATTTCAAATAATTTTCTGTAGATTTGAATAAGGAAATTAATTCTTTCACAATTCTTGGCTTCGAACCCCAAAAATTGATGAATCTACCCATGTAACGGGAACTATGTAAAACAAGGACGAGAACATTCACAAAAAGTGAAGCTAAATTTTTTATTGAATTCCTTTCCGTTTGGAGTCATAGTTAGAAAGATTCTACCCTTTGAATATCGTATATACCTAATCTTTAAAGGAATCATCAAATAAACTGGCATTCATATAAAATCTTAAAGGGAGTACTTAATTTACAGTTATACCTTAGTATTACAGGAATCTTACATTGTTTTGAATTTATAGGAAGATACTAACATGCCAAATTTAGATATTATCTATGCTAAAAATTACAGACAAACCCCCAAAGTAAAAAAGCTTCAATTTTTTAACCAAGTATGGGGGCGAATTCGTCACCCACCCCACCCCCCATTTGTTGCAAAGAATTACCCTATAAAAAGACCAAACTTAAATGTCAAAAAATACTACCTATATCTAAGACATCTAGTAGTGGAAAGGGGGAAAATATATTCATATAGATAGATAGATAGATAGTGAGCCATACCCTAAAAGTTTAACCAAAGCCCTTTAGAGTTTTTCAAATTTAACCAAAAAAATATTTTTTTTTATATAAAATTACATTGTTGAAACTAGCGGGGGATTCCTTTAACAACTATCAAAATCTAATAAGCGTTGCAACTCTAAAACAAAGATTGAATGTAGATAATCTGATTTTTTTTGATTACTCTATTGTAAGTAACTATATGTAACTCTATAAATTATGTATGACCGTATGGACGCTTTTCTACATAAGATATGACCTATAACATATCTTTAGCCATTCATACTACAAGCTCTCTCTCTCTCTCTCTCTCTCTCTCTCTCTCTCTCTCTCCTTCTCTCTCTCTTACTACCTTAAAAAAGGTCGGGGTATTTATACATTAAAGATAATATAACATTTAAATGAATAGCTAAAAAAAAACTACAAGAAATATAATAGGATGTATTTGATTTAAAATTGTATGTGTGCTTTTTCTAAATGTGCACTAAAATCTCATAAAATCTTTTTCAAAGATTATTAACCGAATTAAAGCTTAAAAACTATCTTATTTGTACAAAAATATAAGCTTTTTATGCATTTTTGAAGGACAACTAAAAAACTTGGTAAAATACCGGGGGGGGGGGGGGAAGGCATACGCATAAAAATGGAAGTGGGGAGGTGCGTATAAGACGCCCTTTACGCTTATACGCAAAGGCTTACACTTTACACTGACGCATGCGTAACTTACGCACCCACTGACGCAGGTAAGACACCCTTTTCCGAAAGCTTCTATAAAAACTTTAGTCGACAGCCCGAAAGTTATCAGTCGATCCCCACACAAGACTAATTCAACATGAAGGTGATTTTTCAGTGAAGCTTCTTGTGTGTCGTGTGTGTGAATGTTGCGGGTTCGATTCCTATATTTTGGGCATTTTAGTTCATATTTCTAATATAAAGTTTTCATTTAAATTTCTTTAGATTTTTAAAAGTTTTTGAAATGGTACTCAAAATTCTTATATCATTATGAAATTTTTAGTAGCAAAGCAACTCTATAACTAAATTAAGTCCGTTATATGCTTAAAATTCATTGTTCTATCTAATAAAATTGCCATATTTAGTGATATATTGACATTATCTGCTAAATAATAAACTACATTGATGCTATACTTTTAATAAAAAAAGTTATTTATATTTATATTCTAAATTTAATTAGATTGTTTTTTGAAGATTTTCTAGTTGTACTTTATTTATATAATTTAATCCAATTATTCTATACTAAATATTATCATCTATATAACATAAGATATTTTTGTTTAATAAGATCGTGGTTAATATGGACATTAAATTTAAGATTTTGGATGGTTTTTGACTATATTTCAAGTTTTTTTTTTCTTATATTTCCTATGTTATCATTTGCTTACAAGTCTTTAACCATCCTACTGTGTAAATATCATATCTATTTTCAATAACCTGGCCTTAAAAAGACTGAAAAAAGTGACTAAATAATAAATTTGTACTTTAAAATACCTATTAAACAATGGTTTATTTTCAGTAATATTTATTTTCATTACCTGCAAAAAATTTCAACACCCCCCCCCCACCCCTCCACCCCCTAGAAATTAAAATTGGAGAAGCTAGATTTTCTTTAAAAGTTTTCAACCCCATGGCAATACCCTCTGCACGCCACTGTTAACAATACTTTTTTATGATTGCTGCGATATCTATGAGCATTTCTGCATTGTTATTATTTTTTTTTATTAAAAAATCTTTCTTAATAATTGATGAGAAAAAATGCTTTGTGACATTTTTTAATAATAGGGGTTATATAATACATTTTAGTAGAACATAACAAACAAAGATTCAAGTAATTCAAAAAAATATTACAATTTTTTCACATATTTTTATGTTAAGTTTTAAATTGAAACTTTATAACATTGAAAATCATTTTAAAACACACACACAAAAGATTTTATCTTTTTTTCCCTATACCAACCAAAATTTACATCATGTTGGAAAAAAAGATCCCGTTAACCCATGATAAAAAAATGCCTTGCCCTTTTTTTATATTCAAAAACATACACACTCCCCTTCAAGAAAATACCCCTCAAGGGCAATAAGCCCCGTAAGGCATTCATCCTTTTGGTGTCTTAAATGCAAGCATCGCTCCCACCTCAACCCAACCCCCCAACCCGCAACCCCAAACAACAATCGCGTTATTTTTTGAAAAGGTCAATCCCATTATTTCGTGTTGCTTAAACATAAATGTGCGTGTGTGTGTTTGTGTGTGTGTTTGTGGGTGTGTGTATGTACGTGCATGTTTTACCATGCACATGATGCTAAGCATGCCACCACACCCTTTGTTAAAGTAGCACATCTGCTCTAAAACTATGGCGGTGCGTCATTACGTCCTATAAAATGTCTCAACACATAGCAATTAAATAACATTAAAAACATGCTAAAAAAAATAAATTATTAGAATAACATATTTAGGCTTGAAACACATGTTATATCACTGAATAGTTAAATACTTGTTATTGCTGCGCTAATAATGAACGTATTTTTATCCTTGTTCTGCCAACAATCACGTGTGTAGCGTCGTGTTTGGGTTAAATTTATGTTCATATTAAAGAATACGTTATTCTGACAAGGAAAAGTATTTTATATACAATTATTTCTACAATGGAGGTTAAATTAATTTGCAACCCATTGTTACTTCCAATATTTGCTAATAATTCCTGTATTTAAAAAAAATGTTTTGGATCATGCTAAGAAAACTAAGTAGTGGGTTTCATCGTAATTTCATAGTAGCTTTTCTCCTATTTCTAGCTCCTGCGGGGGCCCTAACCCTGCGGGGCTTATTTTCCTACTTTGCAGGCCAATCATTAATATTTACCTAACCTAAAATAATAAATCAAAAGATTTTGTGAAAATACGTAGAAATCCGCTATTACGTTTTCTATCAATGATGCAATGTTTTGATTTTTTTGGCTTACCCACTTACTATTGACTTTATTTTTAGGCCTTTGTTATCTCCGCTGCTTTTATGGCAGTTGCCTCCGCCATCCCCGTCCACCCCGTTGCCCCCCACTACGGCTACGCCGGTCAGACCAGCCACCAGTCAGTTACCAAGGTAAGCTACAAAACCGATTAATATCCAGTGGAATAGAACCGGTTCTCGCCCACACAGAAAAATCATATATAGCATTGTATTACAGACAGTTTTTATGGAATATAAAAATGTACAATTATAAGATTAAAACCAGTTTTTTAGCCCATGCCTTCGGCCCCTCCAGACTAACAAAATTAGTTTAAATTTTATACTTTTTTATTTCAATATCAGCGGAAAGTTGTCTATAATAAGATTCGATAAATAACTATTGTTTAAATTTAAGGCTTACTTATTATCAAGAAATATGTATCAGGATTCTTAAAACCTTTCATAACCTGAACAAACCTAAATTTTGTTTCAATGGCTATTTCTTGGTGATATTTATCTGTTAGTTACTTTATTTGCTTTAGATTAAACTGAAAAAAATAATATACTTTTTCCTAAGAATACAAAGTTTACTAGTAAATATTTACGTCACCTTTGTTCATAAGAAACCAAGAATATACATGTTAAGTATTAGCGAAGCTAAAGCTTATTATATGAATTAGTAAGGTAACAACTACACCGATTGGGTTTTCCATTTTAGGGAAGCTTGATTTTGGTCTCGGGATAGTTTTATGCTATTCTCTCTTAAAATTTAGGTCTTTTTTATTTCACCCTCCCCTTCCTCCCTTGATACTTAGGGCGCAGCATTAAATTAACAAAAGCGCACTCAATTTTTATGACAGACAGACAGATGAACACGTTAAAGCTGTAGAAAAACTCCGGTACTATAATAGAAAATTCTAGGAAAAAAGTATTAATCTTTATATTATCTTGATATTATAGAGAAAGGTGATATGATACTTTTTTCTTCTAAAGAATAATAATAAGTATTTTATATTTTTTTTTATAAAAAAAAAGTCTATGATTTATCTTTAAAAATCTTATTTTTAAATGTGTTTAAATGCAGTCCTATAAGTAAATTATCCTTAACTCTTCTTTTCCTTTCAGGCTGACGGTGAGGTGAGAACCGTCCAGGTGTCCAAGGCTTTCGGCGCCAGCCACGCCTCTGTTCACCAGGCCGATAACTCCAAGGGTCTGGCCGAGATCGCCCCCGCCCACGGTGCCGTCGCCCACAACGGTGGCCACGCCGTCGTGCACGCCGCTCCCCTCCACCACGGTGCCGCTTACCACGCCGCTCCCCTTGTCCACGCCCCCGCCTACCACGCCGCCCCCGTTGTCCACGCCCCCGCCTACCACGCCGCTCCCATTGTTCACGCCGCCCCTGCCTACCACGCTGCCCCCGTTGTTGTAGCTAAGCCCGCTCCCTACCACGCCCCTGCCCCCGCTCCCTACCACGCCCCTGCTCCCTATGTTGAGGGCAAGGAGGAGCCCGCCCCCTATGCTTTCGAGTACGGTGTCGCTGACGACTACTCCAAGGCTAACTTCAAGGCTACCGAGAACGCCGATCCCTCCGGAAACGTCAAGGGATCCTACCAGGTTGCTCTTCCCGATGGCAGAATCCAGACCGTGACCTACACCGCTGACCACTACAACGGTTACGTCGCCGAGGTTTCCTACGAGGGTACCCCCGTCTACCCCGAGGCTAAGCCTTATGCCCCTGCCCCTGCCTACAAGCCCGCCCCCGCTTATGCCCCTGCCCCCGCTCCCTACCACGCCTAAGAAGTCCAATCCTTTACCCAACCCCCAAAACCATTCCTCAACCCATGAGATAAAGACTGGCCTTTTTTTGAAATAATTATTTATAGATTTATTTATTTATTTTTAGAGAAATAAATGATAACAGAAATTAACTATTGTTATTCTTTACATACAAACCAAAATAAAAAAAAACATAAAATCGGCAGATAGTGTCTATAAATAATGACAAAATAAAACATTCTAAATATGCTACATAAATGTTTCTTTTGAACTATAACACATATAAATAAGTTAATAATACAAAGAATTAAAAGAATATTATAAAAATTATTTTAAATTAGAGACATTAATAAGCATTCTAAAGACTAAAATTAAAGTATAAAGATAGTGGCTCTGTATTGGTAAAATTTAAGAATAGCTTAAAACCGTAAACTAAAAAAAATAATGTTTTTATAAGTTATTGAGATCTTAAGGGTCAAACGACGTATAAATGAACTAGCGGCTGCATCCCTAGCATCTAGAGCCTAAAACCATCCCTGACCTTTGAAGCCTCCCTAAAACATGGAGAAGCAATATTATTTCCATCATTTTCAAATAGCCACAAACCTACCATATAACAAAATTAAATGTTAGGACCAATGTTGGACACAAACAATTAAAGACACACATACTGATACTTTATTATATAAAAATTATATCACTCTCCCAATATTTGAAAAGAAACCTCTCAAAAAAATTAGAAACTAATGAATAAAATTTAAATAAAACGCAGTTATGTAATTCATATAGAAAATAATTAGATATTTTTAAAGAGAACAAATATTTTATTTTTAAAAATAATTATGTGGTTTGAACCATAGAGAGTTTATTAAACTAGTCCCCAAAGTTTTACAATAACGTTTTCTTATTCGTTGGCTTAACAATGTTTGGGACTTTTACTAAATTTTTATTAGTCGGTTTATTAAGTTGAGTGTTCAAACGTTTCAACCACTAATTTTCAGTAGGGATAATTTTGTTTGTCATAATTGGAGATGTGATCAATTTAGGATAAACAGCCAAGAATATCACGTTTTACTCCTAGTACCTGACAGACGGCGGACATTTAAGAGGAATTATAGAGTAGCTTCGCTAGTAATAAGTATTTTTGTTTTTCAGGGGGAAAAATCACAGAATTACTTTTGTATGTTTTCTTTTTGTTAAACTTTACTTAGTATTTATAATCCGTTTTACATGAAATGATTAATTCTATTCCCTAGAATTTTGAAAATTTAAATAAAAATATGAATTTTCTTTTCTTCGGAAAATAAAGGAAAAATTACCATTTAAAGTTAAGGTAAAGTAAAAAGTACAAATGTGCTGTTTTATCTTTTTTTAATAAAGGTCTTTAAAACAAGGATGACAACATCCATAAAAGCGAAGCACTGAAACGGTAGGACAAACGGACATTAACACTTGTATAGTGTCTGAACTGAATAATCAGAATATAAATGTGTAAGAGTCGAAGCAAAATTGTAAGTAAATTTGTTGAAAAACTGCTTGATACAAGGTAATGTTTATGGACATACTTATATTTTTAGGACTTGATTATAGAGTTGCTTCGCTTATAACATTATACTTTGTTGTTCCAGGAACCAATATACCAAAATTCAGATCAATCGGATGATTAGATCACATAAAAAGTAAAAAAAATCAACATGTTTAAAATGGACGTACGGACATTTTGGTAATGATTACAGAGTTGCTACACTTTCTAAATCGTACCTAACTACTAAAGGAATCATCATGCAAAGTTTTAAATCGATAGGACAATTCTAACATGCCTAAATTAACGAAAAAAACTATCTGTTACGAACGGACCGACCCTAAATATAGAAAAGCTTCGCTTTTAAAAATGAATATATGAAAAGAATACATGGATATTGACAAATACAAATTTTTCGTCAATATAGCTTGCTAATATGGATCTCATGTATTGGTGAGCCAGATCGGGGTGAGCCAGATTGGTTAGGCTCACCTCGATATGGCTCACCACTAAATGATTTAAAGATCCAGCTCTGGTGCAACATCCAAAGTATGTATATATAATGAGTTCAACAAATAATAGTACGAAAGAAGATATAAAATTATATAATTTACAAGAAAATAAAACGTAAAATAGTACAAATTTATTCTTTTTTTACATTTATAAATGAAAGTCTCTTAATTATTCATTAAGTTAGACATATAGAGAAATAAGAACAAAAATGCGAATATCAAATAAAAATAACAGGATGTCTGTTTCAGAGCAATCCGGTACGAACAGACGGACATTCCTACAATAAATTTTGAAAACAGTTTTTGGAGTCACTAAAATTAAATTTTAGTTTTAACAAAGATGACCAACATCCATAAAAGCGAAGCTCTGAAACGGTAGGACAAACAAATATTTATACTTGTAGTGTGTCAGAACTGAAAAATCGGAACATAAATGTATAAATGTCGTATCAAAATTTTAATTAAATTTGTTGAAAAACTGCAGAAATACAGGATAATGTTGAAGGACATACTTACGTTTTTAGGACCCGATTATAGAAATGCTTTGTTTATAACATTGTACTTTGTTGTCGTAGGAATCAGTATTCCAAAAATCAAAATAATCGGATGATCTTATCACATACAATTTAAAAATCAATATGTTTAAAATGGACATACGGACATTCTGGTAACGATTGTAGAATTGCTTCGCTTTCTAAATCATACCTAACTACTACAGGAATCACCATGCAAAGTTTGACATTAATAGGACAATTTCAACATGCCTAAATTAACGAAAAAAGCTATCCGTTACGTACGGACGGACGGACCGACTCTAATTATAGAAAAGCTTCGCTTTTAAAAAATGTGACGGGTGGTCATATTTTAGAAGCGATTTCTTTGGGGTGTTGGTTGTATTGTCCCCAAAATGGTTATAACCTTTCCCAGGACCTATGCAAAGCTTCACAGCTTCACAAGGAGAATCATAACAATTCGGTACAGACATCTAGACATCTAGTTTTTTTTATAGGATAGCATTTTTGATCTGTCTTATAATTACAATTGAATGTAAAATACTTTATTATTTGTTAATGTTCATTTGTCTGCTTTGATGAGCTTGTCCTTTAATTCATGTACTTTCTTTCCCTTTTTTATGTTTATTCTTTAAAAACCCCACTATTTGTTTTGAATAGGATAGAATAATGATAAAACAAGGACAATTACATCAAATAGAGCCCGCGACCGTGGCTCAACACGTAGCGCATCCGCTCGTCGTCGGGAAGGTGATAGGTTTGAATCTCGGCCCGACACCGCGTCATAACTAAAGACGTTAAAAATGGTTCCCACTGCTACTATGTCAGATGCGCGACGTAAATAGTTAGAGTGGGAGGAATGCCTTGGCCCAAAACAGGCGCAACTCGCTACCATGCACAGTTTGGACTTCTCAGACAAAGGTCGTGCATCTCAGAGAGTTGGTTGTCTGATGGGTGAATGGACGCTTTACACCGCAATCATAAGTATTGTATGTATGTTTCAAGGTGCGTGGAGAGAGGTCTAGTTACCTAGTACCCGAAGCGACACCTAGCCCCCTAGAGTCTTAACTCTTATAGCTTTTCGATACAAAAAGCTTGTACTACCAATGTCTAAATAATATTTTAGATTTTTTTTATAAAATCTTGCGAAAAATTCTAGTTTCTTTAAACGCCCAAAGTCCTTTTCCTCTCACCTTCCCCTCCCACCTACGCATTATTTCCCCCTTCCCTACATAATCTTTTCCCCTTTGGTGTATATAAACCTTTAGGAGAACCGAACAGAAAGCAGCGTTACCAACAACAGGACAGAATGGAAGACACCATCACTTGCATAAATCTATCTTTCCTTCTAAAAATATATAATTTAATTCCTTTATTCTTTTTTTGTTGTTGTTGATTGTTCAAAAGCAGAAGATTTTCATTTTTTTCTTAATGAAATCTATCTCTGATCTGGTCTTCACTGCCTTTTCCCTTTTCTTTTAAGGCCCAAAGGCCTTTTCCTCTCCCCTCCTCCTCCTACCTACGCATTATTTCCCCCTTCCCCATAACTTTTTTTCCCCTTTGGACATGAGGCCGGCATTTTTATGTTTTTACTATACCGTAAATATTTTAAATCAGCTTTTTAAAAAAGACAGTTGTTTCGACTTACATCAAAGCTTTAATCAAACTTTATTTCTTTTTTGATATATGCTTCATTAATTCGCTGTATAATTCTATGTTTTAGACTTTATCTTTCTTGTTTCTTGGCAAATTTGAAAAAAAAACACCGTTTCTTGATACGCTCCATTGGAATAAACGTTCTCTTGTCATATTTAGATTTATGTATATGAAATATTTGATTAACTTCAAGATGAAAAGCACAATTTTTTAGCTGTTTATAATTCTGCTGTTTTTGCGGCTGGTCTGACATTACTACAGAAACTCAAGGCTGTTCCTTTGGGTATTTCTCTTTCTCTCACTAGTGTACACCGGTCCAACAACCACTTTCACAACCATTTCCCTCCCCCTACCCCAATCAACGCACCGTTTTAGTAGCGCAGGTACTCTATAAGATGTTGTATATCTGCCCGTCCGTAACAGATAAGCTTACAGATATTTACAAACTATTTTTTGACTTGATAAGTTTATCCTATTAATTTAATTTTTGAAATAATGAAATTGCATAATGCTACAGTCATTTATATTCTATCAGTTATCTTGTATTTGTTTAATATTCATTTTGGCCTTTATTGAGCTTCGCTCCAATGGATGTTAACATCCTCTTGTTTCTTCTTCACTTTTATAAATATACGCATATTGACTCTTATACTTCCTTACCCTTTTTATTCTCTACCTAACCATCTCTTGGGGGCTGTTGAGGGTATGGGAGGACCGGCAGGGGCCTACTGGGCCACTATCAGGGGGGAAGGGGGCGGGGGCCTACTGGGGCACTATCATGGGGGAGGGGGACGGGGGCCTACTGGGGCACTATCAGGCCCCCGAAATCTTGCCTGGTAACAGTTTCTGTGTTCCATTTTCCTCCATATCCGTAATTACGCATTACTAGATGCCTTGCCACCCTTGATACACGTTAAGGCTGTTGTTATATCAACAAAATGTCGATGAAAAGTCAGCAATAGGCTCCTTTTTTTGACCAATAGGTCTTTTGAATTTTCACGTTGTTGACTACTTTTGAAGGCATGTGTTTATAATGTCAAACATGACCACTTTTACTTAATTCCGTGTAATCAAGTAAATATGTCGACAAAATGCCATTATAATTGACATAATATACAGCATGTACATATCTATCATATCAGCTATAAACTGTTGATATTCTGTCGATACGCAATATCAATAGTTTAAAACTGGTTTTCATCAAAAGTGGCCGTGGTTGACCTAATATCGACCTATCGAAATTTTATTTTCTACATTCTTATGTTGACATAAAAAACCATACAATTTATTAACAAGAATATATAGATGGATAGAAAGATGGTAAAACAAAAGGCTTGATGGATAGATAACTGGATATTTTTGGTTTCTATCCAAAATAACTTCAACATTGGGGCAGGGAAATACAACCTGAAGAAAAAATACGCAAAATTTATTTCTAACAATATGTTAAGGATAGCACAATGGGCGCTAAGTATAAGTATCATACTGGTACCCAAAGTATTATAAACACGTTTTTTTCATTTGTAAGCTTTAAAACTTTGGTTACTCTAATTGTTTTAATCTACAGAATGGATACTTTTGTTTATCAACATTGGGGTTGTACATTCAATTGTTCGTCCAATGTCTTATCCCTTTATAATTTTTATCCCTGATTTCTGTGTATAACTTTTTGAGAAACCTCTAAACATTCCTTCACCCCCCCCCCTCTTTCCCAACTCACCCATTCTACTATTTAGGCCTTAATAATGTATTACTTTTGTGTGTATGTGTGTGTGTGTGTATGTGTGCGTGTATGTGTGTGTGTGTGGGTGGCTGAGTGTACTTCTCACGTTTTTCCTTTTTGGTGTGTTGTCAGAATAAGAAACGATTTGATCATGGAAAAAGCCAGGTACCAAAGAAAAAAATAGATAACCAACCCTTTGATTGCACGAACGTTGGCCTTGCTTTGCTTGGTGATTGAAAGCGTCTATTTATGGGCCAAGGAAGACATTCTGACATTACTATTTAATATCACTTACCTGATATACCAGCAGTGCAGTAGGTACAATTTTTAAAATCTTTAATATGACGCATAATAACATCATATCATTGTTGGAATGGCTACTTCGCCCCTCGCCTTTAACGGCTTCGTCCATGATTGGGGGATAGATAAACCCCCAAACCTAAACCCCACTAGAATGCAAACTCAATGTAACATTCATAACTAAAATACTCATTTATTCGGGAGGGGGTTGTCCCAACCTCAATAAAATGTCTTGTACTAGTAGGCATATTCCCTAAAAATCAGAGCCAAATCGGTCCTGCGGTTCGCGAAATTTTAAGCTTCATTGTAGAATTATAAATTCCTTTAACGTATTCTTTACCTTCATTTTGATTTCACCTTTTCTTTTAGTATTCTAATTAATTAATTATTTATAAGCATTCATTAACAAAATGCCAAACATTTGTGTACTATCAAAAAGTTTAGTAAGTAGTAACTGCAATTTCAGTGTTTAAATGCAGAAAGAGAGGGGACAATGGGCTGTTTATTACACTGGTCACCAAAGTTTTATGATAGCGTTTTCTTATTCGTTGGCTTAACAACTATGGGGACTCTAGTGAATTTTGGTTGAGTGTTCAACCAACAATTTAAATCTACAGAAGGGGTAATTACATTAAATACATACATTCTTGGTTTAAATGGCTCGTTCTTCAAGAATTAATAAAAATTCCTTTTATATAGGTATACTTTTAATATTTTATTACCTAATATTTTTCCAAAAACTTTCCAAATGCAAAAAAACGTTTTCTTACTTCAGAGTAATTCCAATGAAAGTTGAAAAGGAAAAATACGCACAAGGTAAAAGTGCGTATTTTTATGTTCTACCTTTTTAGATAGATAGACAGATAGATAGATAGATAGATAGATAGATAGATAGATAGATAGATAGATAGATAGATAGATAGATAGATAGATAGATAGATAGATAGATAGATAGATAGATAGATAGATAGATAGATAGATAGATAGATAGATAAATAGATAGATAGATAGATAGATAGATAGATAGATAGATAGATAGATAGATAGATAGATAGATAGATAGATAGATAGATAGATAGATAGATAGATAGATAGATGGATAGATAGATAGATAGATAGATAGATAGATAGATAGATAGATAGATAGATAGATAGATAGATAGATAGATAGATAGATAGATAGATAGATAGATAGATAGATAGATAGATAGATAGATAGATAGATAGATAGATAGATAGATAGATAGATAGATAGATAGATAGATAGATAGATAGATAGATAGATAGATAGATAGATAGATAGATAGATAGATAGATAGATAGATAGATAGATAGATAGATAGATAGATAGATAGATATATAGATAGATAGATAGATAGATAGATAGATAGATAGATAGATAGATAGATAGATAGATAGATAGATAGATAGATAGATAGATAGATAGATAGATAGATAGATAGATAGATAGATAGATAGATAGATAGATAGATAGATAGATAGATAGATAGATAGATAGATAGATAGATAGATAGATAGATAGATAGATAGATAGATAGATAGATAGATAGATAGATAGATAGATAGATAGATAGATAGATAGATAGATAGATAGATAGATAGATAGATAGATAGATAGATAGATAGATAGATAGATAGATAGATAGATAGATAGATAGATAGATAGATAGATAGATAGATAGATAGATAGATAGATAGATAGATAGATAGATAGATAGATAGATAGATAGATAGATAGATAGATAGATAGATAGATAGATAGATAGATAGATAGATAGATAGATAGATAGATAGATAGATAGATAGATAGATAGATAGATAGATAGATAGATAGATAGACAGATAGATAGATAGATAGATAGATAGATAGATAGATAGATAGATAGATAGATAGTTAGATATATAGATAGTTAGATATATAGATAGATAGATAGATAGAATGAATATCTGTTAATGACATGCAGAATGAGATCTGCAGTATAATATTGTATTTGGGAACAAGGAAAATCATGCAAAATCCTTTAAAGTGGAAATAGTCCATAAACAACCCCTATCTTTTACTTCCACATAGGTATTTGAACATTAATATATAAAAAAGTAACACGATGTCGGTCTGTATGTCCTTAGGTTTGAGTGTTTGTAACGAAAGATCTCAAAACTGCTGGCTCTTATTTGAAAATAAGTTTTTTTTAGGAAGGGGGACAAAGTCACTTACAAATCAGACACGTGACGTCATAAAACTGAGTGAGATTAGAGGAGAAGTGGGAATGAAAAAAAGAGATGGATAATCCTTCATTTTTATGATGTCACGTGGCTGATTTTTGAGTGACTTTGTCCACCTTATTTTTCTCCTCTCATCCCTCATTTTTATGACGTCTCATGGCTGATTTTTTAAGACACTTTGTAAAACTTAGGGAGGACACCTCCCCCATCTCTTATTATAGTGACTTAAGTAATATAAGTATTGATTATCAAGTTTAAGAAATCCGAACACAGTAATAGTGTCTGACTGATTATGACGTAACAAAAAAAAATTAGCCAATGAGAGGCCACTATAAATTTTACCATTAGCCAATAACGGCCTCTCATTGGCTATTTTTTTTTGTTACGTCATAATCAGTCAAACACTATTACTGGGTTCAAGAAATCCGCTTTTAGGTAAGGAAAGGTTAAGTGAGGGCTGGAGTGTCTGAAGACAAAGGATGGGAGTTTTTAAGTTCTACTAGTACTAAGACAGTTTTATTTTTATATTAGGTTAGGTTAAGAATGGGCTACAGATCTCCGACGGAAGAAAGATGGGGCGGGTGGTTCTAGGGTCAATTAAAAAGTTTGGGACATTGAACCGGAAACCCCTATTGTTTCTAGTTCAAAGACACTTTTTAATATATCTATTTTTCCTTTTACATTTCTCTTTCGAATGTGCATATTTTAGTTAGGGTTGGGCCGGATATCCGGTGTGGCCGGATATCCGGCCATTTTCAATATCCGGCCGGATACCGGATATTGAAACTATCCGGCCGGATATCCGGCTCTATAATATTTTATACTTTACACCAAAAATCTCTGCTTTTTAAAATCTTAAATGGCTATAATTTTCTTATTATTGAAGCTAGAAGAACTTTTTTTCTGAATAAGTTTAACTTTATGTAAATTTATATAAGATTTCGGAAGAATTTTTTTTTACTACTTTAATATCTGGTAATTTGGCCGGTTATCCGGCCGGATATCCGGTAATTTGGCCGGATAACCGGATATTTGCTAAATATCCGGCGTTGGCCGGATATCCGGCCGGTTACCGGATATCCGGCATTTGAAATCAGCCGGATATCCGGTATCCGGTATCCGGCCAAAAAAGTATCCGGCCCAACCCTAATTTTAGTCATCCTTTCCTTTGCAGGGAGGGAGTGGACATTGGGCTGTTTTTATCACACTAGCCCCCAACGCTTTATAATAACGTCTTCTTATTCGTTGGCTTACCAACTGTTGGGATTTTTATGGTATTTTGATTGGTTGGTTTATTAAGTGTCCGAATGTGTCAACCACTATTTGTAATCTACTGAAGTGGTAATTATGTGTATCATTATTGAGGATTTACAACATTTTATCGGCCCTTGTCTTATCCATGTAGGTCCCTGGTTTATATGAGTCATTTTTAACTCTTTTCCTTCACTTTTGTTTTTGATCTAATTTCAATTTGGTTTTCTAGTTCAAACACAATTTTTGGTATATTTGTTTTCCTTCTATATATCTTACTTTCCTTTTCTCATTTTCTCACTCTCTCTCTCTCTCTCTCTCTCTCTCTCTCTCTCTCTCTCTCTCTCTCTCTCTCTCTCTCTCCTCTCTCTCTCTCTCTCTCTCTCTCTCTCTTTCTTTCTCTCTCTCTCTCTCTCTCTCTCTCTCTCTCTCTCTCTCTCTCTTTCTTTTTTTCTCTCTCCCACTCTCAATAAAAGCAGCACTCTCTTCAATCACAGCTTAAATGCCATTTTAAAGTCTAAACTACAAAAATTGAATTGAAAATTACTGTACTTCACAACAAGGGTCAATTGCGTGCCCTTGGGGGGTTTTCAACACCTTCCTGAAAATTGAAACAGGGAATGCCTGCCTTCCCTTTTTCATCCCTTAATTGTTTCACCACCCCTTTGTGAATCGCTGCTCACGCCAATATCCTGGGTATTAAACTTCTACAGAAAAGGTTTTTGGTTTGTCCTATAAGATATCGATAAATACTGAAACTAATAAGTTAATCATTTTAGAGAATCTTCATGTTGCACCTTTAAGGCTTTTAGGATGTTAAGTTTCCAAATCAAAGTTTTCGTATTTATGTTATTTTTCTGCCCTTCTTTATTTC